>NC_139346.1:94705476-95250476 GCF_055883805.1 Amblyomma maculatum | reverse complement strand
ACATCACATAAACAAATTTCCCCTCTAGTGCTCCACCTTTCGTTCCTCTCTAACTTCAGGTCTTTATCACACTCTGGGCTAAGTGAAATAATATGGGGTAATCACAAGAAGACCCCTTCTAGAGAACAATATCGTCCATTTTTTTCTCTCTAAATGGCGAACGCAGACGAAAATCTCGCATTTTAATTCTTAGATTGGCAATTGTGTTTTTTAGTATTATGTTTATCGTATCGAAAGAAACTAAATATAACTGCAGAAAAACATGCAATCGGTGACGAAGATTTCTTTCAGCTGTTTACAAATTTATTTATTTATTCATAATAGCTTACAGGGCCCAGAAGGGCATTGAGTAAGGGGGCAAATAAAAGCAAAATGTGCAAAGCAGACTAAATAATACAACATGAGATACAAAAGATGAAGTAAAAAGAAGCTATTTTACAAGGCAAAACTAAAGGCGAAAATATACATAGGATATAAGATACTTTGTAGCATGAATGCCGGACATACGGCAGATACCATTCGTAAAAAGAAGAAAAGAAAAAAAAATGCAGAAGCACTAGTCACTGTAAAAGCCATATCAGACGCACAAAGCACCAAAACAAAACGCAACAGCAGCGGAAACAAAATACACAGCGACAAAGAGAATAAAAGATAAGAGAAGAAACGATGTCATGTGAGATGTTTGCGTAGCTGATCCTGGAATGGTTGATGGTCGCAGATGCATGCGATGCTGTCAGGAAGATCATTCTAAAGAGCGATGGCGCGTGGAAGTGCAGATGAAATAAAGCTAGGGTTTTTCCGAGTGTCCTATGCTGCACTGGTTATGTAGACGGTGTGAAATGCGTGTAGTCGTTTCAAGAGGTAATTGAGATGGAATTGTGCTGTAATAGTATTTATGAAATAAACACAAAAACGCAATGGAACGCCGAATGTCTAAAGTCTCGAGGCCGATGTCAAGTTTTATCGCTGTAATTCTGCAGTGAGTGCTGTAGTTGCGTGTAATGAAGCGAGCGTGTAATGAAGCTTTTAAAACTGTTCTTGCTGCTATCCTGCTGGATGTCTTCACGATAAGTTTTGATCTAGAAGCCCTTCCCGAGACTTTTACAAAATGCCACACAGTCCTAATTCCAAAGAGTACTGATGAAGAAAAATTACGCTCAGTGGAAGGCTATAGACCAATCACACTGGCAAATGTGGATTACAAGAATTTCGCCAAAATTATATCAAATCGCCTACAGTTCGCAATGTCGGTTCTCATTGGCCCTCACCAGAAGTGCGGCTTGAGGGGCCGGGCCATACAAAGTAATGTACATATTGCGCGCACAGTCCTCGAATCGTGCTCCTGCTCTCACGATCAGGTTGCTTTACTTCAGGTCGACCTCGCAAAAGCATTTGATCGAGTTCGTCATTCTTTCCTGTTTTCTCTTCTGGAACGAGCGGACGTTGGTTCTGTAGTACTGAAGGGGGTGCAACTTTGCTATAGAAATTGTTCGACTCGCCTAATTGTAAATGGCCACCTATCAAGCCCTATACCAATCAACTCTTCTGTAAGCAAGGCTGTCCGATGTCTCCACTGCTTTTTGCTCTTTACTTGGAACCACTTTGTCAGAGTGTTTTACATAACAGTAGTATCCATGGCTTCTCTCTCCTTGGAAATGAGGTTAAAGTGCTTGCATATGCGGATGATCTTGCGTTTTTCTGCACTGACAAACCAAGCATAGGAAAAGTTATATCCAGCATAGAAGAATTTGGCGTTGTTTCTGGTGCTCAGATGAAAACTCCAAGAGTTCCGGCCTTTGGTTTGGTTCGTGGGGCTCAACACCACCCCTATATGCAGCAATTGAATGGTCATGTGTGCCCCCTAAATATCCACTGCATGCATCTAAGTCAAGGTCAAATTACTGGAAAGAGCGCGTTCCAGTAGTCCAGCGTTATGCTAATACATTTGTCCCCTATCGGCTTTCAATATTCGGTCGGGCTCAGGCCTGCAACATGTTTTTGGCGACAAAACTTTATTATGTGCTTCAGGTCCTCCACTGTGCTAGGAAATACGTTTTCATCGAATATTTGCGACGTTTATTTGGTCATCCAATTTTGAACCGATTCGGCGTGATAACCTATTCAGACCTGTTTGTGCAGGGGAGCTCGGCTTAGTGCATCTGTATGTAAGGCAGTTAGTTGCCCGTTTCTTCTTTTTTCGTGATTGTTCACATCCGATTATTACATCATTCCTACAAGTTAATTTCATGAACCTGCTTCCCGACTTAGTGGTTTCTTCAGATTTTACTGATCGCCCGCAGTTACTAGGATTTATGCAGGAAGTTTATGCTTCCGTGAGTTTTTTGACAGTACGATTCTCGAATGAGTACTTATATTCTGTTTCGCGCAAGATACTATACAAGGATTTGGTAGCAATGCATTTTCCGCCACCACTGTATCGTTTTTTTATATTTTGGCTTTAAGTGTCATGATGTGTTAAAAAGGGTGCACAAAATGCAGATTTCTCCTTGCACGAAAACATTTTCTTTAAATTACACACCGAAGCTCTACCTGTTAACACATGGCCCCATAGAAAAAATATTTTTGTATCTTCTGTAAACTGCCGTCTGTGTGATGTGCCCGAAACAATTGAGTACTGTTTTATTAATTGCAAAGACTCAATTCTTTTTTGGGATGTGCTGCAAAGAACTCTAAAGAAAGACTTTGTTCTAAATTTGTACAGTGTGCGGTAACTTGCTGTTACACAATCTGATTACGAACCATATGGCATGCCTTTCCTTATTGGACTTCATAGCTTGTGGAAGACACGCATGTCGGATCGCAACGCTGAACCTGTTGTTCCACCTAGACTCCATTTTAGCAAAATGATGCTGCAGCTGAAGGGCACTTATGATGAAAATGACTTTCAACCTGATTGGTTTCCGCTGGTGACACGGTGCTTATTTTTGCCTGCCTTTTAAAAAGTTGTGTCTTCTGTTGTGCATCTCAGCAATGGCTGAAGGAATTGTAAATAGTCTGTGTACATAACCCTTTCTGTATAATAAATACCATGTCAGAAAAAAAAAAAAGCGAGCGCTGGTCTTGTGGTAGAGCATCCGCCTCGCATTCAGGAGGTACCGGGTTCGATCCCTGGTGCCACCGGTTGTCCACCGGTTTTTCAAGGCGTACAAGCTTTCCCTCGGCCTGGTGCTCGGCTCTTCTGAGGTGAAATGTTTGGGAAAAGCGGTCACGGCCCAAATAGTTGCGCCGATGTGGCAGTGATCCGTTCTGCCATCGGACAACAATAAGTCCGCCTCGCGCGGCAAAAGCCCATTATGTGGCTCTTTTTTTTTTTTTTGCAAAATAGTTTCGAACACTTCAGCCTGTAAAGGTGGTTCGAGTTACCTATGTCACAGGGTTCGCAGTCCTGTCCTGCACACGCGGAAACTCAGAAAAGCCTTGTTTCAAGTACGAAACGCTCTAAGCCAGCGTGTCAAAAGACGTAAAGGTTCGCTGTCACTGATGAAGTTCCCTTCTCAGAGATCACTGCAGTCCCATGGCAAGTCCGGATTTTCCGGCTGTCTGACTTTGCGAGAATGGATGGATTCTAACATGCTGGTTAAATAATTTGGATATGGAGGCCATGTAGGTGATGCAAATTCTAGTTGCGGCCGCACGAGTGTTAAATATGCCAGTTTTCTTACGCTGTAGGGGAGGTAAGCAAATTCCGACGCGGGTAACCTAACTGCAGGTTTTGGCACAGATGGCTTGAATATGTGTAGCCTATGAAAGAGTATGCGTCAGATGAATACCTAAATACTTGTACGATAATGCCCGAGACACTGTAGTGCTATCTATGACGTACGAAAAGTTAAGAGTTTGCATGCTTGCGGCTGAAAGAGATAATCTTGCATTTGTCGAGTTAGGCGTCATTTGCCATTTAGTGCACCAGTCCGAGATGAGGTTCAGGTCACTTTGGAGAGTAAGGTGACCTTCCGTGGAATTAATAGAACGGCAAATGATGCAGACATCTGTAAAAAGACGCAGGGAGGAAGATATGCCAGCGAGTAAATCGTTAATGTATATTAGAAACAATAAAGGACCAAGAACATTTCCTTGAGGCACACCAGATGTATACGTCACAGAGTGCAGTCGAAAACGACTACAGAACTGTGTCGAAAATACGACAAAAAGGCCTGTAGTTCTGTCGTAACCATCAGATTTTTCTGTAGTTCTGTAGTACTTTTCTGTAGTTCTGTAGTTTTTCTGTAGTATATTTCTGTTGTCTGTAGTTCTGTAGCACTTTTCTGTTGTAACTACAGAAATATCTGATGTTACGACAGATTGTTCTGTTGTCACAACAGGTTTCCCGTCAAAAACCGCACAGAAATTCTGTCGTAACATCAGAAAATTTTCTGTAGTTTTTTTCAACTGGGTGAGGAGGTGAAATTGTTTATTGTTGTGAACTGTTGCCGAAAAGAAAGAAAGTTGCGAAGCCATGTTAGTGTTAACGAATCTAGGCAAAGAGCAGATAATTTTGAGACCAAGCGGGAATGTGCAACGCGGTCAAAAGCTTTAGCAAAATCTAGAAAGATGCAATCAGTTTGTAGCTTAGCGTCCATGTTGAATTGCAGGTCAGTCGTGAATTCTAGCAGCTGCGTATCACAAGAAAATCCTTTTCGAAAGCCATGCTGTTTAGTGAAAAAGAAAGAATTAAGTTCCAGGTAGCAGTAAATGTGAAAAATACCGGGCTTCATGATCATTAGCACTAAATGCACCAAAGTGCCGAGTCTACCGCTAATAAAATGGCGACAAATTAGACAGTAGAAAGGAACGCTGCCGATCTTCTTCATACTTTCTCACCAGTTTCGACTGCGAGCGAAACAAACCGGATCATACATATGGTCACCTGACCGACTGGCAGTAGGGCCCCGCCTGAACTGTTCCTGGCCGAAGGCACGACCGCGGTCGTGCGCGCTGTAACAATTCATTTACTCGAGATCAAGAATCAAGCCTCTTTCACCCATACACTTGAATTGGTGACAACATAACAGTTGATGTCGCATATACGGAGAAATTTAATATTCCTAAAGAGCACCCAATATTATAGGAGAGTGAAAATGCTGATACAACAAGAGGCACTTCAGAAAAACGGAGTTATTGGGAGGGTTCGCGAAATCGGAGAGTTGCGAGAGCTTATCTGTTTGCGATGGAACAGGCACGACCAAAGATGAGCGTTCGACGTTCCATGTCGGCTCCCATGAGTAATATCTAGCTGAGCTGGACACTGCGACGAAGCGATCACTGCCGGGCTGACACTGCATCACACACACTAACGGTTAGCGAACACACCTCCATATCCATATTTTCGACCACGACTGGCGTTCCAACTCATTACACAGGACTGTCTTGGCATCCTTCTCTCCCTCCCCCTCCCTCACATAGCCAAGGGACCAGAAAGTACAAATCAGAGTCCCCGGTCAACTTTTCACAATTTTCTGTGCAGGGATAAGTTCAACACATGCCTGCAATTCAGCGCTGGTTAAATGAACCTGGAAGTTCAAATCTTTCACACAGCACTTCCTTTGCGTGCAACTAGAACGGTTACGCAATATTACATAATATTACGTATTGTTGTGATCTATTTTTCAGTACTGCTTGGGCATATACGATACAGCAGTGTGCGATTTCCCATCAGCGATTACAGCTGTTTTGACCGCGTGTTTCTTCGTGGGCGCCTCTGAACTTTCATCACGAAGGCAAAAATTACATCTTCTTCACAACCAATTTCCTCCCACATTTTACTACAGTGTTACGGAATGCAAATGTTCCGCTTTCTGTGTATAACAGCTCGTCAAGATAGATTGATGCCGATGACTAAACAATACAGATTAATTCTATGGGCAACATCAAGCTTTTCGACAAGTGCAAAAAGCTGATTGTAGCCTAACTGAATTCTCCAAAGTAATGATGCTGCATAAAAGGATAAGCATCTTACCTGTTCGCTACAACAAATTGGAAGACAAGGCAAAAGAAAACAAAATAATGGCGGAAGGGAGGAGATAGGGGGGGCACTGGGAATCTGCAGAATGAAAGGCCAGAAGTTTAGTTAAGTTCTTCACTTTGGCACCAAAAACTGGAAGCAAAAGCAAGTGCGCAGAAAGCGAAACGTGTCGAGTGCACACTTTGCCCATTTTTGCTGCGCAGTTTCCTATCATAACGAGGAAAAACAAAATTTGTGATTTCAGGGATCCGGGTCAGGCACATTTCATCCGCAGGGAAGTACCTCGGTCTGGATGCATGAAGAACACCAAGAATTTCATTTCTTCTGATTTCATTTATCATGTGACAGTGTCGCTGTTAAGTAACAGCGGAACCAGTACTAGTCGCTAATGCATGTTGGAATGCACTCCCCGCAATTATAGTCTCGCTGCAACGGTTGAGGCAGGCTTATCGGCATTACCACATTACCAGCAGTGATGGTGCTTCCCTACTACCTTATTTGATTTTTCCTCGCTGTATACCCACGTCTTTCTTGCAAGAGCTGACCTCAACATCATAAGATAGGAAGCACAGTGGGAAGCAAGATACAGTGACAGTAAAAAATGCGCCCACAAAACACTTAAATATTTGATGTCATTATTCACTTTCATGATCAAAGAAATTTATATTTAGTGATCTGAGTCGGGAAAAAGTAACTGTGTCGTGATAATAAAATCTCATCTTGGAGAACCGTATTCGGCTGGCCATCGCTATAGGTTAGCTTATGGAGCGAACTGCCATAGGAAAATAAAAATAATTCTTGTCCGATATTTTCCATATTTCATTTAAATCTACTCGTTGCACACCAATCCGTAAAGATTGTGAAAAACAGCCAAAACAAAAGTTTTTCTAGACTGTGGTCTAAAAGGAAAGGGTTACGCCAAAAGGCCTCTCCAGCCAAAAGGCCTCTCCAGCAAAAAGCGGTGCTTTTTGTTTCAGTGTAAGCTCGCCTGATTGTCCATTCCTCACGATCATTGGAATTTTTCATTCTTTTCATCCTACGGTTTTAGCCTTTCATAATACCTAACTGTATTGTAATTTTGCAGGTTACGTAATTGTGCTATGGTTTCTGTAAAATAAAAACAGCTTCAATTAATGTTGGCTTCTCCATATGTTCGCTCGGCAACAAGATTCGATTAGCAGTCCGCTGCCCATACGATCTCTCCACTTAAAAAGAGAGGTTTACGAAACCGATGCAGCAGCAATAGCGTTAACGAAGCCGTATTGTCGAATCTAATCCAGCCAGCGCCTTCCACAGAAGTGGCGTGTAATACCTGGCTTTCTTCGCATTGCGTTAGTTACATTTTTTTTTATATTGTTTTTGCTGCCGCTGGTTGTCAAGCCGCCATTTATGCACAAAAGAGTTTCGCGCACTAAAGTTACGTTTCAAATCACTCAGAATTACATAAGCGAAACACGGCCAATCAGTGAGGTCTTATATACAAAGATTATTTCTTTTTAGATTTAACAAGGTCGGGATTAAACCTCCTGTTTTCTGACCACTCTCTTATACCAGAAATCTGAATCTTAAAATTACCGGCGCAGCATATTTTACCTCAGCTGTCCGCAAACTTGGTGATGGGTGGATAATTCGCCGTGAAGCTAGCGCCAGTGCTTCAGACCTGCGAGTACCGGTTTTCGCCTTAAAAAGGGACGAAAGGTAGCTGACCTGTCGGGGTGGCGCAGTGGTTACGGCGCTCGACTACTGTTCCCAAGGACGCGGGATCGAATCCCGGCCTCGGCGGCTCCTTTTCGATGGAGGCGAAAAGCAAAGCGCCCGTGTGCTGTGCGATATCAGTGCACGTTAAAGAACCCCAGGTGGTGGAAATTTCCGGAGACCTCCACTACGGCGTCTCTCATAGACTGAGTCGCTTGGGACGTTAAACCCCATAAACCAAACCAAGGATAGCTGAGGGAACTTTGAAGTGTTTAATTGCCCTCCACTTCTATTTTAGCGTGAAGTGCCCAGGGCAATTCGAACAACTTCCACACGCCCTGGTGCATAGGGCAGTACTACCTTAGTGATATGCTTCTTACCTAACCCGCTATGGATAAGTTTTGACCTGATAACTAACGAAAATATTTAGAAACACCAGATCATGGGATTTTGGGCACTCCAGCGAAGTACTCTACAGTCGTGAGCAAAATTGGTGTACGACATGGAACCAGAGGCGGAGCTCGAGGTAACTGCGTCCAAACAACATTTAGTTTTATCCACGGAGACAGCGAAAGCGATAAATGCGTGTTAATAAAATGGGGCACCGTCACGTTTGTCTCGATCCTAGAAAGGTCTTGCTAGATTGCATTGCAATGCAGTTTTCTCAAGTTCCGCCACTGGCTGCGTGTTGTATACCAAAGTTTACACGCGGATTTACGTACAGCATCATCCACTTCTAGCTATAACACGGTGACTGCTTTCAAATTGTCATTGCGTCCGACCCGGCCATGCAATAAAGCTATGTGGCAGGCCATTGAAGGAGCACGCCTGGGTCCCTCTGTGCTTGCATCAGTTTGCATCGATATGTGCCTGCGTCGGACGCAATGTTGCTTTGAAAGCAGTGATCGTGTTATAGCTAGAAGTGGTTGACCCTGTACATAGTCAATCCTGACGAACACTACACTACGATATCTATCGAAAGCAGGAGGTGTGACGAAAACACAATAAAGGACGAAATAAACCAGAATTCAGTTCCTCTGGTGACGCGCAGAAGGCGCCTATACATAAATGTAAATAAATAAATAAAAAACGCCTGCTACAGATGCGCGTGCACGCAGCGGGTGAGGCTTGTGCAGATTTGCAGGAGCAAGAGAGCGAAAGCCGGAAGCTGCCACCACATGGGCTGCTAACGTTCTGTCTTACAGCCCGGGGAGAGAAAAGTCCAGAAATCACAATTTCATATTCATTTCCTGGTCCCTTATTACCCTCTGTTTTCCAATTCGTTGTTCTCGGGTACATTCTCTCAGCGTCATTTCTACGCAGGTATGAGCTGTCAGTGGACAAAAACAACCAAAAAAAACAAACTTAGTCGACGATGGATTCATCATGCTTCTCTGTTTACTATTTTGCAGGCGGGACATGCGGCAGGAAATTGATCACTTGCTAATGTTTTCTGCTCATCGTAATAAACTTTAATGGGAGACAAATCTTGTTTGTGAAACGAAACAGAAAATGTGTCATGTAACAATTAGCGCCTGTTTACCATCAGAATTGTAATATCAAATTATACTAAAAAAACTGCAATTGAATCAGCCCTTCCACTAGCTATTCGTATTCTGCTCCATTTAAAATTCGAACTTGCACTGCCCACCTGGTGGCTGATGAAAAATACCTTAGCCATCCCCGATTTCTCGGTGAAATCGGCTTTGTAACTGAAGGGCCGAATTTCAAACCCAAATTGAGCTCCTATACGGCAAAGCTAAACATGGGCCTAAAAATTATTATGCATAAAATTAAAGTAACATTCACAAAGTGGATAAGTGGATGCAGCTAGCACAGAACCGGGTAAATGGAGAAATATGGGAGAGGCCTTCGCCCTGCAGTGGGTATAGTCAGACTGATGATGATGATGATGATGATGATGATGATGATGATGATGATGATGATGATGATGATGTTGTTGTTGGGCACGGTAGCAGGGACATTCTGTACGCTTAGTTCGGTTCATTTAACGTGCACTGACATCCCACGGCACACGGGCACCTTTTGTTTTTCTTATGCGTCGAACAACTGCCCCCACAACCGGGATTCAATCCCGCATCCTTGGGCAGAGCAGTCGAGAGTCCTAACTGGTGTACCACCACGGCTAGCACAATCTTCTAATAAGATGACATAAACGAATCTCTGGTGTTATTGCACCTCTATTCCTTATCGTGGTCTTTGAACCCTCTATTGACCCTTACGGCCTTAATATTGCTAGAGTGTTACCTATATATTGTCACGTAGTGGTGACAAGGCCATTGACAGCAAAAGAAGACACAGACTTGATTGCACTGAAATTAACTCTTTATTGAGCTGCCTTGAGCCCGCAAAAAAACTAAGTAACTCGGCGGCGGCGATAGCAACAAACGTGCTCGTCCATCGTCGAACAGAGAATGCTCGTCACACTCGTCAATGCTCAATTTAAAGGCTGCTCAGAGCTATCTAGATAACGTCGCCAACTGCTACTAGCACAACCTCGAACATTGTAGAAACAAACGCAAGTGATCGGAATCTTCGAGACAGATCCCGGTGC
Organism: Amblyomma maculatum; assembly: GCF_055883805.1. Lineage (NCBI taxonomy): Eukaryota > Metazoa > Arthropoda > Arachnida > Ixodida > Ixodidae > Amblyomma > Amblyomma maculatum. Next base: position 95,240,223 of record NC_139346.1, on the reverse strand, counting down.
ATCTTTCGCGACAAAGAAAATGATAACGGGTCGTATCGCGACAACGAGCATGAACAAACACGGGATACAGAATTGATACGCGTGACAGGATCACAGTGATAAGCCCGTACGCCGGCGACTGTTAAAGAACAAACAAATACAGTTTTGAAGGTTTCGAGGCAATATAATGATAGAGATACAAATCAATCAGGTAGTTACAAGCCAATATTCCAATATATTTGTACTAAGTGTGCTAAGCACATTTTCGAAAGCCTAATTGCGTAACAGGCTAAAACTTATTCTCAAGAAAATAATAATATTAAACCTGGGAAAAACTGTTGCGTGGAAGATAGATCAACTTCCACAGCTGTATAATATTATCACAAACACTTCACTTCGCTAGGCATCAAAATAACACTGCTGTTTTGTTTCCTAGATAATAAAAACGTATTAGACACGGTCTACAATCCCATTTTGTTGCAGAAATTATAACGCTATAGCTTTGCGGAAAGCACACTCAAATTATTTCACAGCCATTCACCTTCTTAGAAAAAAAAAGGACACTTGTTAAATATTTCCTGTTAGATATAAAAAATAGTTATCTGGCGTTGTACCACTGGGCTCTGTTATTTTTCCGACATTGCTTTCACTTTATATAAATGATCTTCAACAAGCACTTCACTCTTTACAATTATTAATGGATGCAGATGATGCTGCCTTAACATTTACTGGTGAATCTCTTCCGGCAATTCACACAACGCTAATGCGTGAACTCAAAATTCTTTCTTCCTTGTTCTGCCTAACTTTGAAATGCCTAACCCTGAATGTCGCCAAAACTAAGTACGTCACTTTTTAATCTAGATACAAGACAACCAACAATTTAAACTTACTCTAGATGGCTCATTATCGCAACCAGTCTTGTTCTTTAAGTACTTAGGAGTAATTTTTGACTGCCTTCTGCATTCGAAAGAACAAATTAACAAAGTATGCAAAAAAAGCTTTCGAATGCCACGCACTCATTAAGATGAAATATTACTTTCCGTACGATGTATTACGCCATTTACTGCTCTTTCTATCATTCACATATCAGTTACTATTGTTAAATTTTGGGGCCCAACATATCAAATCTACTTATCTGCTCTATTTTGTCTTCAAAAGCGGGCACTGAACGCTGATTCAGATCACTCTGGGAACATTTGTAAGGCTAATCACGAGCTCTCGTTCCCGTCCTAAAGCAATTATAAAATTTAGCTCTTGATAAGCAACGCAATAGACGCTAACTTCAGTTAACCCTTATAGCCCTACGTTCTTGTAATACAATAAATGCATCCAATTGTAATCTTAACCTTCCAAAATGTAGCAATGTTTATGTCGAACGTCGGATTAAGTTCAATGAAACAAAAATATGGAACGAATTTCTATCAAGGTAAAAGTGCCCGCAAATTTTAAAATAACTTGCAATCTACCTTATATGTCTAGTCAACATTTCCATGGAACTCTTGTCTAGTGAATTTTTTATACCTCATTTGCCTATGTACTCCGTGTATTTTTTCAAATTTTTGTATTCCTTAGTAATATGTATTCTTTTTATTCTTCTTAGAGTCTTCCATATTTTCCTTGCTTGATTTTGAGCTGTGCATCTTGTAAACGTGCCCCAGTGTGCACACTATGATTACCTGTTTCAGCCTTCGGCGCTGCGCGGCTGAACTACAAGCAATTTTTGCATTTGTATTGGAACTACCTTCTATAGATATCGATTCAAACAGTATTTACTCATATTTTTTGTTATCGCAGTAAAGTTTCCAATAAAAAGCCATGAGAGAGTGCGCAAATGTATGATAGTCAATGCTTGCTTGAAACAAAAATCAGCAGTATGCAAAGCGCCCCCCTCCCCCCCCCCCCCCCCCAAGCCGAGAAAATGAAAAATAAATAATGCTGCCAACCATAAATCCTTGTGAGTACAGCCTCCATGCCCGAACGGAGTGCAAACCCAATGTTCCAGCGCGGCAGTACATGTTGCAACTCGCGACACAAAGGAAATAGATAGATTCCCCTATGCACGTGCACAATGGTATTTACTGTGAGTGAACCTAGCCCGAAGTCGCAGCGAACATGAATGCCTGAAGTGGGAAGCCGTTGCTCAAGGCTTTATTTCCAAGCCATTACTGCCGCTATTCCACAGTCACTGAACCGCTAATAATGGGTCATTCTGCGAGCAAACATTCGGGAGGTTTGTTTCTTTATTTCATCTGTGATGCTTCCTATAACGTTACTGAAAGCTTGTCAGTGACCCGGAAAAGAGAACAGTCACCACGTAAAGGTTCAATTAGGCGCACTTTATTTCGGGTATAAGTGAACGTAAACGCAAAGTTTCCGAATGCTCTCGGCCTTACGACTGCTGTAATAAAGCATGAAAGAAATACTGTACGTCACTGTTCTGTTTACTAATTATTAACGGGAAATTAGAGCTGTCGTGCAGTCATGGCTCTTTTAGACGCCCCTTCTCAGGGTCTCACACTGCTGATGAGTGACTGCTGAGTATTTAGTTGCTTATTTATAATGGCATCTCTTGCTCGTGACGTATTTGCGTAGGTACAGGAAACGATAAATGAGTGAAGCCGCTAGAACGTTACAGCGCATGAAGTTTCTCACATTTTCACCGAGTATAAGGCTATGCATCTGACTCTTTACGACCCACGCGTCTCTCTATGTCGCGTTCTCCTGTCGTTTCCCTAGATATCTCAGTTTCGCCTGCTTTTTCTCTGAATCTAGGGAGTGCCGTTGCGAAGGGTCGCTTAGTTCAAAACGGAATGAGCGATTTTAACCGGTTTCATGATAAAACTTGAATCTTTGTTTTCTTCACACCAACATCAGACCGCACCTTCTCTGTCTCCTCAAAAGCGAACTATTCATAAGTCATCATTTACTGTACTTATTACGACAACCACAGAGCTTTTATCTTTGCTGGCGCCGTTTCTTCTACTGTTAAGCGCTTTGCGAGGAAAATAGTTCTTCAGAAGTATGCCATAACATAGTCATCGAATGGTGCGCTCGTAAGGTATTTGTACTGTTTGGTGTAAGAAATTCCCTAAGATTTTGCAAACATACACCAGCTTCTCAAACACCGAGCGGCAGCAACTAGAGTGTCTTAATGGGCGTTCTTGAACATTATATTGGATCAAACATTTATAATCACTTGTCACAACAAACACTGATAACAATTCAAAAAGGCGGAATTCGGGCAGAGTCTAGTAAAAAAATTAAAGGCGTCAGGGAAGCTGGTTCAACTTTTGTTACTAATGCCAAATTATTAGTAAAACCGCTGTGAGGGAAACGTGGCATCCCTCATAAAGTGATGCCGCGAAATCAAGTGTTAGCAGCCACCTGCGACCGTTATTTCAGTCAAGTAAATAAAGGAAACTCCGAACTGAACTAAGTTTAAGTTAGCTATTACCTGCCTCCGCGCGCTTTTGCCTGAGTGGAGAAAAGGATATACCCCACTCACTGAGTTGTGTGACGTTGTAAGAGCACGTGACATGGTCGAGTTGCTGACACTGGGAGCAGTTGCAGCCGTCCTAATGGGTAATAATTGCGATTTTTTTAATCACCGAATGCAACAATAGACTTGCCAAGCTACAATGAATGAAACTTTTAACAACAACATCGTTTGCACTCCTTTCGCGCTATACTTTCATGCTTACTAAACGTCACTGTAATTTGCTTTGCTATCATAGAATCTGGAAAAGACCTTGTAGTGCCGAAACAAGCACTAGTCGTTCGTAATGTAGTGTTATGAAACAAAACGTAATGCCGTGTTGTGTAGTGTACAGCAGCAATTTGTGTGTATCTCTAGACTTTCCACAACACTTTTGCGAGCAAGCAAACGCAGTGTCGTCATCCCTGCAGTGTCTACGAAAGCGAAGTAGTTTGCAGTCTGTGGCATAGCAGACGGCGTATTGAACTTATTTTAAGAGTTGCTAACTACTGTTACTAGCCCAAATCCTCATAAAGGCATGGGCTGCTCAGGCACTGCGACGTTTATTTCAGGTACGGTATAAGAATGTATATAATATACATAGCCTAGCTGTTAGTTAAACAACTATTGCACACGTCCGAGTTAAATCGCTGTTAGCTGCTATCGGCTTTGCCTTTGCAATGTTGATGCCGTCATGGCTCCTATTCAGCAAACAATAAAATACCTACCTTCAAAGCTCTTCAGGTTTCAGGAGGCTTCAAACCTCTGTAAAATACGCATGGAAATAAGGAGAATAAAGAGCCCGGTTTCTTTCACACGTGCGATTATGGTTGAGGCGCTTTCAATCTTTTTGAAGCGTGGACGCTTGCATTCCAATGCTGGTAGCTGTTCTTGGAATGTCTGCTTTTAGGGCCGCGGTGTATTTCTAACATCAGGAATGGAAACACTTCGTTTTTCGCTCACCAGAGCCCTCTACCAAAATATCCAATTCCAAGCTTTACAGCAGTCCCTTCTATTCGCACTCTTTCGTAGACGACGTAAGTCCAATGAATCAGAATCCATTGTGATTGAGCCTGAAGTGTTCTCAAATAAAGCATAGAGCCAGATGTCTCTCTACGCAGTGCTATGGTACGCTAAAGTTCTTGCAGTAACCCAATTAAATACATGGGACTGCGTGGACCTTTGGCAGCCGTTTCTGTCCAACAATGCCCTTTGAAGTTTGCTTCTTTTAACTTAGTGCTAGCTTTCTCTCTCACTCGTTAATGGGATCTGAATTGTGAAGTTTGAAACTGATACCCGCGAAACACTTCCGTTACCCAAAGTAAAAGTAAAACTCGAAGATAAGGCTACCATCGCTTCCAGAGTGTTTTTGTTGAATGAAAGCACGCGGAAGGACCATGCCGCTTTGAGGCACTAGGAGCTCGACCTTTTTAAAGAAAACACTCGACCTTTTTAAAGGCAGATGTGGTCTCAAAGTCGGCAAAAACACATGGTTATCGAAGTACCGCAGTTTTGAAGCACGCCGCCATTCTTTACGATGGCCATGTTGTATATAAAATTAGGTTGTATCCCAACTTCCAAGCTGACTCAATTTCCGCTCTGTTAGCTATATGGACTAGCAACTACTTCAGTCTCGCTTTAACTAGCTGCAATGCCAACATTACCTCAGGGAAGCGAAAAACATGAAAATATATGCGTTAGACACCGCATTCAGCTGTGTAGCGAGCCGGTTAGCACACTCATGTTTCGCAGGGTGTGGGCCGGTCAAAACTTGCGAGGGCCTCACCAGTTATGTTCTCTTCTACGCACCGAAAACGGAAAATAGCTGAAGCGTTCATACGTGCCGAACCAAAGCACAATAAAACCACGCATTCGTGTTCAGTACGCCACAGAAAAGCATAAAAGATAAGAAGACCTGGACGACGCACATGGTAAGTCGCAGTGAGAGCCTTAAGTTTTAACAATAGTTATTTACCAAATGAGCTATTATGCCTTTTGTTAACAGATCTATTAGGTGCTACATATCTGCTTGTCTAGACATGTTCTTTAGTGAGTCCGCTCCCAAGGTGACACTGCATAACCAGCACCAGCATATAATGCCATCAATCCGCACTCTTGTATCCATTGGCTTAAAGCTAGGAAAACGAAAGACATCGGCATGTTTATTCTGCAGGAGGAGACACAAGGTTATTTTGAGCACATGTCAAACTGTAAGTCAAAAATCACTGTAGCGTTCGTTTCGCTTTATTATTAGCCAGTATGGTAGAGATAGCGTGCTATAAGTGTACCCTTATACCCCTGTCGCACGAACACTTCCGATCTTCACTGAACATGATCTGCATTCAACTCGGTGCAGATCGAGGTTTTCACACGGCAACTTTCAAGTGCAATCGAGCTCGAATCTGCTTCCTCAATCGCTCTTGAGATTTCAAAAACATTCGAAAGCGGTCGTCGACACTCTCGTCAATCATCAAACTAAAATTAAAAACGAATGAATGCAATAGAACCGCAAATAATAACATATAAAGGTATTAAAAGGCATAATAGAACATATTTAGAACATTGTTAGTTCATTCTTAGAAAATTATGCTTGTTTCTATTCAGCTAATTTCATCATCTCGACACTACGCTCCACCGCCAGTGCCAGCAAAGATGGCATCGTCTTCAATTGTGTCGGCGCGGGATCTCTGGAGCAAAAGGGAAACTGCAGCACTCATCGACTGCTGGGGAGATAGATCAGGTGACTTCAATAGCCAAAAACGAAATGCTGCTGTGTACGCTGAAATCGCGCAATCATTACCCTACTCTCACGTTTTCGTTTGAGGCTCTTTGCGACTGACAGCAGACGACAGCAGACGACGACATAGCAACTGGTACGGAGCCGTAGGGCACTGTACTACAGGCAGCATGCTAGCCATGCATTTTACTGACGACGATATTCGTCGCACAGTGTTGCCGGTCCCCACCATGGTTTGTCTGTCGGCAGAACATTTGGCGCCACCTAGCGCACATGAAGGAAATTTCTCAATGCTCATTAAAAACGTCCGTGTAGCACCGGATTCCTCAATACTTCTTCAAAGCCTCAGTGCAGATCGAGTTAATCAGAAGTGTTAGTGTATCATCATCATCAGCCTGACCATACCCACTGCAGGGCGAAGGCCTCTCCCATATTTCTCCAATTAACCCGCTTCTGTGCTAGCTGAATTCACTTGACCCCCGCGATCTTCTTAACCTCATCCGCCCACCTAACTTTCTGCCGCCTCCTGCTACGGTTTCCTTCCCTTGGAATCCAGTTTGTTACCCTAAGCGACCATCGGTTATCCTCTCTTCGCACTAGATGTCCTGCCCATGTCCATTTCTTCTTCTTAATTTCCTCAATGGTCCTCAGCGTCCTTTTTCTTATGAATGAGGATAATGTTAGCGTTCTCGTTGTGTTCGTGTAACAGAGGTATTAATGCCTGAAGTCCTGGTGCCTGCTGGCATAAGTGCGCTGACATAATAGTCAGTGCGTGTCATAAAAAAATTAGTTATGGTTTAGTTCTTGTTAACTCTATTGGAATTGCTAAAGCAATGGCGGAAGCTTCTTTTGCCTGCTACAATATTCCCCTATCACGCCCTCTCAGTGCAAGGTGCTACATTATTGGGGACACTTACGCTCATCCTTCAAGGTTATGTCGCGAGAGCGTAAGCTATCAGCCCACGTATATAAAGTCACGCTTCAACCAAGCCGTATGGACGTGCCTTCGTGGTGCAGGGGTAACGAGAATGCAAATGGTTCTGGCAGTGAATATTAAATGAGACTACAGAAGCAATGTCGTGCACAGAAATGAAAAAAGGAAGGGGGCCCAAAACGGAACCTTGTGGCACTCCATATTTGACAGGACTGAGGTTAAAGAAATTTTAATTGGCTATTACAAATTGGGAATGGTAGAAAAGAATATTTTTGATACTAAAGAAAAAGTGACAATAGATTAAGCTACGTTTCTTGTGTAGAATTTAATGAACAACCTTGTAAAAATCTTTACAAACGTCAGAAAATGCAGTTCTTAATGAACAACGATCAGGAGTAAGGTTTAGTTTATAAGTACAAAATACGCGTAGGGTTCCAAGCGGAAATGGTTTCCAACATCTATTTTGAGCTGCAGAAGAAAGGGAGTTAGGCATCAAAAACAGGGCAAGGTTCTTTCTAGACATTTAGAGCTTGTAATAGTAATGGGAACGGGCTTATAGTTACTTGGCCAATATCTATTACCCAGTTAATACATTGAAATCACCTTCGCAGTTCTTTATTGAACTTGAAGGTTTGATGCTCCAAGTGACAGCTGAAATAGTTTTTTAATGTGCTTGAACTGCAAATACGAGTACGTTTACAGTAGTTTCCAATCTGTAGATTCAGGGCGAGGAAGGGGAGGATGTTGTAGGTTAATAGTGAGTTTCGCCATTGCAGTAGTGCCAAGAATATTGAGAGGTATGCATGGGCAGTTGTAAAATTTGTAATGCATAGTATCTTGAAGCTTAGTATTTGAAACGTCGGAGAAATGTTTAGAAAAGGTGTCAGAAATGTTTGGTTTGTAGGGCTTAACGTCTCAAAGCGACTCAGGCTATGAGAAACGCAGCAATGGAGAGCTGCAGAAATTTCGACAACATGTGATTCTTCAACGTGCACTGACAATACACAAGACACGGGCAACCTGCTTTTCGCCTCAATCAAAAGCGGCCGCCGCGTCTGGTATTCAATCCTGAATCTTTGGGCACAGTAGTCGAGCGCCCTAACCGCTCCCCATCACTGTGAGTAAAGATGGCAGAATAATAAATCCGTTAGGTGGAACGAACTTGTCAGTTGTGTCTATAAAACAATGTAGTTAACCAGACTTGGCTTAAATATACGGCAGACCTTTAGAACAATGCATTTCAGAAGAAAGGGTAAGGTATTCGACATATAATCATTTTAGCTTCTTTATTGAAGCAATGAGAGTATCGGGTACAAATATTAGGCTCAGCTGCGCGAATTTGAGGACGACATTTTGGCCGAATTTTATAGCCGTTTTTGTTGGTTAGAAAGCCGTTTGGCGTGAATATTGAGCGATGGTGTTCGACAATTACGCATTGTCATAAGAACAGGGATGTATTTTTATTATTTTACTTCCTTTAGTTGCAAATATGTCCGCGTTATATTGAATTGAAAGCTTATCAAAGTAGTCGAAAATGTGCCAGTGAAATGTGCCTAGTGTGGAGACCAGTAATCTCCTTTAATCTCGACTCGCTGGCAATATTGTTTGCCTTATAGACGAATACATAAAATAGAAATAAAATAAACTAGTTCATTGTTGATTGCCTCGACTTTAGGTATCACATAACCGCGAATTGTTTTCTTCATATTTGTGTTGTCGAGCTTATGTAATATTACTAGAGTGACGAATGGTCAGTTAAGCCCAGGAAATAAGACATATTAAATACAAAGTGAGGTTTAGTTGCAAACAGTGAATCGATGAACTTCACCGCAGCATAGGCGGTTTAATATCTTAAGCGGTTAATTGCGATAATATAAAGAACAATAAAATTTAAAATAATTATGCGCTTGAGAAAGAATGGGTCATATAATATCAGACTCAGTGTTTCCTCTTATGCTAGCTACTTTAAATTCAACAAATGAGGCATTTGAAGGATAAGGAAAAACGTGAGACATTAGGATTAATATGCTAAGAAAATTTTGCGACAAGCTATTAGGTATGTAAGCGGATAGCAACGAACGCATTAGGTTATGTTTGGATAGCAATTATTACAGGTACCCAAATTATTTCTAAATTACTGTTGACATGAATTCGCTATAATGAAGCATTTTCAGAGACATTTAGACTGCCAGAACTAACGTCATCGATTAATATTAGAGCAGACAAGAGTTGGAGAATGATTACTATTACAACATGCATACAAAGGAAGACAACAGACACAGAAGATAAAGCAAGCACAGAGAAATCTTGTTATTATTTCGTGTTTCTTATCGACGTGAAGTAACTTATTCAAAATAATATGACTGGAATATGATTGATTAGGAATCACGAATAACAACCATTTGCCGATGATGGAATTCGTACCCAATACCTCCGAATGTCGCACACGGTGGTCTACCAGGTGATATACGAGAGCGGCTAGCCAATTTTCTATTTCCGCATGTAATGGTACTCCGCGTAACAAAATGATATGATTGATTGCCAGCTGTAACCTGGTTGATGAAGGAGGATTCATAGAGTCATTTACTTAGGCCAGTGTATTATCGTCTTATATATATTTTGCCGGGTCCCTCTACTCTATTCTCTCCTCTCTTCAGCCTATACGAGGCGATATTGCGCGTTTTGGGTCCAGGAATGAAAACAAAAGTCTTTCGCATTGTTGTCCGCTTGCCATATTCGAAATAACTCGCAGAATGGCAAGCGCAGAAATGAGCAAAGGGAACTGCATTCAGCCTTCAGCGTAATGTTCCCTTTGCTTTTAGCGATGCTCGAATTCAGGCAGCAAGCTTCCCAGGTTTAACTAAATAACGCTGGATCACTACCTTCTCGTGCTCCTATCTTCCGCCTGAAAGAACGAGCCAAAGAATAAAAAAGTGTTTTTTTTTTTACTAATTTCTAAAAACTAGGAAATTGTGTTACGCCATTGGCGATAGAGGCTATAGTGGATTCCAGGCCCACTGTAAGGAATTTCTGCCTTCTTTTATCTATAGCTGAGCACCTCCTCAATTCCGTTTCTTTAGAAATAGGCATAATGGCCTCCGAAGCATACTGGGCAATGATCAATGAGGGAAAAACTAAATAAAATAGGCATTTTAAACAAACCTATTGCGGTCATTTCCCTTAATTATTCTGAGAAGTTGATTAGCAAGTTTTGTTGTTTTGCTGTATAGAGCCACTTCCTCCCCCCTGCGCGAAAAGAAAACCACTAACGCAGATGTGTTTGGGAGGGCGCCCTCTATGAAAGCTCTACGGCCCAGCACGCCAACACCCACCATTGAACACCTCACTGTCACGCGACCTCCCGCTTCAGAAACCTTACGCCTACAAAAGCCACGCTGTCCCTCAATGCAGACTCCACAACGAAACGAAATTCATGCAAGAATGGCAAGGCGATCAATGTGAAAACGTAATCTACAGCCAACACATAACGCCCAGTGGGCCATCTTACCTTTTCTTTTTAATGACAACTCTCTATTAAAGTATTGTCATTGCTTCTTTTTGCTGCCAACAACAGTCAGTGAACGTAATTAATGTCACAAAACGTCGCTCTAAAACTGCAGTATACAGACGAGGCATAGCTGTTAGCACCTTGCTGTGATTCACTCCGGCGTGAAAGGTGAACTGACAGCGAACCTATCGGTAGAACAGAACAGATCGATGAGAACATTGAAGGCGCATTTTTTGTATGCACAGTTATCGGGGCGAAATGTGCTTTCGGACATGTACACCAAAACTTTGCCGTATAATAGACTCAACCTTGCCACCTGCTCAATGCAACCAAGGCTATCACGAAATTCAACTTCAAATTGATTCTGACCTTATTTCGCACAGAAAATATAGAAGAATATAGCCAGCGGCTATGTTTCTCAGTGCAAATCTACTTTTGCTTGTCAATTATTACAAGTCTTTCATGTTTTGCATACGTCTACAAATGGCATGCATCATATTCTTGCACTTTTTTTTTGCCTATTTCTTATTCTTAATGACCATATTACAGATGCAGACTGTAACTGCCTTGTAGTCAGGCAGTGAACGTTTCCGAATTATTTTTGCTCTATTTACATTTAAACTGCTGCTTTTTTTGTTCTGGAAGTGCAATTACCTCATTATGATTTTCCAAGTAAGTATATCTGCTAGATATGCAAGCAAATAAGTATTGGGCGATTTTAAAGTGCATACTTCAATTGGCAGCCAAGAGAAGGCACTGAACGGTCACTTCGTGACGCGAAGCTTCTGGCCAGTAGTTTAGGCTTGCCATTTCGTGGAACGCAACTATAATACTAATCTAGTTGATTTCTTCCGCCGCTTGCCCCCCGCCCCCCTTATTTTTAGCAGGAAATCAAGTGAAGTGGATTATGAAGACGGCGCGAAAGCGACGAGGACAAGGAAGGAACACCAAAATAACAGGACAGGCGCCAACTTTCAACTGATGTTTATTCGCTCAAACCCTTTCATATTTATGAAGCACCCAAACCGCCATCTTCATAATCCACTTCAACCATGAACCAACTAGCCCAAAGCAAAGTACTTCTTAAATCAAGTGAAGTTAAAAACTTTTAGTGCAAAAAGTCTAATTTCAAAACATGCATTGAGATATCAGGCCACCATCAATGACGGAGGGGAAAGTAGAACACCGCTTATCATTGAAAGCCCGCTGTTTTCAAGTACCACAGAGGTGTGGTATTTAGCCTTCTGATCATCCCTTACCCACTCTCCTCCACACAATCCCATCCGCTGCAGTGGTGCAGTGGATAGGGCACCCGACTTCTGTTCCAGAGGATGCGGGATCGAATCTCGGTCGCGGTGGCAGCTTTTTGATGTGGCGAAAAGCAAGGTGCCCGTGTGCTGTGCGATGTCACTGCTCGTGGAAATACCACAGGTAGTCGAAATTTCCGGAGTCCTCCACTACGGTGCCTCTCATAGTCTACGTCACTTTGAGACAAACTAAACCACGCGCTGTCCAGCTCGCCTCCCCCCCCCCCCCAACCCTCAGAAAAAAAAATGGAGATAGATAGATGGATTTGTTGAAACAAAAGGCAGATAGGATTGCCGGAATGAATGAAAAAAAAAAATTGCCGACGATTACGTTTTTTCCTAATGCGAAATGTGAGCGCAGCTCATAAGCTGTTTTACCTTATCGATATAATGAGGCAAATATTTCGAGCAGGACACGTATGTACAATTACAGATAACGGTTTTTTTTTTATTCTTCACACATATTTCTTCAAGAAACACTCCACTAACAACTCCGGACTCTCATGAAAGAAGCTTTGTGGTCGGAGAAATGAAGCGAGCAAATAATTTATCGCGAGGTTGCGGGAGGCAGTGCGTGGGCCTATAAGAACGTTGCGCGATGAGCAGATAGCTGCGACTGACTGATGCCGCTGACGCCGCTAGCGAGTGAGAACGGGATGCACGCACCGTGATCCGCTGATTGCGAACCGGCGTTTCGGCAACCGGAGAACACGCTCGCAGCCACGCAGAAAAAGGGAGGGGGGGGGGGGGATAAGCAGCGGCGAACGGGAAAGTGCGCACAGCAATCAGATAACACACGCGGTCGGTGCCACTCAGGAAGAGGGGGGCTGAGCTGGTTACGAGGCCGACGCGAGAACCAGGAACGGGCGCCAAAGAGCTGCGTCTAAAACGATTTGCATGGCTACCTCGCTCTATTGGTACAAAACAGTATTACTAACAAAACTATCTCAAGTCCTGTTTTAGACCAGCGTTTCAGCATATAAGGATAAATAGAGCTACTAATGAATTAATTATTTTGGCATCACGCTAACGCGCTTGTCCTTGCAGGTAAGGGAACACTCTACACATTACTCATCACTGGAATCTCCTGGTATTGAACTGCTGCAGTCAAAAATCATTCCCCAGATTGTGGCTTTTGTTACTTATGAAATATGTCTTTCATTTCTAAAATAGCGAAATTACGAAAGTGAAGTCATGGTCGTCCTGAACACCTAAAGGCAAAATTCAAGAAACAGCGACTTCTCAGTATGTTGCCTAAAGTAACTCTGTCCCGCGTTTCAGATATGCAGAGAATATGTAAAGAGCTGTTAAATAAGGAAACGTCCCATTGAAAAATGCCTAATTTCATTTCCTTACTCCACTAACCGGATTATTCAGAATGTTCGACTTCCTCACGTATTTCCTAACTTTGCCGCTGCACTTCCGCTGAACGTGCACGCCTTGGCGCCCACGTCCTGACCTAATTTAGGCACACTGTATTTGCTGCTCCATTTGCATACTTTCGCGGACGCCATCATTAAAAGATGGGCCGTTTACAAAAGGAAAAAACAAACAGAGAATTTCGAGAGTTCCGTAAACCGTGAGAAGGAATGAAACAAGAATCATGCCGGACCGGTCTACTTCACCCTTTGCCCATGCATCCTGAAAGCTGCTCATTTTATTTCCCACTGTAAAGCACCCCATTTTATAGCACACATTTCCTGAGTGTCTTCAACCCCTACTCACAGCCCGACAGCTTTCTAAAATATTTTTGTACCAGGAAATAAATAATACATATAAGTAAGTAAGGTCTGCCGAACTATATACGCCTCTCCACGTGTGCAAATCGAACACAACGTAGGACGAAGCGTAAGACTTCGTGAGATTTTGTAGGCTGTGCAATATATATACATATGTATTCCATAATCTAACTTGCAACAGGTGCTCAGAAGCAAAGCGAAAGTACTGAAGACCTTTTTGTTTTTTGTTTTTTTTTTTGTGCGTATGAGCGAATCTTTGCTGAGGCGGTGTTTTCCTTACGAGGGGTGAATACGTGTGCAGAAGCTGCTACAATATTGAGAAATAGTGATGCACTTTTAAGCTTAAATGTAGTTTTTGTTTTGTTTTGTTTTTTTTTGCTTTTGCTCCTGAGAAGGGCGAAAGGATTTTGCAATCTCGTGGTCGCTCTGTTGATTTAAAGAACACGAGAGTTAAATTAATGCGACGACCCGTTTTATTTAACCCCAATCGTTGCTTAAAACTGGTGTTTGTCACGGGGCGAGCGGCAGTTGAAATACGAATACTTCTTAATTAACTCTCAATATAAATTAGTTTATTTTTATCTTGAACCGGTAATAAAGGTTTCAAGGGTCATCGACTTCCTAGCTATTGTCTCTGAACCGGTGGACTGTTTTTTTTGCTGAGTTCCAGTCGATCGATTGCCGGTGAGAGTGATCGCTAAGTGACTATTCACCTTGAACTTTGTATATCTCAATACGGTTAAATGAATATCCTGATGCGAGGTAGATTTTCTTACCGCAGTCTTGACCAGAGATTTCATCATCTCTCTCACCCCGCGGGAGATTACGGTTCAATATCTAGTGCTTTTAGTTTCCAATAGCTTCCAATGAATTCAAAGCTTTCTCATAGGGCGGCGTTCTTTTGTCATACGAAATACTTGGACATTGAGTCGCTAACAGTATCCTGTGTAGGTAAAAGCAGCATCTGTCATAGCAGGGTTTGATCCAGTTGCTACCACAGTATTAAAAAGCATCTACTTCTTTATCCTTTCAGGCCAGCATGCAATATTTTTGACTTTTATGTGACACTAATTACCTGCCTTTTGACTACATTCTTGGCTAGCTAGAAACTGTCTTGACAATATCTCGTATATTTTGTGGAACAGCGTAGCGGACGCGTGTCTCAGACGTTCCCCAGTCACCCTCGTCGGCCTTATCGTTGTTGGCATTCAGCGGAAACTTCTGATTGTCCGAAGGCATCATGGTGGCACAGCCATTCTTCGCGGTAATTTGAAATATACCACACAATAGTCAGTTTTACCCGCCGGGGTGGCGCAGTGGTTACGGCGCTCGACTACTGTTCCCAAGGATGCGGGATCGAATCCCGGCCTCGGCGGCCGCTTTTCGATGGAGGCGAAAAGCAAGGCGCCCGTGTGCTGTGCGATGTCAGTGCACGTTAAAGAACCCCAGGTGGTCGAAATTTCCGGAGTCCTCCACTACGGCGTCTCTTATAGCCTGAGTTGCTTTGGGACGTTAAACCCCACAAACCAACCAACCAACCAATAGTCAGTTTATGCCTGACATCAGTCGTGGAATTAAAGTGACTGAAATAGGGCACGTAATGCAAAAAGAAGGTTTCCGCTTGAATGAGATAATTTAACTGCGTAAGTTTATTTCAGTTAAGGAAAATTGTTAGGTTTGAGTTGGGACTGCAACCCACAGCATTTGCTTAACAAGCCAGATATGCTACGATCAAGCCCATACGAGGCACACTTGTGTAGATTGTGAATAAATTGGAGTTCTGCGCGCCTGTCGCGTCGTATTTCAAGCCCGAAAACTGGCAACTTCACGACTTTAACACAATGAGATACGTGTGCTTTTACCGAAAACCAGAGGCCGCTGTCACCTCATACGAGTTGCGGAGCTAACCCAGCTATGCTTTGCTGTTCAGCATTTCAGTCTATCGATCCTGTGTTCCACGCAGCGGTATATTCTGCGGAATCAATTTCTTCATGAAAGACTCACCACCAAGAGTATCTCAGTGGCTCCGGCTTCAATGTTTTGATCCTAAGGCCACGGGTTTGATTCCTGAGGCGATATTCAACCATTTTGATGAAGGTGGTGAAGGTCTAAGTGATGTTAATGCGTGTTTAAGGGTCACATGACGGGTAAACGATCACATGAGATCCAAATTATCTGCCGGTTATCCTGCTGAGTGTCCCTTATATCTCATGTGTGACCTTAAAACGTAAAACATTACAATATTTTCGATGGCCTCTAGAACCGAAGTCTCTCATCTTTTGTGACACTGTACTAGACATTAGACAAGCAAAGCAAAAGATATAAACTAATGAATTTATTTTTAGCAGTTAGGTGAATTTTCTATCAAGCCGCCCCCTGATAGGAGTTTCTAAATGTTATCCCTTCCAAGGGCCAATGCCAGAACAGCAGATTTGGCTTGTTGGTGATTCAATATAGGTTACCAGCGCAAACAAAGTGTCGGGAAGACTGGAGAAGAGAGCGGAACAATGAGCGCTGACTCTCAACAATGTTTATTTCGATTAGTACACATCCACATACAGAGCATCACACATGCCACACACATGTCATTTCTGCCCACAGCGATACTGCATAAAATAGCTGTACATTTGACATATCAAA
This sequence comes from Amblyomma maculatum, assembly GCF_055883805.1. NCBI lineage: Eukaryota > Metazoa > Arthropoda > Arachnida > Ixodida > Ixodidae > Amblyomma > Amblyomma maculatum. The sequence goes on along the minus strand of NC_139346.1, from coordinate 95,223,904 downwards.
TTCTTCTTTGGTTAGCAGCAGGGAAGTTTGTTAATGCACTTTTCTTGCAATCTAGCTATCTCGGCTTCCTCGGTTACCTCGTGCACCAGCGATTCATTATGTTTTTCAAGGATATCGCAACGTTCAAGTTCTGCGGCGCAATATTTTGAAGTGCAATCTCTGAGATGAATTCTGATATGCCTGCAATTTTGATTAATTATATTTTTGTTCTTTCAATCGCTCGTTCGTGCGTCTGCCTGTTTGGCCAATATACTTTTTCCGCATTTCAATGGTATTAAGGCGAAAGCCTTTATTGCCTCATTGTTGTCGTCAACAAAGGGCAAACGTGTCACGCTTTTGCGGCGGCTCTGATTGGTTAAGACGGGATGACGTCATGGAAGTCTCGACTACTCACAGGGCACCACTACAGTATGCGCGAATGCGTGCCTTATATGGCTATATGGCAATCAATGATCAATTGCTAATTAATAATGAATTATTTACTTATTAGTAATTTATTACTAATTACACAATAATTGTCTAAAAATATGTACTAATTAGTTACAGTTACATATGTAAGTATGCACCAGTTAATGCAAACTAATCAATAAATACTATTTAGAGACGTTGCAAAACTAATTATTTATATGCCGCGCACCTGGTAGAATCAACCACACAACGGTAAACGTAGAACAACTGGGAAGATACAAGGAGCGCGATCTCGTCGCTTTCAAGCAGAATTCACTTAATAAATGTTCTCGCAGAATATGAAAAAGTAGTCGCTCGCTTTACTCGTAGCAGCATTCATCGGTACATGCGAAACAGTCGCCAACGGAATGCAGCACTCTGGTTTTCGCCTTTCATCACTTTAGTCGCCAAAGTGTCCTCGAATTTTTGAATACATCATGCATTCCGTGCATTCCAAGAACCGAATCTGGTGGTTTGTTTGCTGCTCTACCCTCGCTGCTCTATCGTCTCTTCAGCGTTTACGCATCGACAAAGACTCTAGTTTTCCCGGGGCGGTGAGTACAACACTGAGAAACGCCCTGTGGTCAATCTTTTTCAGGCGATGGAAGGTATTGCCGAGTTGCTTCCCACAAAATCGCTGCGTGGCAATATTCTCAAGCACTTTCCCACGAATTGCGTACACCATGAAGCTTTGATTGTAACACAAAAGAAGTACAGGTGCCAAAATCATGTGTGACATAATGGCTGTAATCAATTTCAACAACTATATAAGCGCAAAGAAGGCAATCTAGAGCCGGTCATTCGGAGTAACTTATGTAATCGCTTATTTCTTGTTTTGTTAACCAGTAGGCTCACTGCAACCCACGAATTGACATGTGTATTTAGGCTGCTGTTCAAGCTCGCAGGAATTTATTTGTGGACAGGACCAAGATTCCTGGCAGCTGCCAAACACTTAGCTAATCAACCTCCAACGTGTCTGCAACAGACCGAACTAGGATAAGTCAAAATTCGCTTCTGGCTTCTACGCCTGTGAAAGTGTCAAAGGGAGATTTCAACAATTGGATGGGAGCTATCTCCTTGTGTGCATTGAGGTAGCGAAAAAATCTGAAAACGTTTACGCATTGTGCTTTAGACCAAGACTGACAGCTAAGCGTTCCAGCATAAGTATATGGTTTCTATGCATGCTTTCGATGCTTTATTAACGCTTTCTTACATCTGTGTTGAGCAGCACTGCCTGCTGGCCTCCTGTTACGAGTGTATTGCGTTTCCCTTTTCCGGTCAGTGGAGAACGTGCTAACTTTGCGAGGCCTGGCCATGCGTGGCGAGAATTCAGCTGACTTCGCTTTCGCTGTACAGGTTGGTGGTGGCGCCAATGATTCTGCGATGCACTCGTGAAGCCCATCGCTCTAGCTGGGCCTGCTATGCTCTCCATGTGGCAAGCGGTGCGGAAGCCATAATAGGAAAAAAAGAATAACAAGTGCTATACATACAAGCCGTACCTGTTTCTTCTTTGCACCCTGACCTCTTGGCGCAAGTATGCACTATATCATAGACAATCCAACTGGCCCAAAAAGTAGTAATAATAGATCTAAAGAAAATTAGAACCCTTCTTTTTCACCTCGTAAGTCCCTCATCCTGATATTTATTAAAGTGAACGAGGAATCATTTATTCCGCGGCGCGAAACAACGGCCACAACTTTTTCTGAAAGTGTAGCTATAATCATACCTCTCTTAAGAACGCCTGCACTTCATTCCAGCAAATATTTCAAATAAATAATATTGTAGTTTACCCCGTACTCGATGAACCTACACGCAAACCGTCAAACTCCACAGTGCGCCCACTTTCTTACGTAAGGTCTTAGGGCCGGTAACTGACTAACCGCGGTTCAATCTCATTGGTTCCAACTAGGTAGCATAGCCGTTAATTTGTTTACACAAAAAGTGCTACTACTGAGGTCCCGTCAACCCTCGATAATCTTTTCTATGAGTCAGTTGTAAAAGGTTAGCTGCCAATGCTACATATGCCGCTGTTTTTATTACACTGACTACTGTGTAGTTTCTCTATGAGCGCGCTATAAACCGAAGTGAATTTTCTAATGAAATTGAAAGAATATTTCGAGCAGTGTTCCTGGTGTCAACTTGCATAAAAAATAATTAGAGACAGTGCTGCCATTTTAGCTCGTTGTTAGGCAAGTCAATTTCATACTTGTAGCATGTGATGAGAAAAGAAGTAGATTGAATTTATAATTCACAATATGAGCAAAACTTTAAACAGCTTGATGAAAAATCCGCTCACGAAGAAGCAGGATGATACCTTAGTTTCAAGCAAGCGACACCACTATGTCGTCGTAAAAGGGCGCAAGAAGCATCAGCCGTGTTCCATCGAAGGTTGCGGAACGACGCCGCGCTCGAAAGCATCAAGCTAAAACCTTTCATCAAGCATCATAAAGCATCATTCGTCATCATGCATCATTAAGCATTGTGCTAAAAAGGAGGTATGCTAATAACTTTCGTTCACAAAACTCTCAGCTCTGGCTAACGTTTAACCTGCCCAAGCATGTTAATCTAAGCACTAAGCTGTTCTATAATAATTTGCATCTCTTCATTACAGCCTTCATCACCCTTGCACTACCCAAATGCATAAATAGTGCAAACATTCATTTCTTTCTCTTTCCTTTCACCCTGTGTTTTCAGACGATCATCATTGACCCCTTTACAACGTTGCCGGAATCTCGCGCTCCTTTCACCTATTTGTCACGAACAGCGAACGTTTGTAATTTTTTTTCAACGTTGTAAAAAAGTAATTAATATAAATACCTTGCTAAATACACGGCTTCAAATCCGCTTAAATAGGCTCACATACAAGAAACCGAATGCAAGCTTCCACACAGCCAGGGCCGCTCAACTTTTTCAGCGCAGACGTAAGTGAAACATTCTCAGAAAATTGCTCAAATGCGCTCTGGGTGTGTATCCTTTATCGCCAATAGGCCGTGGAAACATGAACGTGACCACTCCGATTCTGATGTGAAGTGCAAATGTAGCGCAAAAATGTGAAGGGGGTCCTTTCTGCACTCTGTACGCAAACAATGCTGCACAGAGCAAAGCGATGGCTGCGTGAACGTCTGTTATATCCTCAGGATGAAACTAGCAACGACAAGTAAAAATAACACAAGCGCCAAACATCCTTTCAGGCTTACCCGCGAGTACACCGTACTCTCGTAGCAAAACAATGCGTATCTTGCTCTTTACGAAGGCGAATATCTAACTTATTTGCACGCTTTAATTTTACCGCCTTAGAGTCCTTGTAGGAGTGCTCCCGAAGACAAAACCACGGTTTCGCCACCTGTATCAAGGAGAAATCTGCTGAATTAGCAGAGGCAATATTCTATGTGAATCGTAGAATTAGCAGTGCTTCAAAGTAGAGCTTCAGTTGCAATTCCATCGAATTTTAGATTAAGATCATTAATGCAATGGCTCACATGTGCCAATTTTGCATGCACTTGAAGATCGTGTGCTGATCGTGCATTGCCATGGTGTCACTACAGCGTGTTTTCTCAGCACCGTCTCCAAACAACCGACTCCACTCCCGAAACTCAAGTAGCCTTCATCAGAACTGTGGTCCTCTTCGATAATCACATTACCCGAACCATAAAAAACATGCCAAAATTAACCATGTTGATGTTATCTGCAGGCAAATTAGAGAGCAAGTGGATTTTTAAAGGAAAACGTCATCTTTAAATGCTATGTCATCACAGAATTGTTCAGAAGATAATACGACGACAAAATTGGCCATGCTTAGGAAGAGTATACTAAATAGCCCGAAAAAGTGTGCGTTCATTTCTTGCTTTTCTAGTGTATACGTACATAGGAAAGCCCAGTGATTGGAAAGTGTGATAAAAGAGATCAATATCGTTTTGTCAAACCCCACTATGCCAAGTTCACTGCCTTGAAAAATACCCCCATGCTTAGCATATTCGCTAAATAACCTACCGTCAAGCAAACACGATTTAATCTTAGTAGGGGCAAATTGCTTTCAAGTAAACTGATCTTGCTCTTTGTAGCATCGTTTGCAGAAACTCTTATTAGTTAGCTATCTCCACAGCTCTGCCCAGGCTGTCTGAAATGGTTACTAAATCGAATAAAATTATTTGGGGTGCAATAAGGTCTATCACGAACATCCCACATTTCGCGCTCCGGCGTATATTGAAAAGACGACCGCCGAGAAAATGTTTACAAAACTACTATTCTGAAAATTGTGCAGGCTTCGGCATACTACGTAGAAAACAGGGCGGTGAGAGTGGCACTCTCGATTTTATTTTGCCTTCAACCCATTGCTTTCCGTTGGCTGTCTTTGAGATCATTACACATCATGTTTTGTTTCGCAGCTCATACTTGATAAATTCTTTTAGGCAGCTGGTTTTGTTTGTTGATAGGGTTTACGTTCCCAAGACACTGAACTTTGGAGAGACATGGTAGTCGAGAGCTGCGGGTAATTCGACCACCTAGGGTGCTTCTTCGTGTTCATGCATTGCACGGTACACGGCTGCTTTGCGTTTCGTTGCCATTGAAACACCGCAAGCCAAGGTGCTCAGAACTACCACGATATAGCTTTTAAGTTATCTGTGTACCTAGTAGTTGAGCGCTGTTTACTGAATCCATTTTTGTAAGTAGGTAGTCTTAATTGCCTTTGTTTTCTTTTCTAATAGGAATGACGGGTTCCTGTTGTACAAAGTCTTCGAAGTCACTTTAGGTTATGTGACAAAAACACTTCCACGATACTCTCAAATATTCCAGAAAAAAATTCACAAGGCAAACATACGTGCGTTTGGAAGAGATGTTGACGCAAGCTGGTGTCCTTTTTGCAACGTTGTCCCCCCCTCCCCCCCCCCCCCTCCCCTCCCTGGAGAGCAACACTTGCGGCGCCCCGGTCTTGCGAGCAAATATTGACGCTCGCTGAATGTAATATTGTCCTGCGCAGACTTTCTTTTTACTATCCTTCTTTCTGACTTTTAGAAATTCACGGGATGCGCGGTTCGGTCTAAACACGTTTCTCGGATCCCGGTCACGAAAGCATAGTGACTGAAGTGTACAAGGCCGAACGGCCCGATGCTGGCGATCAATTGCGCTGTTGACACCCTGTGAAGTCACGGATTCTTGGAGCTATCTCTCGCTCAGCCACCTCCGCCTGCTTCACCAATTCTTAAATTTTTTTTTAAAGGATAAAGTAAAGCTTAAACGAACTGATCAACATGTCCAGAACTTTTGGACAAGAGTATTTTTCACAGAAAAGTTGTTTACGAACGCAATTTTATGCGCGTCAGAAAACAAATTATGTTAAAAAAAAATAAATATATGCCCGGCTCCTCTCTGTGAATGCCCGTACTTTCTTGTTGTTAACGTTTCGGCCACCAACTAAAAAGTTTCCCGCTATTTCTGTGTCATTCTACCTTCTATATCGATGAGACTGAAGGACAAACTTCAAAAGAAAGATTTTCCTTCGCACAAGACGATCGAAGCATTCGCTTTAATATTTTCATAAAAAAGTATTGTGCAAAATTGCACAGTTACCTGGCAAAGAAAAACTGATACCCTGAAAAGCCCCACATGGGCTATGTGGTCGCGCATTTTGAAAATGTACTAAAGCGACAAAACGTCCAACAATGACCAAACACATTAAACGGAGCAGAAAGAAGTACCTGCGGTGCTTTTTTTGCCTCGCCTTCTCGTGAACGTTTAGATTTTAGTCGGTTATACTTGATTGCAACAAAATGCTTGTTATTGCATTTATACCATTAAGTATTAGTGGGTGTGTTCAAAAAGAAAAAAATAAATAAAGGTTATGTATGACACTCATAATTATTTCCACATTTTCACTTGCGTGCTAGCGCACTGGACTTTACTCCAGCTTTTTTCAGCAGGATTTTGCAGCGTCGGCACAAATACATTATTCATAGGACCATCCTTTGCATATCCCTTTTTGCTGCCACCTTTTATACCTAATCTCTTCAAAATTAAGCTCCGTTACCAAGCACACGTTAGGTAACCTTTCAAAATTGTCAAGTATATGCTTAAGTTTCAAAAGAAGATATGCTTTTTTATTACAAATCAATTCTGTAATCGATAAGAGCACTTGGAGACTGTCCGTACTAAGAGTGGGGACGATTTCCAAAAACGAGCAAGTTGAGTAGCAGTGCCTCGAGAATTGTTTGTTCCGAAGTAACGGCAAGAGTGGTCGAACAGCAGTATTTGACTGCATTCTTATATAAATAATAGAGTTCGCATACTGAGTCTGAAAGCTAGAATCAATCTATTTAGCTGTATTGTAAATGACAGGTTTTTCCAATCACGGGAAACAGTACATTCACCTCAGTCTTGAAGTCTCAGTTTCAAGTTCTTTGATTCGAAATGCGAATTCGTTCAGTTACTTCTATCCAGGCTAAGAAACAGCCCTCCGTGTGCACAACACTGCACTAAAATTTTATTATTAATGATGCGGCAGCTATTCCAAGCGCTTGAGCTGCTATTGAGGTACTTCTTCATACCAGCCTCGTTTGGGACGCTTTCGAGACTATACGCAATTATCGAGGCAGTTTGGAGCATACTCTCAGCTGCAAATTCTCGCATTTTGGATTCATATGTTTCTTTGCGCAAGCAAGTATGAATTCCGCTGTTCTTGAGCTCAAAACCGCACCATTGTTTCTCACACACATGGCGCTCTGTGCCTAAATACCAAGTCCTGCGAAAGAACTCCCAGAGCTCTGGTGCAACAACACATAGAATAAATGACCAAGGACTGGTCTGCCAGTGCTTTCACCGGAAAGGAATTCAAAATCAGTTATGTTCCCATAGTTGAAATGTTCAGCTAGTAGCTTGCCACAATGTCTAGCTCTGTTCCTGAGATAACAGTGAAAGAACAAAACGGAACAGATATCTCCGTTGGTACAGGCTCGCAATGCATGAGATCTAGATTGTGCCTCAGAGCCTGTACATCATACAAATCACTACCGGTACATCCTTTCATATAAAATGTAGACTATAAACTGCGTGCAGATTGCTGTGAATGTGGCGTCCAAGCGCCCACTGTAGTTTAATCTTTTCGCTTATCTCTGGCTCTGAGGTGAAACTTCAGCTTAGTGAAACATATATTTTTTAATACTCGCCTTTATACGAAACAGCCAAAAGCCACGTTTTATAAGCAGCCCACTCACACCTCTCCAAAACGGCGCTGAACGTTACCCCTTTACATGCGTAACGTAATAAAAGTTCATGCGCTGCCCAGTCTGCATCATTCACATGCTTCAATGTGGTTACGAGCAGCATTTTTCTTCTTTTTCGCATTTTTCTTGCTTTTCCGCTTTGTTCACAACTTCACACGCATTACATTACCTCGTCAAGTCCACATAGATTCCGTAAACGACGCAGTGCAGACTTAGAAGGAGAGGACTTCTGGGAAAGCATTTTATCTGAAGGACTAAAGGCGACATCGGGAGTATGTCACCCCAAGGATCAACGTTGCTGTCCCACGTGCGCTGTTTTCATAGGCTTTGGAGTCCACAAAATAACGGCTTGAGGGGCTAGTTGGTGCTGTGTTGTGTATCTTCTCCTGTGTTCGTGTTTTTTGCGCCACATATCTGAATTTGGAGTCCACTCACACCTCCGTAGTCCTGTTTTAAATGCTTTGAGCACAGAGCTCAACTACAACCGCAAAGTGAGCATTTCCTTGAAAATGCACATGTATATTTTGTTCTGAGTCTGCAATAGCTTCCTCTCGTATGATTTGCAAATTCCATTGATTTAAGGTAGCACAGCTAAGTAAACTATCAAACAGTTCAAGCAGCAGTGGCACATTGCAAAAATTCTTCAAGGCTCGAAGGTGTCTTCAAGGATTCATGAGCAGAGGTTAACTTTTAGCGCTAAAACACATGTATAGCTTCACTTCCACTTAGGAGTCGAAGTCAGGACGAGCATATATGAATTAGTACAAGCGCTTTGCGACGAATTGCGTAAGATTACTAAGACCTGAAATATGAATTAATACGTCAAAAACTTTGTGAGAAATCGGGTAGGATTGCGATGATTCTGTGGAGGTGCTTTCATCTGCTGCGATATGCCGCGAAGTTACCTCACGGCATGTCGTTGTTTGGGAGCAATGTACAACTATGGATCGCACTCCCGAATGGCATAAAAAAACATATTTTATCATAAAAAAAAAAGATTATTTTTTTTTTTTTGCAAGGAATTGGTTCAGTTACAAGAGTCTCACTTATACTCCGGTAAGCAACTTCCCATCAGCCATAGAAGGTACCTTTTGAGAACGCCTGCTTAAGTATAACACTGCTTTCAGCACTCAAAAGAAAATATCTTCCTAACGCTCTGTCAAAGCAGTTTTTCGCCAAATATACGGGCTGCATGTAAACACACAATTATGCTGCATTCTACAAGCAAAATAATATATATATATATATATATATATATATATATATATATATATATATATATATATATATATATATATATATATATATATATATATATATATATATATACGTCCTCTAGCTTCTATTGGCGCATAGAAGACCGCACTAGCAGTTCTTTTTTTCTTTTTTGCAAATCAAGCATTTCACTCTTTAGCCTTACAGCCGCCGATCTTCTCTTTCTCACAAAGCTCAAGTTCTCTGAATGTAGACATTACTTCATGCGGTTTTGCACGACCATGCATCCAAAATGAAAGAAAATTTCGATCAGTATAGGCGAATAATCTAAACAAGCACATGAGGGTGCTCCTCAGGCAGAGCTGGACGCCTCTTTACGAGAAACTAGACCATCATCACCCAAAGCGTACCATGAATGATGTACAAGATAGGTAGTGTTATCGAGAGCGAGCGACGGCGAAAACAAATGCATTACGAACGCACTCTGCTTTTACCGTGGCAAAATAAATAAACTTTTGCAATAGCACAATATATGAAAGCGCTTTTTTTCACGAAACATTCATTATACACTCGCGTCTATCGCGTTTCACGAAAACGTGCGTGTTCGCTGGTTTCAATTACGGTCGCAGTAATTGAGAAAAATTTATTTTCTGCTACGCGGCCTAGTGCCGTTTAGTTGCTGCAAGATGCCACCCGCGGTTCCTTTAATAAAGAAAATAAAATAAAATATGAAAAATAATAAGGGTCAATTTTCTGCCTTATTATTCAAGCATATATCTTCTTCTGTAGAATATAGTTGATATCCATGGTTTGCAAAACAAGCAAGCAATAATGCACGCAGGCTTTTTTTTTTTTTTACTAATATTATTATGACGTCAGAAAAACAACAAAATTCAAAAGTAATTGTTTCTGTATGCTCTCTAATCTTGTCAAATAAATTCTCACAAGTGTCTCTAGCTTGCGTGTGTCTTATTTGGAGATTAAAATTGCTGCTACTTTCCAACTTCTTTTTATTTCGTTAGCTGTCATACCACGACTGGGTTTCGCGGCATCAGCTGACAAGAAGTGGATTACCCGCCTCATCTTATTAAATATGCATGAATAAAGCAGAAACTTTGTCAAGGATATACTGCAATATGCATTCAATCAAGGAATTGCCGTGAGACTGTTATTATTGGGGGGTTTCTCTAAATATTTGAGCGAGACTGTTATTACGTTTAACCAAGGTAAAGGACCTGGAGGTGAACAATACCGAATAGCAAAAATGCGCTCAGGGTGTTTTTCGTATGGTTATTTTTTTGGTACAATTAGATGCATATTATTGCGTTTTTAATTCTTCAATTTTAAATTTTTTGGACGTCTTTATTTTCATTTTTGAAAAACAAGTTTGCGGATTTGTTTGCGTGCCAGTACAGACGTGGTATTTCAGGTACTTAGCGACGCATTAGTTCCCTTGCTGTATAATTTATCCACGCTTTCAAATCGTCTTTAACGTGACTAGAAGCGCTCGTGCAGGAAATATACTTGACAAACACAATCGAATGTGCGACATATAGCCCATCAGATTCACACAGAGCCAGACTTTAATCAACGCCGTGCGCTAATTAACACAGCAACGATATGTGTGAAAACTTCTCATAATAATGTTGAGACAGTTTTTAACTAAATGTAGCACTTCGAAATGAAACACGCACTTTCTTTAGTTTGCGCGCCTGTGTCAAGCATAAAAACTGCAAAATGCAATTATGCTCAAGCGTTACCGGTACCGACATATCAAGTAACTCGCTCGCATTTTTATTTTATTCTTATTTTTATTCAGCCTCCTTATGACCAACACACTGCGAGTTCCAACTTCATTGCTTTTCTATTTTTTCTTTTACTTTTGTAGATCACCGTCGTAACTCCCCATTACTGCAATGAAGATTTGTCTGAATAAACGTTTACCGTGTGATTCGCACGAGTACACCCAGCTTACTTCTGCTGCTGTTAAAATTTTTTATTATCCTTTTTTTTTTCACGACTTGCTTGCCATTAACCAAATAATCATTGCGTTTTCGTACTGTGCACTTGACATTTCTTGCGGTCGCTTCTTTTCTCTCCATGTCATCTTTTGCCATCTGTTATTTTTGCTATTTAAGTTTGGCCTAAATCGCTAACTCCCACGTGCAATCCATATGAAGGAGTCTAAAACGAAATAAATTAATTGTGGTTCAATGATTGCAAAGGTGGCATCGGGATAATCGGAATTAAACAACTTGGAGCCGAATGAAACTATTCTGTACGAGCATTCACCATAAAGGCGCTGTATCCCCTGGGCTCAAAATATATGGCTTCGTTCGCAATCTATGCAAACAGTACTTACCTTTCTTTTGCCGGTTAAACGCTGCTTTTCATCATTTGTTCTTCTTCTCCTCATTCCTTAGAATGTTTTCTAAAGTCAATATTGTCTCCTTCAGAGATCGGATGAACGTAGGTATATTTAGGCTGCTGAATAAGCTCCAATATGGCGAGGCAGGCCTTTACTAATTATTAATGTTGGCGCCGAGAGTATCAATTCCTACTTCTGCAAGGTTCCTTCTAAAGCAACATTAATTGCTCTCTCTGTTTAAGCCAAGTGATATTTAAACGTGCAAGACATTTACATCCCCTTTCGGGAAATTAAGGCGAATATTGTCCATGAACTGAGGCGAACCAGAGTCGGAACCAGACTTCAGGCCTGGGCCCTAACATGTAGCCGAACCTGCATCAGATGATAAAACAGAACAGTTGTCTGCCCAACTGGTATCCGGCAGGGAAAAACTAAAGTCTTAGTGGGGTTCGAACAAGCGCCGAGGTAGAAGGGAACCTTCTTTTCTCAACGTCGATAGGTAGGCAATTCGACACACCAGCAGAGACTCTATCTGTGGATTGTAATTTTAAGTACATCAATCTGCTGTTGTAAATAATCTGAATCATTCTCTTTGAGACCTTGTGACCTTGTATCGGCGCAACAAAATGCCCAGATGCAATTGTTGCGCCGTCATGGATGCAAAATGTAGCTGGCTGAGTGAAGAAATAAACCACTTCCCTCCGTCACTAACATCGACTGTTGTACCCTCGCATACCGAACAAGACCCTAAGCACGAATAAGATGGAGCGGGTGAGGCTCATGGAGCTTCGCTTATCGAAAAAACACTCGACAAGGTTACCAGCGCAAGAAATGCGAGCGGCTAGACGAGGCACCTCGTAAAACACCAGTAATAGAGACACACCAGCTTAATTAGGCACCCTATCATGGTGGCCAATCCTGAACACGCAAAAGTAGCCACAGAACACTACAAGTTCCCTGCCGAAAAACCTCTAAAGGGGGGGGGGGGGGGGGGAGAGGGAGCTGCTGCTAGATATCGGGCACCCCAGAATGCGTCGCGCTTTTTTTAGCGTTGAATTTCGTGATTACACTTACTCTCCATTACAATATAGACTAGTCTGTATATTTATGGTATCTCCTGAATGCAGGTCCTACCTAGAGAGAGAATTTCGAACGACTGTGGTAGACTTCGTCGTGGGAGTAGAGAAGCTGCCTTTCATTTTATTTTATTATGAGTTACGAAAAGAACATCTTATAGGTGGTCGCTTTTACGGCGCGAACTGCATTTCAGAGCGTAATTTGTGTTTACTTTCTTTTACTTTTCAAAAGAGGTAAAAAAACTGGGATTTGAATACGCAAGCTGGAAATATATTTACTCTGGGCGGTGGCCACAATAATAAACAATAACCAAGAATAAGTATCAAGTGTGCCTCTTGCGCCCCTCTCAGGCTTGACTAATGCCTCTTGGCACTGCCGAGGAACCCGACGCGATGGAAAAAATAAATCATCAGTCTTTGTACTCTTTTTATGGCTCCTAAGTAGCAGCGAATGACAGCGCCATTCTCTCAACGCAGCATACGACGCCCATTAGTGGGCCCGGGAGTAATGTTCCGGCGTTCCTCTGATGAATGACGGGATGCGGAGAGAATAATTATGCCTCCCCTACAAATCTGCATATCCCACGCGTGTTCTGGAGGCGAAAATATCACCACTTCATATCCGGGCCACTGGGGGAGCCATCTGTTTCTCTTGGGCCGTCGATCCCGGACTTCCCTCTTTCGTTTGCCTATAGAGAGCGATGGAGGTCCGTCAGCGCATCTAATTAACAGCGAACCTCGTTAGGTAGGCAAACAAAGGCATTAAACGAGCAATCTTGAAGTGTAGTGTAGGCCGCAACCCATTCAGAAGATTTCACTAATTGCGCTCTTGAATGTCTGCAGTTTCCGGCCTCCCGCGCTTGCTTAAAGCAGGCGTTATTTCCCCGAAACACCGCCACAGCTCCGACTATAATTTTGCGCACGTGCCTGAACAGCTGGTTTTCTTTATTAAGAAATTAGTGCCATACGTGAGGCTGATACTATTAAAGATGAAAGAAAGAAGCACTGAGCTCGGGAAGTGAACTGCAGTTAGCGAAGTGCCACCTTTCGCCCACCTTGCTAGTAGCGCTCAAATTAGTCGCGGTCGCATAGTGACATCTCTATGTTCTTTGGTCCGATGATTTCGCACTATATTCATTATTTAGTTTCTCCTATATCGTGCATTTCTGCGTTGACGTTCCGTTTTATTTCATCGCCTAAGGTTCACTTCCGTAAGCATGATGCACTAGGTACTCGTTTTCTAAACTATTCTTTGAATACCAATATTTTCTCTAATTCTTGGGCATGGAGGCGTGCGTGTGTGGGTGGGTAAGTGGGTGTTGATGTGTGGGCCATTGAAGTTTTCTTTTGAAGCCGAAATATTTTTTGTTTCTCTGGCTGCTTTATTTTGAAATAAAGCTGAAATAAAGAAATAAAAACTGAAATAAATAAACTCTTCCGACTGAAACGAGTCGCGAGCCACGCAGTCCTAGGCGGCATTAAATGACTGCCGTAAACAGCGAGACATTGATGATGTGTGGGTTCCACACTAAACGAGGGAGTAGTCGCGGCAGTATTACTTCACCAAATTATGCAATATTACTCACCCGATAGTGAGTCGGTATTTGACGCTAGACTACTGCGAAAATAAATTATATTGCAGTCAAGCGGTCAAGCGGCAAAACAGCGATTCACATACAAGTTCTGCAGAGGAGAAAGGTTTCTTGGGCACAAAATTTACACACATTGTAAACCTTCATGATCGGAATCAACAAATCCGGAGCGGTTGCCCTGGCAGGCTTCCAGTTTCTTGTGCGAGTGCGCCATTCCGAAGGTTACAACCTCCAAGAAAAATCTTGTCCAGTTGCTGGTCTTGGTTGTTTGTGCAGCGTCTGCACAGGAACAGCTACATAGAAAATCTGTAGCAGCTACCGCCATAACATTGACAACATGCATTGACATGATGACCAATCCAGAATTTATATCCAAGCACAATAGGCCATGGCCAATACGATAGTCTGGCCCAAATTGTGGTGGGGCTAATTCCAAAAATTAGGCCAAATATCTTGAAAATTGGCCAACATAAATGCATAGAGTACACCACGTTAAACCGCTTCCATTTGTTTCTTATTAATTTTCAAAACCAGTCACATTATTTCTTAATGCAGTCGGACTTATTTTTTTCAGAGCAAAAAGAAAACGGTTTAAATGAAGCATTTTACCACTCAACGGACGCTTATTTCATTCCCATCAAGCTGCGCACAAATAACACCACACAGTTACTTCAGGATAAAAAGGCGTAGCAGAATCCGAGGCTTGCCCTGTGCGGAACAATAAGACTGTTCCCAGGTTCATAACAGTGCCTCGACTTGAGTGCATAATACAATGCCTATTTTTTCCTTAAAAAATCTGCAGGCAGCAAAGGCTGTCCAAATAAGGCACCTTAGCAAGTTCACAAAAGACAGGTCTCGAGTTTTATCGCATTTCACTATTCAACAATAAAAGACAGCGGAAATTCATTTGTTCAGTCCGATACGTGTAGCAGATCTTTTTACAAATTTACTTTAGGAAACAGTAGTCGCATTAGCATAGAGAAAGTGCACGTTAAAAAGCGTATTAAAGAGATAGCATTAAAATCACTGGGACAAAAAGCACAGACGGTTAAACTCAGTTAATCACGGGATATCGTGCGCAGCAGGGTGTCTTGACAGAATTGTGCTTGCTGTGTCTCAATTACTAAATTTATCTTCCTCTATTAATCAGGCGGCCATGCTTTCAGCCAACACATTGCATGTGCTTTAGAGATCAGATCTTCTTAAAGTAATGCTTTTATTGGATCACACTTTGCAGCATAGTTCGGCAAACACAATTGTGTGGTCAGTGAAGCAGTCTGACGTGGCCCTTAACGTCCGTCAAAAGAACGTCATGTTAAAAAGCGTATTAAAGAGATAGCATTAAAATCACTGGGACAAAAAGCACAGACGGTTAAACTCAGTTAATCACGGGATATCGTGCGCAGCAGGGTGTCTTGACAGAATTGTGCTTGCTGTGTCTCAATTACTAAATTTATCTTCCTCTATTAATCAGGCGGCCATGCTTTCAGCCAACACATTGCATGTGCTTTAGAGATCAGATCTTCTTAAAGTAATGCTTTTATTGGATCACACTTTGCAGCATAGTTCGGCAAACACAATTGTGTGGTCAGTGAAGCAGTCTGACGTGGCCCTTAACGTCCGTCAAAAGAACGTCATGTTAAAATACAAAATCTGTACAACTATTCTGTTGCCCTTTTTATCTGTTCTTGCTGACCTTTTTCCTGTGCATGCTGCCTCTGCGCGTCCACATATTTCTGTCTCTTAGCACTGACATCGACTTCCGTTGATTACTACTGCCGCTGTTGTACTGCCCGCTCTTGTTCGCTCATTGCAAGCGACAATTATCTTGGTCAGATAACCAGGACAGCGCCGGACTACCCTCCATAATAACCCAAGAAGCAAAGCCACGACAGAAAGTAGTCAAATGCGCCTAGCCACCTAGCTAGGAATGTAAAACGGGGCGAGCTCTCTTGCTCTGCCCCCCCCCCCCCCCCCCGCCCCTTCTGCAGCTTTGAAGCACCAGTCTTTTCTCTTTGCTTCTCAACCGGTATCTCACATGTTGAGCGTCCCTCCCCCCTCCTCCCACATTTCTTCTCCCTTAGTTCGCGTCGCAGCCTTCCTTCTCCTCTCTGCACCACCTAACATGTTTTGTTCATCATACTGCAAACATGTGCAGGCTCTCCGTGATGCAGCCGTGGTCCTCTTCCTCATCAACTTCCGTCCGTGCTCGGGAAGGTCAAAAGTCAAATTGGCTTCAGACATCGAATTTTTGGGTAGTAGTGCTGCAGGTCTATACTAGAGGGTGCTTAAGCTTCGTCTTTAACAGTTCAACGAGAAAGCGTTATCGGGCACCGTTCGCATCACCCTTAATCTTTATCCTTTGTTCGAAGCTTACCCCGCATTGCCTAAAGGCGTTATAGCCTCACAAAGAGATAATTCCGATAGCACACCACTCTTTTTTTTTTATTTAGTGCAGGGTGGAATTTCACTCCTGCCTTGATTTTAACCGTTATTCAGATAACCTACGTTTCGGCATTTCTTCCCGCTTGAAATGTGTAGTCTGTTTTTTCTCAGCTGTCCTTAAACCCCAAGGCTTTGAAGACGATCGATGAAGGTACGTATACGGTTTTGAATCGGGCGTCTTGCGCTATCTCTTGCGGCAGCACTCTACGACGGAAGGAAGTTTCCACTGAACAATGCTTCGGAGGTAAGCAAAGCGGAAAGGTCCTTTGCAACTCGCCTAACTCTTATTTTCGTAATTAGTTTCTTTCTAATGATGAACGTAAACATTATCTGACAGTCATAAAGGAATGCATATTTACTCGGAACTAAGAAATGTTGTTCTGTGGCGGACTAGTTAGGCGCTAGCCTCGCACTGTGAAGGAACCGTGTTCGACTACGCGGGTTTCCGCAAAACTTTTGTTGTTTCTTTGCTTTCTTCTGATTTTTGCGTCACAACCAGCCGACACCGGCCTTTCTGTGACACGAGGTCCTTAACTGTTTTGCATTAAAAAGAATGCAAATATCTTCACCACTCCAGCAATGAAGAACTACCATAATCATAAAAGCAGTAGAGAACAGGAAAGAACACCAAGTACTAAAGAATAAAGATAATAATCAAAGTATGGGAAGAGCTATAAGAAGCTTCCGAGCAGTTGTTGATATCAGGTTACCGTTACGTGACTAGTAACGCAAACGCGAATTCCAATATGCGATCCAAAGCCCCTTTTTGCTTCTCGAAAGCAAGTACTTCCTTCAAAATGCAGCTTTGATCGAGATGCCTAGTTCTAATTGGGCCACGATCGTATAGTCCTAGGCTCCCTAAACGCCTTATTCCTTCGCGGGTTCAAAGTGTTCCTTGCGATCGTCGAAGGGAATTTCCGATAATAGAGAGAAGTCGGTTTTGGACAAGTTATATAGCTATGAACTACTTTGCCGTATACACAAGTATTGAATGTGTTGCGTTTATCCTTGAAGCATGACCACGACGTAGGAAGGTTGGAGAGCGTGTCCGTGAAAATGTACGTGACGGCTGGAGAGCGTGATTGAATGAGGTCGTCGTAAACATACGGAGATAAAAATGTTTGCGAAAAACTGTTAAGCGAGCATAGCTACCAACGACGTGCAATGTTAATGATCTAACGCGAGTTTTTACTGCCACGGCGATACGGATACGGGACTGGAGAAATTTGTAGAGCGAGGTCTACCGACTCGGCGCATCAGTCGGTAAAGCTTATTATAACTGATTTGTTAATTTAAGCCTGCAGTCTATCGCAATGACACATTCAGGCTGCGCATTCCTTCGCCTTATCCTTAATAGTGTCCACTTAAATATGGGAAAGAGATGGCTCGGTCTTTATTTTTACATCTATAGCCTGAGTGGCAAATATCACCTTTAATGTAAAGTTTTCACCGGCCCACCAAGACCGTTTCGCAATTGAAATATTCCAAATCAATTACAATCTTCACACCGTGGCAGTGACAATTTAAGTAAATAATTCGATAATTTTCTTCCAGGCTAGATGGTATTAAATTAAGCCAGTAAGTAACCATTGTCTTAACGCTTCCAGGGAAGAATGCGAGGCTACTTGCTGAATCAACCCCGTAACATGTGTCGCTGTGAAAATGAAACGAACCGCACGGCCCCGCGAAGTTCTGATGTCATCTATGATGTAAGCTAGGTCCGGGGCACGTGTTACTGAAGCATATTCACATTTAGGTCACAGTAGATTGCGGTAAGTGCATTTTCGTAACTACGTAAAGCAAGACGAAGCTTACATTTTTCAGGCTTAGAAACACGCTAGTATCCACTATTAAGCTATTGAAATTATAGTTCCAATTGTAATTGAAACTTGACTAGAGCACTACGGCTAAGTATTCGTTATTCTGGAAGTAAGTCGGTTGTGTGCGACAAGAACGTAACGTGAAAAGACCATCATTTTCTTTGTTTATAGTAAAAATAATGTACACTGGGAGAAAACAAAATCGGATAAGTTTACAAAAACTGACAGTTAGAGACGATGGTATTGTAACGGGGCGGCAATATCAAATGTGCCAGTTTATTTCTGCAGCATAGCTACCCTTTTGCTCATTTCCGCTTGGACAAGATTTTCACCAACCTCCTTTCATACTAGTAGCCTTGCCAGCCGCCCAACTTCAATGTTGAGGAAGTTAAAAAGAAGTGTCGTTCGAGAGAGAAAAGGCGCAATAAGACTTAAGTGCGCTTCAACTCAACATCGCTTCAACTCAACATAGCAGCCGTAGAACTGGCTGGTTATTTTATAACGAGCTATAACAGCATCCGCTCCCAGAATTGGCTGTCTAAAGAGGTTCGGGCACAATAGGTGTCAGTTATTGCCTACGTTATTCAAGAAAATCCAGCACAAAACTACCCTTGTTTTAAAACAGCGCCATCTAATCAGGGTACAAAAGAAAGGATAAAATTAAAGAGTAACCTTTCAACAACGCCTGGGCATTGACTAAGCAATGCGCACACATCCCGCCTTGAATGAACCTCACTCTACATACTAGGTTATATGTGCTTAATTTGACGCTCACTGAAACAGTTACATTTGTACTGCGCGTATGCTTATTTAGCAGCATCGGGATCCCTGATTCATCAGAGCCACACGGCGTTCTATGGGTAAATGATTTAGATCGGTTTATAGAGGCGAACATAGATTTCTTAGATACCTCTGCCTACAATTGGTATTAACAAACCTGTTTTACCATTCTGGCTATTCTGCTTCTGCGTAAAGAGTGCGTAGACCTGCCGCCATTTATAATCAGGCCATTTCCCTTCGGCTACTGCGGGTTCCTCATTGTCATTTAGTGGAGTAACAGGTAGCTAGACAGTCCTATACTGTTGTAAAGTTTATCGTATTTGGCATGAAATAACTGCTTCCTCCAGTAATGCCAGTTCCGTCTCCAACGATTGCCCCGTTCTTCTTATGGTAATGAATCATCGCGAACCTCACTCAATTTTCTGTTTCGTTCTGTTTACACACTCCTTTCAGCAGTAATTGTGCCACTTTTCTCGTGGACATATGCACGGTGTGCACTAACCTGTCCTTTTTTGCTTTCTCTAAACGAGGAAAACATGGCTCTCGTCATTTAACTCAAACTTCAGCTTAAATAAGTACGTTTTACCAGGCAGGAGTTAGTTTCCTGCATTTCCTTTTTTGGGAAGATTATGCATACGCTAATCCGCGCAGAACAGACACGCATATCTAGTTATGCTTGCTAGTACGTTATTGAAATTTGACTTCCTTAATTCAACCAGGGCTGCCAGATAGCGTGGTTTCTGCTTAAACAATGAGAGTTTATACAATAATTTTGCGTCGAACAATTTCAAGGCACAAGTTCATCAGCACCAATAGTCGTTACTCCCCCCCTTTATGTGTTCCCACGACATGACCAAGGGCAAGTTAAAATGCTGCAGACGCTGTCATATCTTCAGAATGAAAGCCGGACACGTCTCTAAATGTTTCTCCCTATATGAACGATCCGTCCTCGACTTACTTCCTATTGTAATTTGTCTCTCATTTTTTTATCTCCGCAAAACAAAAAAAAAAGAGAAAGAAGAGAGAGAGTACTACCAATTCTCCACAAAGAGCCAAATTATTGTTTCAACCCATAATGACGCAATAAACACGAAACGAAGAGTGAGCGCGCACTTGCAAGCTTCATGGGGTGAATGGTAACGGGCACTTAGAATGTAGCCCTCCTTGTAGAATACAAGATTATATGGTGCAACTCCTGGGGAAGTGCAGCCCATTTGTTTTAAAAGTACGGGTAAGGAAAGGGAGGGGAAATTCCAGTCTGTAATGCGGCGCTAAGAAATATCGTATAGCTTTATTAGCTATGTAATGTTGCTCTTGCACAAAGAGAACTTGCTTCTGTCTTTCGTTTTCCGTCCAACCATCATTTCTTTTTCTTTTTTTTTTCAAAATAATGTTTTTTCTCACCATTAAGGATGAACATGTGCCTGGTCAGTCGCCTTTCCCAAGAATTGCTGCCGGCGTGGCTCTTAGTATAAAAGTTTAACTCGGTGGCATTGGCGTTGAAAGACACTGAAAGTGGTAGTTTTAAATTGAAAGTGCTCCTTTCCTTCACTAAGCGGGGAGACACAGCTTATGCAGCTTTTTTTTGTGTGTGTGTGCTCTGTGGATCGCTCTTGCCTGCTGCACATTAAAGTTGCTTTGCACATCAACAAAGAGCACGTATCTCCGAGAGCAGGCTGCGCGGTCTAGCGCTTTCCCGTCCAGCCTTACACTCCAGCCACATTTCTTAATTTTACACTGCAAGGCCGCCACCATCATACCAGATCCCAAATCTGTTTGTTTTTGTTTTTTTTTTTTTTGAGCGCCAAACATGGTCTGATTCTCTAATATCAGATATGCGCTGATTAAGAATGTATCTGGGGCACAAAATGCTCGATCTAGAATTTTTACCCGCTAGTTTCATACGCACTTCCTCTCACCCTCTCTCCTAGTGCGCTTAGCTGACTATAGCGCAGGTGGACGATAAAAGACCGTATTTACTAACCAACCGTTCATTTCTCTCTTTTTTTGGCCATAACGTTATCGCAACGATTAGCGTCTGCTGAAGAAGCAGACGGCGAATCAGATTGAGGACTACACTTAGTCGCAGCGCTGCAGCTAAGCAACCTTCTGCCACAAGTATTGATTCCTACTGATCCACTTATTAACTCAACAGACGTCCAATCTTTCTGTCGACCCCAAATTAGATGGCTTTCAAAGATTCGTCTGGTGCGGCGTCAAGTTCCTCCTTTCGCCGGTGACGGTCAGCCACCACCACATGGGTGCAAGGTGCTTTGGCGTGAATAAGCGGCATCAAAGCCTAGTATCTGCCCAACCAACGTGATGACGCCTGCGACGACCTACGTCCCTGAGAGAAGTCACCGATGTTGCATCAGAATCTGTGCGCGGCTCAAGCGGTTGTTAGAAAATAACATCTCCATTTACTTTGTCAATTAGGTCCAAGTATTACTTCTCGAGATGTTCTCGTAATGCCAATAAAATAATTTTATCTTTCTCTCTCTCCTTTAGTTCGTGCCATTTTCCCTAATCATTTGAAAATTTCCTTTTTGCCACGAGTATACTTCAGTCGCGCTTTATACCACCATAAAACGCTTAAAGATACTCGGCGGTTGCAGGATTTCCGGAGCCCGATGCCGACTGTCCAGATCTGAGACATCGAGAGACCTACGTGTTATAATGCCACCAGGTGTGGCTAATCGCTCGGGAGGACACAGTACGACACCTGATGCGACCAACCGGCCCAACATATATCCAACCCGTCGAAACAAAATGACAACTCACGTGAATCACCTGTAGATCTCTCTGCACCTGCGCTATTTTACTTCAGTACTCGAAGGTTTCGGACGTGACCGCACTTCGAAGACAAAGAACAACTCCTCAAATATTCACCCTAAAAGCAAACAACCCCTTACACACATGACTGACAGATTTCTTTCTCCCTCTACATTGAACAATTCTATTTCTGTATGCTTGCGAACACTTTATGTCCCCCCCTTTTTCTCTACATGAACGATCCGTCCTCGACTTACTTCCTATTGTATTTTGTCACTCATTTTTTATCTTTTACTATTTTCGTTTTCCAAACATCCATATCAATCGCGTGTATGGATCTGAACTTGGTGAGTTTCCATTGATCCCTACCACAGACATCAGTTTCCTAAAATAATGCTCCTTTGTTAGCCAGGCTTGTCTGCGTGTTTTTATTTCATTTCTTAGCGTGTTTGTGTCTCATACCGTCGTAGACTTATTATACTGCTGCGGTATCAAATCACCCGTCAATACGCAGCAGTGTGCGACAGTTGCCCCTGCCGATGTTCCTGGTTTTCCTACCTGATCGAAAAAAAGCCACATGCTGTTTCTTTTTCAGCTGTAGTACAAGCTTGACTTCGATCCTGTGTTCGCGAACACGCCGATAGAAATAGGTCACCAAGGCACTTCCGCGACGAGTTTCCGGTGCTCGTTAGAGAACGCAGAAGAAGGGCCGAGCTGAATTCATAGCCTTGTATTACATACGACAAGCTTCATCGCCTCACCCACTCCCCTTACTTTTCGGCCACTGCCTCGTTTACCTACTGGCATCAAAGCTACAACTATATTTCCCGACCTATTGGGGACTACAAACCACCATCGAGCCGCATCACAGTAGTATCGACTGTTTAAGCTGCCTGCGTCCCTACTCGCATCCTCTTTTCAGTGCCAAACAATCCACCGTTTCATCCATAGAGGCGGTCATTAAAACAAGACGACTGCAGTAGCGTTTACGCAATTCCAGTACTCGGAGGTAACCCTACAATTTTAATCTGTGTGTGTGTGTGTGTGTGTGTGTGTGTGTGTGTGTGTGTGTGTGTGTGTGTGTGTGTGTGTGTGTGTGTGTGTGTGTGTGTGTGTGTGTGTGTGTGTGTGTGTGTGTGTGTGTGTGTGTGTGTGTGTGTGTGTGTGTGTGTGTGTGTGTGTGTGTGTGTGTGTGTGTGTGTGTGTGTGTGTGTGTGTGTGTGTGTGTGTGTGTGTGTGTGTGTGTGTGTGTGTGTGTGTGTGTGTGTGTGTGTGTGTGTGTGTGTGTGTGTGTGTGTGTGTGTGTGTGTGTGTGTGTGTGTGTGTGTGTGTGTGTGTGTGTGTGTGTGTGTGTGTGTGTGTGTGTGTGTGTGTGTGTGTGTGTGTGTGTGTGTGTGTGTGTGTGTGTGTGTGTGTGTGTGTGTGTGTGTGTGTGTGTGTGTGTGTGTGTGTGTGTGTGTGTGTGTGTGTGTGTGTGTGTGTGTGTGTGTGTGTGTGTGTGTGTGTGTGTGTGTGTGTGTGTGTGTGTGTGTGTGTGTGTGTGTGTGTGTGTGTGTGTGTGTGTGTGTGTGTGTGTGTGTGCGCGCGTGTGTGCGCGCGTGTGTGTGTGTGTGCCTGCGTGCGTGCATGCGTGTACTAGAGTCGATATGCCAAGTCGTTTCTTTTACGCTGCACCGTACCAGTTCTCGCATCGATCTACTGCCTACTTTTTCTCCCAAGCTCCGCACACTGTTCTCTCACGAAGGCTGCACCAGCTTGTCGTTTCCGCTCGTGGCGCACATCTGCTAGCAGACGCCCATCGTCCGTTACAGGAAGCTGTGAGAAGGAGCCTGGCTCGGGTTCCCAACAAACGGTCGAGCGTGCATGCGAAAACGACGCCTCTGCTCGGGAGGCCTTCGGACCGATTTGTTTTTATTGTCGAGGAGACTGGAAGAAGAGACAGTCCGGAATACCAAGAGAGAAACATAAAATACAGGTTCTTTCTAGTTTGTTTCAGAAGGCTAGAGATGGTGTAAGCGTCATTCCCGGTTTCAATCTAGAAACACACAAAGATGGGTTGCGAAACTGCGCCTCTAGCGATGAGCTCAAACCTTCAGTCTAACCATCAGGATGGAAAGAAAAAGAAACAAATCACAAACTAATTGTCGAGACAGTGGTTTTCCATCGACGAAAAAGAAAAGAAAGAGAGCAAGTGGCGTCGTTAATCGCCAGTGTCACTGTTTTCATCCTCTTGCAAGGAGAGCGGTGTGTAGACAAAAGGATGGTCCGGCCGCGTTGGTTTGCCACGGGCGAGCCATGCCACAGGAGCAGGCGAACTTTACGCCGTCGCAAATGGCTCGGCAGGGACAAAATTAAGGTGGTCAGATGGGCAAGCTTGTCTTCGTTTACAGCCCTAGCAATCCACCATTCTTCTCTTTTACTGTTCAAGTGTCGGACGTCTGTGCTTTACGTGCTACACCGTCTCGTCGCAGCAGCGAGCTACCTTTGAGAAACTGACTAAAACCTTGACTCCCTGTACGCGTAAAGAGATACAAAAAACCATGGAAACACAAAATAAATTACTGGTATCAGTGATTAAACGGTTGTGTAGCCACTTCGTTACTATAGCGCGTTGCTGAGAAACTCTTTTTCGATGGATATAGAGCGATTTGTGAGTGCTGATCTAATTTATTACGCAGGCATGAAAGGACATTCTGTACCTAGCGTTCGGCTGTGCGCTACACATTGTGCGCACTCTTTGCGTGCTTTGTAGTACAGTCAGGTCGAACTGATGTAAGAAAACACAACGTGTAAGGAAACATGGAAAAGTTTGAAACAAATGCCACGAAGCTTACTTCGTGGAATTGTTAACAAATAGTCGCGATTATTTAGGCAGGCACAGATTAAAATGCGGCAGCATTCGAAACAGCGTTTTTGCTACATCTATTTGTCATTGCTGCCCAACTTCTGATTTTCGCTGCGTCGTTGATGCTTCTGGGACGCTCTTCCTTGGCAGTGCTTTCCTGAGCAGAGTCATTGCTGCTTGGAACAATATGGGAGCTAGCCTGTGCCTTCCGCGCTTTTAGGGACACTTGTTTCCAACCAAACTTGCGACTTCAGGCTGCCGTGGTTTGCTAGCTCTAAATCCGCCACTCACGGAAACATTATGTCCGAGTGAAGCCTCTGAAGCAGTAATACTCTCGCGAATCATGCCCAAGCTTGTCTCTGTGCGGAAGAAGCCGCAGTTCAGCTCTGGTCATTAACCGTACTATAAGCGTTCCTCTACCAACAAGGTCGAACCTCTAAAAGATCTAAAGTAACACTTTCGAGGCAACGAAAGCGTTGTGTCAGGAAGACGCTGACCACATCAAGTCAGGATTTAGGGAGGGGGATGAGCTAAGGTTACAGATCTTTTTACCAACTCGTGGTGGTGGTTCAGAATTAAAGAACGCTTGAGTACATACCATAGCGATAGCAATAATCCTCGCTATAAGGATTATAAGGAACGCTTACCTCTATCATATAGTTTTCTCAGCAGCACATATGTCTACAATAGAGCTCTCTCCATATCCACATTTGCAATTTATTCCTGAGGTGTTGTTGAAATCCTCTCATGGCCTCATTTGTAAAATAATTTTCATATACTTCCGAATATTATTATGCCGCCTACGGTCTCTATCCTTCGATGGTAACGCTTCTCACACTCACTACATTTTTATCCTTGAAACGGTAGTTCCTCATCCACATCTGTATCAATAGCCTAGTGTCGCCGCTCACATTTTTCAAATCCAGGATGATACCTTTATTACAGCGCATACTGCCGAACAGGAATGTACGGACACCCCTACTAACTTACAGAGTAACTGTAATAAGTTATCTTAGATGTACACGCTTGCATCGTCAAGTTCCCTTCAGGCCAAGTCTTGAATAGCTTTCTTCCCTCATGTTTCGATTGCTGCTAACACGACAGTCAATGAACAACCTTTTGTTTCAATTTTCCAGAAAGGGTTTCCCGGGAAAAGAAGTGCTTTTGAAATACCATTCAGCCATTTGGGAGAATACGAAAAGAGAAAAGTACATATGGGTCGCGTATAAGGAGCAAACGTTTCAACAAGGGTCCAGGGAGAGGAAAGTGAACTAACTGGCTCTCTACCGAACCCAACCACCGCAGATAAGCGCAGTTTTCTGTGTAGTGCAGTGACTATTACAATCACCTGGTCGTCACTAGATGACCAAGGCGCCATCTTTTCCATTTATTGCGCTGTGAAACACGATCCGGCGCTGCGAAGTCCAGTCTCGAGCGCCCCGTCTAATCTCGCAAAGCCATTACGTTGCAAATGTAAGCGGATAAAAATATTGAACCCTTTCTTATTAAACCGATGACGCCACATAATTTACTGGTAATTTCGGCCCGACTAATGAGTAGGATTGTGCATCACGTGATGCTTGACATGCAAGCATGCCCTCAAAATTCACGGGTTTCGTCAGAATGACGCTCCCTAAATGGCCGGAGCAATCCCGGTAAATCCTAGTGCCGATAATTGAAAGTACACGTCGCAAATAAACTGGTTGTTGTCCCAATCTCGTCAGCAAGTGGGCGATCTCAATCGCAATCAGGGAGCAGACAACGCATTGAGAATAGTCGAGTAGGTTAGATTCTGGGTGAGGAAAATACAAGGCGAGGCGTATGCAATTATTCGCTGAAAGCACAATGACGTCCGTTTGCGTTGGCGGCTCGTTGCTCGCATACGAATGAGCGTGATTAGGGAGCCCGTGAAAGGTGGCGCTAGCGGAATGTTAGTTCGGCGTTTTCACTCATTGGTTTCCCTCGAGGTACTTTCATAGTGAAATTCCCCTTTCCAGACACTATGAGCCTGGAACCCAGTAAATTATTAGCCCAAACCTTCCTTCAAAGAATGCTGTGCACGCCTATTTGTATCAAAAAATAACCAAATAATTAACACAGGGAAAAGAACCAAATGCGTCCATAGGACGGAAAAACGTGCCAGTTATTGTTCGATTCGCTGTTATTATTCTTTGTTTTTGTTTTTTTGTAGCGGCAGATTCGTGACGGTCCTGGGATTTTTCTTCTTTGAAGTTTTGAATAGAGATGAACAAAATAAAGTGCACTTCAAAGCAACAATGATAATTGACGTTATTTTTACTCGGGCGTTTTCCCACGAGGGAGAGCAGTAAAAAAGCTCCAACTCTGTTAGGTTAGGAAATATGGCGCATGGTCGGTAGACGACCATGCACTTTGATTTACTGCAGGGTGGAGGCAGCAAGCAGCCCGCCCTTGCCTTCCAGGACTGGGAAGCTATGGGCTGTCGCCTGTTGTGGCTGAGATGCTTTGCCACAGGGGACTCTGTTGTTGGAGCCGTCGTCGTACACGTCGTTTCGGGAAAGGACCACTTGTTCCTGTCTTTCTTCTACATATCTTTTAACGGTCCTCTGTACAAGCAGGGTAGCGGTACCGGTGCAGGCGGAGACGGGTGGCAGGCTCGCACAGTTTCCTTTCATTGTTCCTTCAGTTGCAGCGTGATTTGCTGCAATGCGCCTCTGAGGGATAGCGAGCCCCAAAAACGCAGAAGCGCTCAGTCTATAGTGCTGCCTGTACAAGTACTATCTGGATGCGATTATTTTTGTTTTTGGCAGGACACCGAGAAAGTGGGAAGCGTATTGGTTTAATCGATCAAAGGTTTATGAACGCAATCTGTTTCGCGTGTTGTAAAATTTCACTGCAAAATAAATATTTCTCCGGATACTCCGTCCGGATTCTTGTAGATATTAGATATTGATGGCTAAAAGCACCCTTTATTGATGTTTGGTGACAGTGTTGACTTCTTGGTGCGAGCGCCAAATAAACTTTCACAGCAAACGTTGCCTGCGCATAGGAAGATTACTTCATCGACATCAATATGATCATGGCGTAACCTTAACATATTCCAAGCTTCTCTCGCAATAACTGTCCAAAAACCCATTTCATTGGTTTTCTATGGCAATCTTAACTAATCGGTGCCAGCGCAGGGCCACCTTTAAAAAACAGCACTTTTTTCTGATCATGGGAAGATTGGACCATTCTCCCCAATACACTCCAGTATCTTACAATATTGCGCGGTTAGCTCAAACTCAAAAGTAACATCATCAATAGCAGGACCATATACCCGAACGGTGGTATATTTTATAGGAACTTCATAATGAGCGCTGCGCTATTTTGTGTGCGGCAAGCTAGAAAAGGTGCGCTCAAAGCAAGCTGCTCGTACATAAGCAGTAGTTCCACAAAAAAACAGCTGTCCCTCTGTGTTACGGTGGAGTTTTCCTCTGCTGCCGTTGTTACACTGACCTCGATGAATCTTCTCGATTTCTCGCCTTGTTGCTTGGCGCGAGGCGCATGTGAGCGTAGATGAGACGCAAGCGCGGTTCCTTTATTATTGTAAAGCAGCCTCCGACCACTATGATTTGAGGCCGGGTCTTTTTTTTTTAACTAACAGTAGCACGAAATAAGATTGCTGATAACTGTTTGAAAGGCATCCTTCATGCCGGAACGTAGCGACCTTAAATTAGTACCTTCGTGTGGGCCAGTCGGTGAGGCACTCTGGAGAGGGGCGGCGCAAAACAGACAAGAACGACAAAAAAAAATGAAAACAGGACTAGCGCAGACTACCAACTAAACTTTTTTGAAATACAGGACTTGTTTTATACTCCAAATCACACAAGACCAGTAATCGAGGAACACGAAGCACAATCATTGCCAGCATGACTATCATTTTGTCGAATCAAGAAGGTCAGAGCTTAAATTCCTGAAAGTAAAAATGTTAATAAAACTAGGCAAGATTAGAGAACCGACAGATCTTTTATAGTTATCGTCATAGCAAAAGCAGAGTCAGAACTAGAAATGTTAAAACAAAAACAACACTGACAAGGTGTAAACGTCAGGCAATAGACGTCACACAACAGAGCCAAGCCCATGTCAGGGGGTAAAGGAAGTTTATTTTAAAAGAGCATCACAAGAAACCCGTAGTCATAACCTAGCGCTGAAAACCAAACGCATCATTTCAGTGAGCCATCCAAAAAGGCAGATTCTTTTTCCGACAAGCAAATTGACGGTGGGCTGACGCTCCAGTGTCCACCCCTAGACATAAGCCATGCTTCAACCACCTCATTTTTACGCTTGTCTTTTGCAAGCGCCCTTATCTCAGTTCACTATTACAATGGCTCACATCTGAAATCGCACTCTGGACCACAAACGTAATCACAGCCACATTTTTTGCATTTCTTGCTGGGGTCGGCGAGATGGCCGACTGCATTATTACCCACACAACTGATGTTCTCTTATTTTTTCACTGACACTCTCCAGTCTGTCCGATATAAGAACAGGCGCATAGCAACGGGATCTCGTATACAACTCCGGTTGAACAAGTCGTGGGTTTTAGTAGTTTTAGTTTTGACTCTGCTTTTTCTACGATGTTTTGACTCTGTTTTTGCTATAACGGTAACTAAAGGGTCTGCCGGTTCTCTACTCTTTCCCCGTTTTATTTTTTTATTTTCCCCTGAGGCATGGAAGCCTCCAGACTGCCTCTAACCTTCCTGGTTTGTAAAGGATTGTCGTGTTGTCAACGGCTGGACCTCGTGCTCTCCGATTACTGGTCTTGTGTGATTTGGAGTATAAAATACGGCCTGTTATTCAATCAAAAATCACTAGGTAGTCTGCGCTAGTACTGTTTTCTTGTGTCGTGCCATCCTTGTTTCTTTGTGCTGTAAATATCCATAGTGGACTTAAAACGAAACATTGCGCGACCAGATTGGCAGCAGTGAATGTATACCAGCATGTGAACCTCATGTGAAGTCCTTTAATATGTAGGTGTTTTTCTATTCTAACAGTTCATGAGAATAAAAGAGGACAAGTTTTGTTTTTGCGAAGTAAGCCTAACGTAGTCGACTCTGTATCGCTCTCTCATACCCGTACGCTTTCCGAAAATGTCCAGCAAGTCGTGGTTCAAACGAAAAGGCCGCTCTTTTATGCATTTCTATAAATGTAGTTACTCTTTATGAGACGTAACGTTCAAAGCGACTTAGACTATGAGGCAGACCTTAGGGTCGGAATTTTCGGCTATCTGGAATTCCTTAACGCACAGTGACATCGCAAAGCACACGCGTGTCTTTTCGGGTCCGTCGAAAGGCGGCTTCTGTGGCGGAGATTCGATCGCGCTTCGTTGCGCACAGCCTTAGAGCACCCTAGCCACTGCGCCACTGCAGCGGTGAATATGACACCATGTATAGGGAGTTGTGCTTGTGACAACGTGTATAGGAAGCTGCCTAGAGCGTAATAAGAGATGAAGGTGTCAGTCATAAGATAATTAAGTTGTTTAGGAAATATACAAACAAAATAAAGTTTAAATTGCATATGGGACGGGATATGAAATGCGAGAAACAGCATTGATACAGAAATTGTTTAATACTTCATACTGCATATCATATACACCTAAGCTGAAGAAGTAACTAATGATATGTTACAGTCTCAATGGCAAAAAGTAAAATGAAAATTTAGAAAGATGCAGCCTCACCGCACACTTTCAGTCATTATGCGTGTAAATTCAAATGTCTCATGGCACGCACAGAAAAAGAGAGAAAATTTAAATGTGTCAGTTGAATAAAAGTGAGGGTAAGTGAACCGGTATGATGGTGACGTTTACGGTGTGTAGCTAACAAATATACCTATTGTGTAGGATTAAGCGCTAAGCTGTTTGTTAAGCAAGGAAAAGAATTCCTGATTTTTTGTTTCTGTATTCGTCTCAAGAGTTTGGATATTGTTACAATTCATAAGTCGAGTTCAAGAATCGGAATTAAGGAATATGGTATGATATCCTCCGGGTTATCTTTAGGTTCTTCCAAGTTTCTTAAATGTAAGTTTCCCTATCCGAACTCCACTCTATACATCCGTACCCAAGCTTAGGACTGATAAGTGAAATACAGGCGAATAGTGGAGGCTTTTAAAATCATATTTCGTAGAAAACATAATGCGAAGTGCGGACGGCCAGGTATTTTTTATGAGTGAATTTTGAATTCTTAGAAAGTTTTAGTTCGTCTTACACCTAGGCATTTAAGAGTGGAGGCATCACGCAATGATGGCTGCCCAAGATAATAGCTGCGCTCATATAGAGCTTTTTTCTTGTCATGCGAACAATTTTTGTCTTTGTTTTCCAAGACAATTGCCCATTTGTGGAACCATGCAAGGACCATAAAAAAATATCTTGTAAGATCTGTTGATTAGAAGATATAATGTCCGATAAAGCACGCTGTCGTATGCGAAACAAATGAATCTACGAGGAAAAATTGCGGCAAAAATGTCATTAATATGCAAAAAGCATCTGCTTTTTATTCAAGAAGCACTATTTTACCAATATGCAGCACGGGAAAGTAAAATGGAAAAACTTCAACCACCGTTTCTTTAAACGTTTCACACCGCCAACCATGATGCCTACTTCCAAATTTTAAACGTAGGCTTGTCTTTCATTTTACAGCGTTGAACTACGCAATTTATTCCTGTTCCCAAAGCCACCGAAAATAAAGCTGATCAGAGGTTTTTAGTTAATGAGCCATCTTTCCGTTGCTTTCTGCCAGGTAAATAATATCTACCCTGCCGTAAAAACAACCTCCGCTTACTCCGCGCTTTTGAAAGCTGCATGGTTGAATATTTTTCAAAATTGCATGTTGCGTGGTTTAGATTGACCAGTTCCTTTTGCTTTATAATCTCAAGCCCCCAACAGCATCTTGCATAATTTTCTGCCCTTGTTGTCGGCCTCGGTAGAACTACTGGAATCATCTTCAACCATACGAGTGCCCCGCCGAGGTGGTGCAATGGTAAGACGCCCGACTACTGTCCGGAGTGCCCAGGTTCGAACCCGACCTCGGCGGCTGCGTTTCGATGGAGGCGAAACGAAGAGGCGTCCGTGTGCTGTGCGATGTCAGCGCACGTTAAAGATCCCCAGGTGGTCAAAATTACTCCGTAGTCCTCCACTACGGTTCCTCTTTCTCTCTTTCTACTTTAACTCCCACCTTCCTCCCTTCCCTTACGGCACGGTTCAGGTGTCCACAGAAACAAGTGTGACAGATATACTGCGCCTTTCCCTTCCGGTGAACCAAGTATAACTACATACGAGTCGTATAAGAGCCTTTCACCCCTCCGTCAGAGGACACCTGCCGCGTCGTTACTCGGATTCAGAGCGCACTTCTCAGCTTCCAATCTGAAACACCGACGAACGAAAATCAAATTAACCCAAGGCGCGAGCGGCAGTAAAGTCAGGCCTCGCTGAAATGCCAGTCTGTTTTCCCATTGTTTACGGCTCGGGCCTGGATCACTGTTGGGCCATTCGGTCCGCAAGCTTGACCTGCCCCAACCCGTGCACGGACAATTGTACTAATAAAGGAAGAGAAAGCGTTGACTTCTACTTCTCCCAGCACGGGCTGTGAGCGCAGGAGCGGACAGCAACGAGACGACGGCGAGCCAATGACCGGTCAATATGTAGCCAATGTATAGTCATGCAAAGGCAAGCCGACAGTGCGGACTGAAAGCAATTTCGGACCTCACGGGTTCGAGACACCAAGCACATCTTCTTCCTTCGTCTCCTTTGCGCTTCCTTCCGTACACTTTTAGTTCCGAACGCTGTCTCATTCCTCTACCCTTGTTGGCGGCGCCTGGTGTTGAAATGGAAGGGCCATGTCCGACCCCTCACTGGGAATTCTTCTCAGCCTGTACTTTTCTGCGCGGGCCGCTAAGTGCTTTATACGAGCGGGCATTGGCTGCCTTCAGCCTGTTCAAGGCGCTCGCTGGGTTGCGGTCGAAAAAAAGGCAGTGCAGAGCTCGTGGGTGGAAAGCGGTCCATAGACCGCCGCAAGCGGTTACTCGAGCGTAAAGCGGGCAACGGCCAGCAGCCTGGGTCAATGCTCTTTATTTTCGTACGAAGTGGTGCACCGACAAGTTGCGTTGTTTTTGTGCATGCGATGCTGCGCAGGCATCTGACTTGGTCGGAGCCCTAGTCATGAAAACTGGGGCGAAACCGCAGCAATGAAAATACGAAGACCCCACTGAGCGCAAGGGAATATTTTTGAACATTTTTGAACATTTATGAACATTTCTGACCAACGCAGCTCAAATGCGGTCTTATTGAAGACTTCTGCGAAAAATAAAAGAACCAAGAGCTCGGTGTTCTTTTATTGCTTTTTATCTAATTTCGCCCGAACGTAGCGATAACAATAGCGAGAAAGAAAATGACCCGGAAGAGCGCAGCTTGGCCGTAGCTGGGCTGTCGGTTGTGCGTCTGAACGCGGCAGGGGGCTCGGCGTGACATCTACGAGAAGATTTATTTGCCGATTCTTCTGCACTGTAGTTATTTCCGACTTCAATTTCACCATCCTCTTTTTGTTTGTATTGTTTATTACAGTCCTTCCATCCGCGCTCTCGTGGTTCGTCGCGCTGCATGACTCCAGTTTGAAAGCGACTATGCTGACGTGCGCTTAGACATCGTCAGAAATGGTTCTCATCTTTCATTCTTTACTTCTCCAAACATTCGAGATATATATCCACAGCTCTATTCTGAGAAAAGTACCACACCTCAATTTTGCTATGTTCTTAATTGGTACTGTACAGATGCAAGCTTTCTTTTTATTAACTTTTTAAGCAGCGAAGCATGATCTTCAGGTCCTGGACAGCCTGACTTAGTACATTATCCTTGACGCCACATTGGAAGCCACGAAAAAAAGCATTCAGTACCTCGAAAATTCTCTTGTGTGTACGAGTTATTGGAAACTTAAGATGCCTAATTTTCCGGGTGACTCTTTCAATTCTTCAATAGATCAGCGGTCGGTACTTCCGAAAATTGTTGTTCAGCAGCACTCAGCTACGAAATTGTCGTTTAAATGCGTAGTGAATTGTGTGAGCTGTTCCTAAAAAACGAAGGTTCGGATTGTCTTCTCAGCCATTTTCAGCTCATGTTTACTGTAATGATGTATCAGGAGATTATTAATATTTCTGCCGCGGCTCAAAATTATATTTACTCCGCGATCACAGTTTTCCCAATATCGGAGTTCCCTCAATGACCTCTCTACTATTGACAAGGCGACTGCCTTTAATCTGTTTTAGCCACTAAACTTCTTTACGTGTAATCCAAATAATTCATTTCGCTAGACTTTACATACAACGTTCATAACAGTGTTTGCTACTTTCTTGTGGGATTCCCCTTTAGAATATATGAGGTATGATAACCTTTCCTGGCCACCTGTAAGAGCAGTGAGTCTTGGTTTAGTCCACCCGCATGTCCGGCAGTTAGTTTCGCGTTTCATGTTTAGTACGCGAATTTTTGCAAGAAAATTTAGCTTACGTTTTACCAAACCTCATTGTGACTTCTAACATTAGTGATCGTCAGTTTTTATGGGGTGTAATTCAAGAGATGTGTTTGGTTGTTCGGTTCCTACTTGTTCCTTTTTCCCCTGAGTTCTATTGTTAGTGTCGAGGGAAGGATTGTATAGGGAAATAATTTCCATGTTATTTTCTCCACGCATCTACTGTTTTTTGTATTTTGATTTATCGGGACACAATGTACTTCAACGTGGGGAAAAAATACCTTTCTCTCCCTCTACGAAGTTTTTATTAGCTACATACTCAAACTCTGCCTATTAAAATGTGGTTAGATAAAATAGCACCTTTGTGGCTACGGTAAATTGCCGTCTGTGTCATTCTCCAGGTCTTATTGAGCATTGTTCATTTGACTGCAAAGATGCAATGCGTTTCTGAGATGTTATGCAAAGAAGATTGAAAACAAAAAATAGACTCAGTTCGATACAACACTCTGTACGATACCTTACATCACTACAATTTGTTGACGAGCATATAGAATGTACTTTCAGATTGAATTAAACAAACTCTGGAAAACGAGCATGATGGACCGACATTGTGTATTTGTTGTTTCTGCAAAGACACTTTCTGCAGGATGAATGATTATTTAAGGGAATTTATGCACAAGCGAAGTTCGAGCCTGAGTGTCAGTCAGTCTTAAGTGATGTATTCTCAATTGCCTCTATTTAGAGCTTGTTGACTAGGCATGTCCTACTGTACATCGTGATGATCAGGCTCCGTTCTTTTTTTCTAATAATTTGTACATAGTTTACGTACATAGAACATTGTTCGAGTGTAATAAATACCATGTTGCAGAAAAATACGTCTTTGCGGCCTGTGCACTGCTTGCCCGTCTGGAATGCGTATGCCTTATGCTTAAACGCCAATGGTGATACATTTGTTGCATTGGATATATTTTCTAGCTTTATTTTGAATTCGTGGGGTTATAAATTCCTGCACGCGGTGATGTGGTTGTGACGTCATAACCTTGTTGACCAATCAGGACATTTCAACGGTACGGCTTGTTCCGATTACTGCTACTAAGATGACGCTGACGCCGTTTCGACCGAATGAGCTGCATGAGCTTCACGCAAACAGGGCTATACTAAGGCTGCTTATTCGAAAATGCGTGGATGTACGTTTTTCGTGTCTCTCGACTACTTTCTATTCGCACTTCATCGTTTATCGTGATTAATTAAAAGTGAATTGCTTAATGTCAAATTATTAGTAAAGTAGTCTGAAAGGAAAAAAAAACAAAAGGACTACCACCGGGTGTATTATATGGTTCGGGAAGAAAGCTCAGGATTGTTTCAAAACTTGATTCACTTGAGCTGGGAAACCCTACATCTGGAGCCCTAAGGTACTTTAAGTAAATGTGGAAGTTGACGAAAAATTCGCTCTGGCGCACGATCACGAATGGCGTGACATCGGGTAAAGTTGCTCTCACCGTCTAACATTCGAAGGGTTGAAAACGAAAAGTATATATCATCAATTACTTCTGTAAAAGTTGTGCAGTACTAGTGGCATTATATTATTGTCGTTATTATTAACAATTATATTGTCTGAGACTGACAAGTTTTACAACCGTATGCATTGTAGCCCAGCCAGTACATAGTGGAGCTTGAATTTGTAAAACGCATCACAAACACCAGGGGTCGTTGTTAAAGCCGAATGCAAACCGCACAATGGGTAAATCTAGATGTAAATATACATTTGCACTCTGCGGATGTCTTCACTCAAGTACCGCTCCGAGCATTGCACTGTTAAGGCCAGACCCCAACCAGATGCGTAAACTGATGCGAAGCTATCTGCAGCCTGACGCCCATTAAATAAAAAAAAACTCTAACCGTTCACCCTTCCATAAAAAAAATTCCTGCTGCAATGAAAACAGCATGTGATAGAGGAGCCCCCAGGGGTCACCCAACTGGAGACTGCATTATAAATGCATAGAAATGCAGAAAATGCTTTCGTCAGCACCTAAGCAGCCAAACACGCGATGGCGGCTCATTACAAGGCCATAAAACATATTTGTGGCCGAGAGACGTATTTAGTCGCAATTTCGTTTCTCTTGAGAGGAAATCACTGGACGGTTACGGGTGTGTAACGCCAAAGTTTGAGTTTTAGGTGAACAGCGGCAAAGAAGTGGTCGTTGATGTTTTGTTTTTCCTGGCGAATTCAATCGGCCAGAAGTGAATCCGGACATGCTCAGGACTGCAGTGAACCTCTGAATTCAACTTTTTTCGAAATACCATTTACAGCAGGGGCAAGAACGAAACCACACTCCGGGTTCTTCCCGTGTCGGCCAAACGCCGGTTTTCAATCCTCCATTTTGCCTTGTCCTCCTACTACCTTAACCACCCTCTAATTCCTGCCCGTGGCATCAAGATTCCCGTTTCGCATTTCTTAGCTGTGAACATAACCTCTCAAGCTCGTCAACCACCGATTTCCCACCGTTCTTACTCCACCTTCTTTCGCCTTAACCTGGAGGACAGGTTTTCCTCTCTTATTCTCACTTGCCAGCAATGCCAGATGGGCTGCCGAAGCCGATAACGCGATACGAAACAGAAAAAAAAGGTTACGAGTGAACAACCAATAACTAACTGTAAAATTATGAGTTTTCTGGCACTGCGGCAAGAATACGTATCTAAACTTCTTTTAAAGACGCCTCATAACGCACTTTAATTGGATGGCTTCGAAGCTTAATACGTGCATTGTGTATAATGTTTGAAAGCCATATCTCTGTACATCACCTAATATAAGGCTTGCATGCACAATGTAACTTGACTGTTGAAACTGTATGTTAACATTAGGACACAGACGAGTCACCTTAGCCAATTTAAACAGGAATTGTATATTTGAGTCTAGTCACTCTCCTCCAGTTAAACAGAGGCACACTACGAGCGGCTAACTTTGTAGTGGCGCCATTCTTAGAGTTCGAAGCAATTAATGCTATATGTATAGCACGTTGCTCTACTCAACGCGTGTCACTGAGATTATAGTTGCAAAGTTCTTCGAGTATTTACTGACCGTGTGAAAATTTCCTCTATTTGACAGCGGCTATCAGTCCGATTACTGGTAATCAGAAGCTAATATTCGCATAACAAACCTCCCAGTGGACTAGTCTGTTCCCTAATTAAAAAAAAAAAGCTGCACGTCCCTTTCGGATGCCCTTTTTTGGGAACGATATGTGTCACGTTTTCCCATTGAGGCGCATTTCGCATCATTCTTGCTTTCAAACAGTGCACAGAGGACCACAAGCTTTATAAGTTTCTTT
Organism: Amblyomma maculatum; assembly: GCF_055883805.1. NCBI lineage: Eukaryota > Metazoa > Arthropoda > Arachnida > Ixodida > Ixodidae > Amblyomma > Amblyomma maculatum. The sequence continues at coordinate 95,186,528 of NC_139346.1, read as the reverse complement.
TGGTATCACCAGCTTAACGGTTTCGAAAGATGAATCCAGCTTCGAGCACTGCCTCGATTTCGTGCGCACTTGAAGCCGCTTTTTGAGAAAAATGCGTTTTCTGCGGTTGTTGTACTGTTTTGTAAGCCACCCAGCATGTGCTTATTCTCAAACAGCAAGCAGAGAATGTCGCTAGCAACAATAGCTACATATACCAACAGCTACCGCAATGACACTTTCCCTTTATGTTCGATTTGCTTCTTTAGCCTGCAACTGAGGTGTACTTCGTTGCCGCATATGACGAAAAAGGAAAAACAATCCTTCGCACTCTATTTTTATTATCGCAGAATGACGCGCTACAAAAAGGCTCTCCCTGTGAAAATAAGCACAAGAAAACGGGAAACCTAATAGACACCTAAATCTCCATTGAGAAAACGGAAGCCCAGCCCATTTGGAAAAAACGCGTGGGGAAAAAAAATATTTTGTTTACGACCATGGCGTTTTGTGTGCGTTACTTGATAAAGGAGCAAAGGTTCAGTCTTACGGTTTTTGAAGCGGGATTTCTTTTTTGTCCCTCACTAGGTAGATAACGTGCATAAAGTTCTGCTCAAGAACGTTGCTCTAAAAAGTGCGGCTTTGTCCCATCAGATGAGGTTCTGGTGCAATATGTCGCTTACAGATGGCCCCATCCATCACCTTGCCGAAATACCGCAATCTGCCGAAATAGTCTCTCTTACTGTTTACTATCTGCAGTCACTGCAAGCCATCTACATCCATAAAGAAAAATGAACACCAAGTGTGAGAAAAAGTAAGCGGCTCGAGGAACGATGTGGGCTGGTTTTGATCTAGATGAATTGGCTAGAATAATTTTTTTTTTGTTTCATATCGTTTTAACCGCAACTTCGGTTAAAACACAAGCCAGCAACAGCCTAGCGCATGATAACTTCAGTAAAGAAAATGCTAAACCTAGCCTGTACCATATATTCAATGAAAGCGCTTCAAAAGCTATTAAATATCGGGTGAGAAGTAATAACACGTTAAATTCCGTGAGGAGCATACTCTCAGCAGTTGCGGGTGTATGGAGTTTAAAATTAATGTTAGACAATAACTTACTTGGCTACCATTTTCTATTCTACATTTCAATTCGCACAGTTTGCACTAGGCTGGCTAACATAACCTGCCCCAATTATATAGCTATATCACTGGTCGAAGATGATGTATCGCTCGGTTATAGCTTACATATGGTTTCTGAAGCCCTTGAGAACAAGAGAACTCGGCACTTTTTTTCGCTCAGAATAAGAGCAGCAGGTGGCGTCAAGTAGTGGTTGTAATTGAGCTTGTAAGTAGTGGTTGTGACTGATCGAACGTTTTAGACAAAGCTACGGGTGCTGCTGGTTACTTGCAAGGATAACGTTTGCGCTCAAACTTTTGTGTCGTCTTCTAAGGCGGAAGCCTTTAACGCCTCATTGTTGTCAGCATGAGCTGCCAGCAGAGGCTGTCGGCAGAGGGTGTCACACTTTCAAGGGACATAGTTCAAAATAAATAAATAAACCTTGTGTCCACCGCAAATCAAACCTCCATCCTTTGAATCCCCCCTCAAAGCGCTTTACCAACTGCGCCACGCCCCGGATCTTGAAATGTTCATCATAATTCCACTCGTCTACCGCGAGGATAGCGGGATTCCGCGAGTGACAGATACTGCGCCTTTAATTTCCTGTAAACGAATTTTAGCATGCCGGTGAACTTTGATCTGTTCAATGGAACTCTGGTTCTGTTAGACAAGGGAAGCGCCATGTACCGTCACAACAGGTCATGACGTCACCAGGCTAATCATGCATAGAAGAAGCTGATCCCTCCGGCCGTTCGATCCAGGCGTCCGTGCGGCGCGTTTAATTTGGCGCTTCCTCAAACGCCGCACCACACAGCAAATTGAAGCATACCCAGATGTTTAGGAAGTGTTAGTTCAGCAGCACCAGCAGCATTATAAATTGATTTACAGAATAGAAAAGACGCGATATCTGTCACAGAGACTTGTACCACGTTGTAAAAGAAGAGAAGACGGTGGGAGGGAAAGAAGAGAGGGAGATATAGGTACCGTAGTGGAGGGCTACTATCCACTGCGCTCTACTGGGTTTCGCCTCATCGCAATTTAGTGGTTCAAAGCACCCTCTAGAATTTTAACCTTGTCCTTGAAAATCCCCAGCAGCGCCTGTAGCTTTATCTAAAATCTAAGATGCTGTCAGCAGGAAGTTACTTGTGAATGCAACGAATATTGATGACCTTTTGCAATTTCTGCTTTTACTCTTTAATTCTTATTGACGCCTAAGTAGCTGGCGTGTCGGAGAGCCTTAAGTGGGTTTGGTCTGATGCACCACCTTTACTGCTTAGTAAAATATGAACGCCTATACGTTTGAAATGATGCTCCTCAGACAGTGAAGCATGTCACTTAGTAAATTTAAAAACTTTGGCCGTAGCTAAAGGATTCCGAAGTTGACACTTCTATCAATAGCGAACGCAAGAATATTGCCCATCGTGAACTCTTATTAATCGAAAACTGCGCCAATTACTTTTGTGCCTCATTAATAAGCAGCACTTGCCTGTCCATTACTTATCCACCATTTTCGAGCCTACGCGTTTCTAACACAAATAATAGCCGTAGTGAAATGGGGCAGAGTAGAATCTGTTGCCTGATAATTAAATCATTTTCTGAAATATTATAACCATTTAAAGTAGAGTTGCTTATCGAAAGAGGCTTGTTAGAATTAGCCGTTTCTTGAATCAGATATATGCTTATTGAAAAGCCGACTTATTGCATGAAAATATAGACATTCACCATCTATTGTTATGCCAAAAGTGTGTATATATTTCTGCACATTATTATCGATTTGCTGCGTTTATTCGTCAATTACTTTTTTCAGTCGCACAGCAGCCATCAGAGTTTCCCTGTGTTAGTTAGTGCTTGAGCACCAGCTACTTGTAGACACCTTCGAAGAAACGACAGAGCAAGTGCATAAAATCCAACGGAACACAATCTGTGTCCTATATACCAGGTCACGCATTTAAATTCCACAATTGTATGCTTGATACTTGTGCATATGGCGGTAATCAGATAGTGCATTCAAAGTATGAGGTTGCTACAGGACAAACTTTCATATTTGAAAAATTCATTGTCGTTGCTGTTATGCTTGAAGATAATTTAACAGAGAGAAACGCAGGACTCCTGGCAGCGCAACCGGTCCTTTGTCTGGTCCCCTGTTTTTGGGCGCAATAAAAGAGTTCACCACCACCACCTCGGGTAGCATGATTATGCCACAAGCAATCTTGCTAACAGCGTGGTAAGTAAGTGAATACATTTTCCCCTTGTTTATATAAATCCCCCTTTAAGCACTTAAACGTCGGAAGATGAGCCTTTTGGGCTCTTGAATAAGCGGTGCATTTGGATATATATAGAACTTTATATATGTAGAAGTGTTACATAGCTTCTTATCTTTGGCCTTGTGACCAGGGCGTTTGGCGGAGTGGGCACTCTCATGATGAAGGCACAACCTTATATAGCTTACCTACCTCAGCTACGTTACATAAAATTCATAAAGGTTTATTTATTTGCCTACAGCCTTTCATTTCTAGTTATTGAAGCGACAACGAACTGGACTGCACAGCGTTTACCCCGTTAACGAATACTTCCTCTCATCCACTTTCTCACGGGGAGGCACTTCATTAAGTTGACCTACCCCGCAGACCCCTCGCGCATTCAAAAGAGCTTCTGCGTGACGGTAGAGAAATGCCTTCGGGGATGCTCGTTACAACCGTCAACACCCGCGAGAATGTATGCAAAAGCAGCTCAGCTCACGTACGTTCTCATTTGCGTGAAGCTCTGTAATCTTGCAGTCTCTTTTGTACACGTTATAAACGTAACTGGTAGATAGGAGTAAACAGTAATACAAAGCCTGTGGCTCCTAACCATAGGGAATTTCAACGGCATTCAGAATTCCGAAGTTGTTACGAGAGAAAAGCTGCTTTTTGTTTTGTCTAGTGCGCGCCACTGCTATAACACTCAGTTGTTACCACCACAACTTTATAGCCCTTATAGCCCTCTTCCATTTTTAAAGCCGTGACGTTGTAAATCGCCTGTTTCTACTTCGATATACCTCCACAACGACGGCCTATCGCAAAGTGCCTGTAATATTTGGTCTGGCAAACTCGCCTTAGGAGCTTAGAAAACTGATATAACTAAACTCTGCATCCACCTCCACAAAAATATTCCTCCGTGACGTGAGGTAGATTACTGTTAAAGTTTTTTGTTACTAACCTAAAAGAGAACCACCAGGCAAAACAATAAAAAACGACAGTTTCTATGCGTCTGTCTTATTTGATGTGCCAAAAATAATGTCAAACATAATTACAGTAACTTCGTTTATACTTGCAATTGTTCCGCGGAGCAACAGAGGACGCCGAAAGACCACATTATATTGCTGGCTCCTTTTTTTTTTATTTGTATGCTACTGTTGTTCAAGAGGCTGCTGCTGTGGCCGAGCTTTTCCATGCATTGCGTTTTATTTTTTATTTTTTTGCAGAATAATATTAGGTGAATTCCTTGCGTGACTCGCCCTTTACGACAACCGGAGCCCGCTCTGGTTATCACATCGAAGACCAATCAGCACGCGGGGCCCATTTCGAAACAGCCGCTTGGCCTACGTGACGTCACATGCGGAAAGAAAGTGAATAAAACATGCCATACTAAAAGAATTAGGCAAAGGGCGCCTCATGTCTGCAATGATTTGTCTTATGAGGGCAACCTTATTAAGTAAAAAGAAACCTGTCTTGGAAGGTGAGAACCGAATCGACGTCCATTGGGTTGGAAGCCAAGGACGTTAACGAAAAGCAGCTCGGCGCACTTTGGCTTTTTTTATTGCATCCAAATGCAACATCACTGACTGCCACATTTGTATTGTTTCCTTGGAAGCAGATTATATATCCTTGGAACCCGCCATTCATAACCATAGCTGCATTCCGTCGCTTGAGCACAAGCCGGATTAATGTTGTTAGGGACGAGGAAGAAAACTCGGGCCGTGGCGTGGGCAGGAGCGGTCGAGCTGCCCCCCCCCCCCCCTCCCGATATTCATTAAACGTCATCGCTCATCCCCATAGATCTTGTTCGTTTTTCTTGTGTGCATGGGTTTGCCGCCCCGTAACATTCTGGCGGAGGAGCGCGATGCGTTCATCCTATCCTAGCCTTGGAGCTTCGGCGACTCGCATCTGCTTCCATCTTCGGCAGTACGTTCTTGGGACGTATCGCATGGCTGTTTCCCACCCTGCCGGACCCGACGCGACCTCGCCGTTTACCCGTCCAATCGCCCGCTCTGACCCCAAGACACAACGGAAAAGAGACGCAGCCAAATGACCTCACCAAGCCGAGACGCTAACCACACGATCACAAGACACGACGAGAGAGCCGACCTTCACCCTGTTCACCCGAAATGCAAACCAGAAATACCTACCGACACGGAACGCTGTCCCACATGAGGATATCACCAAGGCCCGTGTCGTGCAGTACGTGCCTGGGTCTCAGCCATTCGATGTTGGCGACTTTTTGCCCGAAAGCTCTCTGAGCCAATGTTCATCCGGGATTCACCGTGGCAGTCAATATAGTCCCCCTTCCCAATATACGTGTCTCATGGTCACTGAACCTCGAAACAAAAATCGTGAAATTAAAAAATCAGAATCAAACATACTCACAGTCAATGAAATAAAAACAAAACAATAAAACTGATAACAAACGGAACTCACGACGAGAATATCAAGATTTCATCATTACAGCGTTAAGCAGTTTTTAATTCCAATCAAAATTGTTTTTCTCTACATTGCTACAGTTACGGTTTTGTGAAAACCGTAGATGGTAACAGTAGTGCTTTATATTGCATCTGGCGGTAAAGAAGCAAACACGAGAAGTGAGAAAGCAACCGAAACAAAAATGCAGGGCAACGTGCTGCGAGCCTTACATAGACAACAGCAAAATAGAAGGCAGCTTTAGCCTAGGTGCGATAACAGTGAAACCGGCGTAGCTGCGCTTTGAGCCTTGCGTCCCGTTCATGTCGCCTTTTTCGAGTCCACATTCGCTAAAGAAAACACGCAGGAACGACGCTTTCGTCCTGTAAACATGCTACGACTGTCCCCCAAACAAGAAAAGCCCGACAAGGGATCCGTCCCGTGCGAAGCCATGTTCTATTCTTACCTTGGTGGCCAAACGTGTCTCACAGTATTGCAAAAACACATAAAAAGGCGAAATATACCTTTGTGTTAGGGTAACCTGCCTGTGCTTTGACGGTGCGAGAAGTGTTCATCGGAAATTTGCAATTCGCCGCTTTCAAATGTTAGTTTTTTCCAATGTCCTTGCCGCAACAAACCAGTTTTCGATGAAAATGTGATTTGCTCTTTCTCTGTTTGCCCAGAAGCAGAGACAATATCAAAGGAAAGGATCTTTTTTACTGTTTGAGATCTCATGTTTTGACCATTCGCTGAAATGGCTATTTTAGCTTCCAGGGACACCTCTTTCCCTACATGGGGACAGCGTTCCGTTTTTATCTGAGGCTAATTCATTCGTTTTATGTTTACGCGACATTACAACAGCTTCCGGTCACCCCACTTCTTGACGCATAATAGAATTACGTTTTATTGGAGCTGGATTGTGCACTAATGTCAGGTGACCTTTCATGTAATTTTTTTACGTTAGCACGCTACGCGAATGGGCCAGCGTGAGATAATAGAGGAACTAACTTATTGATTGGTTATTGATAATTCGGTGAGTAGCAAACAGCATGCACATGGAAGAGCTAACAAGGGCGATTAAATTCGTGTCATGCCGTAAAGTGACGCCGAACGTCGTCTTCTTTTTGCACCTACGTTGTTTACTATGTGCATTGCGGTTCTGTCTGCTTACGGCAGACTAAAACATTTTAAATCATATTCCCTTAGCTATGAATTATTATGTCCTCGTTCTGTGCTTTGCGCCCTAAGCGCTAGGAAATAGGGTTTTCAATGTTCCGAACTGATCAGAGTTTCCGCCTCAATTAAAAACATTCCACTGCGCAAATGAGCATTCAAGGTCTTCGTTTCAAGTGCAGCTCTAAACAAAAACACAAAATGAACGAGCGTCGCACGTCATCGAGTTCTCTGGAACATTTTCAGGTGACATAATTGTGTCCAAGATGAAGAGAAAATATGGACAAGTCTCCGTGCTCCTTAACCTCTTCTGATAACCTGTGTTGAATAAATGATGTATGCCAAGCGCGAAGACGCGAAAGAAAAACTAAGAGCAGTAATAAGTTAAGGCAAAAATAAAAATATCGTACGCAGGAAGTGTCGTTCGGCGTAGTGAGATCTACAGGTTCAATATCTAACAAGCCTCAGTGCAATTATATGCCTGATGCCGAGTTTCAAACTTGCTTGTGTACCGTGCAATGTCGGTGCGAGTTAAAGAAAAGGCAAGTAGTTGAATTCAGTATGCAGCCTTTCACTATGGCAGATGTTATATAGCCAGTGGGCTGCCCGCACGTCAAACCTAACATATCCCATATCTCATATCTCTATCTCTTCGCGAATGCATACGAATGTGAGTATGACATTATATGCCTGACAGAAACGTAGCTAAACTCATTATGTTCAAGTGCGTCTTATTTCTCAGATGAGTATGCTGTCTTCAGGGCCGACAGGGTCTATTCTGACAAGATTAAATACGGGGGCGGAGTTCTGATAGCCTGCCGTTCTTTGCTAAATGCATTTAGGAGACCAGATCTGGAGACATACGAAGAATGTGTGTGGTTAGAAATTCCAACGTGTGACAAATCGCACTATCTAGTTGGCGGTTACTACTTTCCACCAAATTCTGCTCCTAACATTTTTGCCGATCATTTCTTAGATATTGGGGAAAAAATCGATTTTTCGAAATACAAGGTTCACATTTACGGAGACTAATCTTCCTAAGGTCGATTGGTCCTCTGGTTTGGTCACTAGTGACTGCACAGCAACTCGAGAAAATGCCGAATGTTTAATTGGTTCTAGTAATTTCCATGGTTTACATCAATGCAATGCAATGAAGAACTGTGCTGGAAACATTTTATACCTAATTCTATCTATTGTGCCTCTTTTTGGCTTGCAAGCGGTACGCGATCCTCTTGTTCTGATAGGCAAATATCATTGCCCGTTTACATTGTCGTTCTTTTTGTCTTTTCGTCCAGTGCGTGAGATGGTGCCAGAAAAATTTAGATACGCGTATGGCAATTACCTGAAGCTGTACAATGATCTTCAGGCCTACGACTGGTCAGAATTGCTTGAGATTGATAATGTAAACACAGGCGTCGAGCTACTTACATCAGTTGTACAGGGTATAATGAAAACATGTATACCACGCCGTAAATCGAAGAAGTGTAGATTTCCTTGCTGGTTCTCGCGCGATTTGAGACATTACTTGAAGAAAAAACAGAAGTATCATAAACTCTACGTGAAATCAGAAAGTGAGTATTGGTACCAAAGATATTCATTGTGCAGAAAAATTGTGAAAAAACTGATTGCACGTGATGAAGCCGAGTGCCACAAACTTCTTGAACAGAACTTCAAAAAGGAACCAAACAGTTTTTTGGGATTTTGTGCGCAAGCAACGAAATGATAAAATTAGTGCTGCTGTGATAAAGACGCGCGATAGTATCTGTTTTAAACCTCAAGATGTGTGCCAAGCTTTTGCTGATCACTTCAGCTCTTGTTTTGTGCGCCATGATAACGCACCAGCTCTTATCACTTCTGAAGACAGCGCTGACTGTTTGGCTTATGATAATGTTACCGAGCATGAGGTTCTTTTGGCGATTCAGAAACTTAAGCCAAAACTTTCAACAGGAGTTGATGAAATTTCTAGCTTCGTAATCAAAGGATGCGCTGACATTTTGGCCCTGTTTTAGCGCATTTGTTCAACTTATCATTGCGAACTGGTGTTTTTTCTTGTCATTGGAAATTGTCAGTAGTTCTTCCTGTATTCAAGTCTGGCGATGCTTGTGATGTGAACAACTTTCGACTTGTGTCACTGATTTGTTCTTTTGCGAAAGTTTTTGAAATGGTTATGTACGAACGCATGGGCTCATACTTCAAGCAGAAGATCTCAATTCTGCACCACGGAATTTTAAAAGGTCGATCTGTGGAAACGAATTTATGCAGCTTTCTTGATTATACTGGCCCACATGTATTTAATCGCGGTCAGGTAGACGCAGTCTACTTTGACATGACTAAAGCTTTCGATACGGTTTCCCATGAGATACTTCTGATGAAGATGGAAAAATACGGACTTTGCCCCATGTACTGTAGGTGGCTCAAAAGCTACCTTGGCAGCCGCCGTAACATGGTCTGATTTTCCGGCTGTGTGTCAAACGAATTTCTATCATCTTCAGGAGTGCCTCAAGGCTCCAACTTAGGACCGTTGTTGTTTTTAGTGTTTGTTAATGATTTGCCGTTACATGTCAAGGACTCGGGAATTTTGCTCATCGCAGATGATTTCAAATTATTCCGTAATATTGGAGATATTGAGGACTGCCGCCAATTGCAAGCTGACATTAACAACGTCGAGAAATGGTGTCTGTTGAATCGCTTAAAGTTGAATATTAGGAAGGCTTCCGTCATGTCTCTAATTAGGAAACGCGACGCAGTTGTGTTTGATTATACACTTTTGGCGGATCATATTTCTCGTGTGGCCCATGTACGAGACCTTGGTGTTGTTGTTGATTCAAGGCTTCATTTTAGATTGCATGTAAATTCAATTGTGTTACGCGCATTGAGACATATCGGTCTTATCTCTAGACTAACAAAAAAATTTCAACGGCACGAATGTCTACGTACTCTATACTGTGCCCTTGTGAGACCGCGTCTTGAGTTCGCGTCAGTAGCCTGAAATAACTTATCTGCCACCTATTGCGCAAAAATTGAAAATGTCCAGCTTAAGTTCATACGCATCTTTTACGACAGATATATTGGACGCCGTCGTTTCTACGACTACGATTCTGTCTTGGCAGACCTCAAAATGTGTACTCTTGGCGACAGGCGACTCATACGTGACATGCAGTTTCTGCAAAACATTGTGCGCGGTTTCATTAACTGTGAGACCCTACTGATGTCACTGAGTTTTCGTGTGCCGCATGCAAAGGCTGCAAAATGTTTTGACACATTTTATCCAATTTGCACGCCAACTGTCCAATGGCTCGTATACAAATCTTGTATAACAAAACGTTCATTGACACGGACATATTTGCCTAATTGTTGTTTTCATGCCTAGTTTTAAATGTTATTAAGTGTTCTGATGTATCTGACCTAGTGTGCGCTCCTTTAGGCCACTTGGCTGTCGAGGCACACTCAAATAAACATTATCTATCTATCTATCTATCTATCTATCTATCTATCTATCTATCTATCTATCTATCTATCTATCTATCTATCTATCTATCTATCTATCTATCTATCTATCTATCTATCTATCTATCTATCTATCTATCTATCTATCTATCTATCTATCTATCTATCTATCTATCTATCTATCTATCTATCTATCTATCTATCTATCTATCTATCTATCTATCTATCTATCTATCTATCTATCTATCTATCTATCTATCTATCTATCTATCTATCTATCTATCTATCTATCTATCTATCTATCTATCTATCTATCTATCTATCTATCTATCTATCTATCTATCTATCTATCTATCTATCTATCTATCTATCTATCTATCTATCTATCTATCTATCTATCTATCTATCTATCTATCTATCTATCTATCTATCCCTAAGTACATACTGACCATAAACGTTTCGCAAAGCTGTCTATAGAACTGCCTGCCGCTAATACGGAGTCATGTTCTCATGTTGCTCGCTGGCACTAACATCCTTTGATCCCGGCGTCGCGCCTGCTTGGGCAATGCCTCCTTTACTATCAATAGCCTTCAAGTCTTCGAAAATGGCAAATCAAGACTTTTTCTGCAGCCTTCTGTCGCCTTTTTGCTTTCTTTCGCTAAAGACCTTCTCCGCTTGTCACAGTAAAGTCTGACCATATATAAGGACCCGCAGGACTGCGCTGCATACCAGACGTTTTTTGAAGCGCCACACGCGCTGCAGTCATGGGGCCATAACACGTGGTTCCGACCGGAGCATGCCGCATCGTGGATAACGTGTGAACGAGGTGTCAGGGCTGCCCTACTTTAACAAATGATCTGACGGAGAATAGGAGCCGTTGTAGGCCGATTTAGGCCACGGTGACGCAATAACACAATAAAGAAATTAGTGATTGAATAGCTGCCAAATATGGAAAATAAAATCTCCTGCGATTACATCTGCTATGTATAGTACGAGATCATAGTAGATTGCAGGCGGAAACGTACTCTGCCGAGCGATTTCTCATGAGCAGGCCAAAAAACTCAGTTAGTATGAATATTCTTTTTGCATTAACGCATTCGAGCAAGCCACGTACTTGCATCTGTTTCTTATGTGTAATTCTGTTTTTTTACATTCCTTTGTGACACCGGAATGTTGAGCACGAGTCTTATTACGAAGCTTATTAGCCTGATTGGCATACCATGTTTCAGTGCCTTATGTAAACTTTCCTTTTTCAGGTTATAACCACTTTCTGTTTTGTTTGTTTTTATTGCATATAATAGTATATGAATGTAGCATAATTTGCATATGATAGATGATCATAATGGCAGCGAGACAGTTGAAACTAGTTACCAGTTCAGACTGTTACACGGAACAGCTATCTCACACCGTCCATCTGGTAAAGTTGGGAGGTGACAAAGAGAAGAAACAGAAATATCGAGATGTTTTTCCTTTCTGGGAGAAAATAGGCAAGCACCGAGAGAAGGCTGCCACATGAAAATTATGGTTCTAGCAAATTCAAAATTTCTGTGCGGTTATTAGTGTTGCATCCTGTAACACCTGGTAAGAGTGAAATATAAAGGTGTGTGTTTTTGTGCATGGCGACTCACAAAGAAATTGTTAAGCTATTTCATTCCTACGGCCTGTGTAAATACGATGCTTAAATTCTTTTTGGTGGTTACGAAAATTACAATCAAATAACATAAGCGCATGCCAAAGAACCAGTTACAATATTTCTTTAACAAGTATTAAGGACAGGGGACTCATTTTGTTTTTGCTGCAGGTGGTCTGCATATTTACCCGATTTGGAATCAAAAAGGAATAGCTCTTCCATTGTATTGAACGTAGGATTGTTATGACAAATGAATCATTGGTGCACGTTTTATTCTATTTACTTAATGGACAACTGCCTTACTTCCCAGCATCATGCGGGAGCCTGTACGAAGGCACCAGTAACTACAATCAAGCAAGTACACTTTTTGTCAAATGTATACAACTCAAGGCATCTGCCTCTCAGACGTATGACCGGACTCCTGAAACCATTCCTAAAATACCTAAGCTGTATAGGTGCAGAGATATTTCTATCAACTTCGGGATTCTGATTGCAGGTAAGGTGCAACCAGGGCAGTTACAGGAATTATAAGCAAGCACTTCAGGGTGTATAATTTTAACACAGATTGCGTAGCATACATGCTTCTATGAGAAATGAGTTCACCAAGTACAAACACCAGTGCAGCCTTGGCGAACACCTTGGTGCACTCTTTGAAGTAACAATAAACGCTAAACAGGATCGTCAAATGAAACATGAATGCTGAATTCTCTTCGTGCTCATCTTCTAAGGTCAGTATGCGCAATTTCTTGACGTCGTCGTTGATCGTGCTAGAAGAGTGGAATTTGTTACCACCGCTAAAACCCGAACTTTGTAGTAACGAGGGCTGGCATGACTAAAGCGTGTCATCCCTCCCGCTAGTGCAAGTGATGCCCTTTTCAAAGACAGGCAGAGCATACGTGCACACCGGATGTTCTCCTATCTCCTCCAGCCTACGTACTCTCACTTGCAGGCCCGACAGCATGTTCTAGGAAAGCACACTCAGTAGCTGCTGCCAAAAGGACGCGAGAAGCGTAGTGACGTGATCACCATACCGTCGGCGCCCCTGCGGTACTCCCATTACTTAGGCGCCCAACTTTTGCATCGGCGAACGCCCTGGCTCTCCTGGGGGCGGGTAATTCCTTTGTCCCTGCCTCGAGGCGGAGAAACAAGTTGGAACGCTCCTTGTCATAATCGCCTTAGCCGCTGACGGCGGTGTCCCCCTGATGGTTTCGCACAAAATCTGTGTCCCACTTTCTTTTTATTTCCTTTTTTATTTTGCTCAGTGTCTTTATCTACGCAGAGAGTGATGAGCAGCACGCACACACGAAACTCTGTGCACTGCTCCGAGAAGGCAGGGAATGGAAGAACAGTGAGAGAACGAAGGAAAAGTAAAAGCAATCGTAGGAGGAGGATTTGAGAGCTTCAATTAGCCAAGGAGGCCACGCAAGGTCAACCAACCGGGGCGACCGTTGTAACGTAGCGCTCGCGTTAGCCCGCTCGCCTGCTCACGATGAATTATTCAGACTCTGGCACCATGGGAAAAACAAAAACAAATAATAGGAATATAGGGTGGGGAGGCCACCACTTCCTCGAGCTCTTGAAAGGTGAGGCTTGACTAAATGTTATCTGCGCCGTTATCATCACGAGAGAAGGATTAGTTTAAAGTTTGTAGAACCAAAGAGCCCGGTGCATTATCCCGAAAACATACTCAGAGCTCGAAGAGAAACAACCTTTATTATTCCTCAGTGAGAGCCCGTGCCTTTTTCTGCTTGCGGTAATCTGCCCTCATAGGCGAATTATTAAGTTTTGCATAACTAACCAGAGGCGTTACTGATGCTGTTTATAAACAGCTTCGTTCTTTAAGCGTTGGGCGTCTTCTCAGCTTCTGTTTGTGTGAAAATTACGCACAGTTACTTGCGATTCTGGTATGCAGACTTCGATAAACAATGGAAACTGTATAACCAAGGCAAAAAAGACGCGCACAAAATAAGCCCCGTCGTCGCCACTCCTTACGACAAAAATTGATCCTAATTTGGTCACCTTCTAGAATTCTAGCGCTCATGTTTACCAAACAAGTTTATTGCGATTGCACAGGCGATAAACTTGTGCTCTGATTCAAGCTTGTTTGAAATACATGTTACCTTTCTTTGCACGCTTATTTCTCAGCGGTTTTAAGTCAACAACTAATGACACGGCCTCATTATTCTCTTTTTACAGTGGGACACCTTTACGGTTCATGTTACAAGCAACTGGACGGTTCCTTAAATATTGTTACGTAACAATAATGAGTAATCAATTAACTGCATCACTCATTCGTTTTTAGTTCTTTATATATCTGATTGGTATCATTATCTTTTTCTTTCTCTCTTATACCTTTGTGCTCATTTATATGACAAACTAATTGTGTGATACGCGAAAAGCGTTCTGAGCGCTTCAGATCCCAAACGTCGTTAATGACGTTCTTGGGTAGAGCAGTTACAGTAGATTACGTGCACCAGGGCGCCACCATTTCCGTATGAACGTGTCTGCAAGAAATGAAGGTAAAAAACTGAGAACGATAAAAATAATTTACAGAATTATAAGGGATTACAAGGAAATCAAAGCGTTGAGAAATAACTTGAAGAAAAATCCGAGTGCGAGTAATTGGGACACCTCTGTGCATTTCCAAGGACCATTATCAAATTTAAATACAATGTGGTGAGGCTGAACGTTGAGCTTTCTGGTAAAAATTCAACCTATTATCAGTTACTGGCCGCCACGAGTAAGCATATTTTAAGCTGATATTGTGTATTTCGTTGATCAATTTGAAAAGTACAGCACCTGCTTAAGTTAGTGCCCTTAGTGTTCAGGTTTTATTATTTCCCTACATAGTGGGTGGAACAGCGCGAAGACACGAAACACAGAAGAAGAGAAGCACAACAGACGAGCGCTGAGAGATTAGAGGTAAAATTGACTTATATTTCTCGCGTCGAATTCCGTTAATTTCGGGTTTTCGGATCGTTCTTGCAGCATAACAAATTATCTGTATATCTTTTACCAGAATCAATAAGTTCGCTTGCCTCGTCTTCATTTATTTTACCCATTTGATCAGGAAAAAGAAACTCCCGATTAATTGCCATGATAATGATTGCAGGAATATTTGCTTTAAAGAATGCTTCACCAAATGTCATTTTTTATTCTCATATACATATTACAACTACGTCCCTGTTTACATTACTAGTATCATGTGCAAGAGCTCCGCGCTTATGCAAAAGATGGCCGCCTCGGCATATTGCGAAAACATTAATACAGCATTGCCGAATTATTTTAAAACATGCAGAACCTCGAAGCACGGCTCCTTACTCTGCGGTTAGGAAAAAACGTCTAATAAACAGCCATGCAGTTCCGTCTTGCTAAATTGCTTATCGACCTTACCCACAGGTACGGGTGCGTTATCACGAAAAAGGGAAAATAGAGGTTTCAGTTATTCAGTCGATCAAAAAGGCACCAGCGGAAAAATCACAGCTCATAACACTAAGCTCTGTGCGCCCGCCTCAGATATGTGCGCGCAAAATGCGCATTCTCTATGAGAAGCATTCTCGAGTTTAACGCGGGTTTAACCCGATTTGAACTTGGCAGTAAGAGCTCCTACTAATCCAGTTTAAACCTAATGGCAGGAATCTGCTCGAGGTAAGAAGTTAGTAAAATTGAGTTTAAGCTGAAAAACAAAAGTACGCTGTACTTCGATCTTCAGAGAGGCAATGAATACAATCGCAAGTTTTTCATTTCGGTTGTCTGTTTTTACATGTATCGACCAAAGAACTTCATTTGCATTCGTAATAGAAAAAAAAAAAGGTAGCTCATCCTTATAACACGGCATTGCGAGTTAGTGTAGTAATGAAGATTTAGGTTTAGCAAAGGAAGCCGCGCTAGAAGCTATGTTTGTTTGCTTTTTGCTTTACATTCTTTTGCCGAACATGAACTTCCAAGCATTGTAAACGTTGATGTACTTCTATACTGAACGAAGCGCTGTGTAATCGCTGAACTGGGAAAGGCTTACAGCCCTTTACTGTACGGGAAAATAAATATATGACGTAAGAAGAAGTACGGGTTGGTGGCGAAAGAAGTAGTTTTACAGTCACTCTGAAACATATATGATGATGACCGGTACAAAACGCACTTTGGAGTGGTTATTAAAAAGAAAACAAAATATGTGATTCACGACACACGAGGTCCAAAGTAAGAGCCGCGCGAAAACCGCGGATGACGGACAGGCACAAATACAAACAAAGTCATCCGTGCCACGCTAGCGCAGTTTTTTTTTTGCGTCCAAAATGAACCAACTAGAACGAAACGATCTACGCTAGATTCCTTACTATAATAGCTGAAAACGTGGTCACCATCCAAAAATCCCTGACATTATGCAATGTGATTTAAAAGAAATTTTAGACGGGCTAGATGGTTTTCAGCTTGAGACGGCATTCTTATCGCAAAAAAACCACGCATGCACACGAGAAAAAAGGAGAGTGTAGTCTTTCCTATATATTGCAGATCTTTTCAGTGCAATAAACCAGATGTAGTAGCGCTTGTCCCGTGTCCCTCCTTTTCTCTCGTATGCGTGTGTGTTTTTTTGCGCTAAGAATGCCGTCTGAAGGATTATGCCATGTGATATCTACGATAACGTGAAGGCCGTTGACTATGCGCACGACTTCTGCCATCCGGTTGGCGAAGTCAATTTGCATTGTCCAGGTACAGCCTTTTGAGAGGATGCGTCGGAATCGAAAGGTGAAGTGTACCAAAAGAACAATGTTTTCCTACAAAGCAAATTTATGCATAGACATAATCAGAAAATGACGTAGGCACAGGAGACGAGGAGGTATACGTTACGCACCTTGTGAAAATTATTTCCGTTAATGCGCTTCAGTGAGGAATAGAGCAAATTTGCAGTTCGAGATAAAACATCATCGCGGCAAACATTGCCGCTATTGAGGACGTCGTGTTGAAACGTGAAATCATTCAGGGTGAGCAAAGACGCATAATGACGATTGAAATATTGAAGGTCTGATCCAGCCTACCCCTTAACTACTGCTTTAAAACATTCAAGCATCTTTGTCTTTCTTCCATTTATGTACATAGATCACGCACTGAAAAGAAAAAGCCGTATTGCGCTCGCTTCGTGGCATTTGTCATAGTCTTGCCTTAGGAAGGCTATCAAATTGATCGACTTTTTGCGCACCCTCGCGATTTCCGTGCTTTTTAATACAAGTAGCTTGCGGTGTGGTCCAGCAAATGATATTTGATCACAAGATATAGCTAATATTTTTGCTTGTTTGTGTTCCAGAATAGTTTTGGCGGCGATACAAGGGTTTTATATTTGGTCGTGCCTCGCCTGAGAACGTCAGGTTTGCTGTGACAGCAGCGTTTTTAATTGAAATGCTGTAACTATAAAATGAAGAGTTCCTTAGTCCGCGCTGCTCCCAGGAACATTCTTTTGGGCAGCGCTAACCACTAACATCTGATATAAATGGCATGTTCGCACATTAACCGCTAGAAGGAGCTCAGAACGGTAGTCGTATTTTGGAAATCTCTTCTGAGAAAATCAATTGTTGATCCTCCTCAGGAGCCTCAATATTTCAAGCGTCGATGACAATCGCTGCTAACCTGGTTCTCGGGTCTTCAAAGCGTGGTGTGCGTTGTTTGCAGGCACCCCCACCCAAACGTTCGACAATGCTGTTGAACAAGCTGATGCAGCCCTTGCTACGAGCCTTCAACGCCGACACCGAGCTCAGCCATCCACCCCAGATGGAGTTGCGGCGTCGCGGGGAGGGAAAGATGTTCTGGCGCTGCTACTTCAACGCCGTCTCCTGCTTCCGCCGCCGGAAATGAGTGTCCAGCACTCATGGCATCGCCGCTGGTGAGTCGACGAAGCCCCTCTTCCTGTTTCGGCAGGTTGCGACCTGCGTCACATATATTGTGCCATACGCTCTTCCTTGCTCCTTTACGTTTCGTTTTTACCTTCCTTCGCGCAGGGAACTCACCCAAAGCGTGTTTTGAGTAAACGATATTTATTTGTCTTTTACGGGTACTCTTTGTCTCACAGTTTCGTGCTGTTCCTGTGCATTGAGGCAGGTGCTCTGCGGCGTCATGTGGCCTGAAGAACTCATTGTCCCAACTTTACAGGGAACAGATCAGATGCAGTGCGTCGTCTACGAAGACCTGATTTTATCATTGCAACTAATAACGGGGCGAACCCAGCGGCGTTAGTACAAGTATGAAAAAGGATCGGCTAAAACGTTGTTGCGTCCACGTGGAGCGGTGCAATCGAAACATAAGTGACCTTACGTCAAAACGAAAATTTGAGAAGGCAGAGATGGGAGTCAGCACGGCATCCTTGGATCCCGAACACACTTGCTAGGCCAACTTTACGCTGGCCCATTCACACGGCTTAGTAAGATGAAATTTGCACCTTTGACGTACGGTGCTTTACGTATTGTATCGCACGTTAAGAATTCATTCTAATTGTTATATGTGAGGATAGGAAGTAAAGGGAGTAAAAGCCCTCTCGCAACCGTGTAGCAAATCAGGAAATCGTCGAAGATTTGAACCAAACACATAAATTGTCATCGGGCGTGACTGCAGCCAAATAAGAAAGCGGAATTTGAACCGGAAGCGCTCCGAGTGTGCATGTCGTTGAGGGCTAACCGTAGACGACTAGTTTTGGAAAAAGCGCACACGGACATGGACGAAGACTAGTGGACACGCAAGTGCTTTCTCACAACTAACCATTATTGTGGAGGACAGCACGTATATACACAGAGAATCGGGACATGCCTTCGCCCTGTATGCAGTGGGTGTTTTTCTGGTCATGTGCCAATTTTCTGGGTTTCCTTTGCAACAAAGATTAGTTGCGAGAAAGCGTTGGTGTGTCTACTCGTCTTTGTCCTCATCCATGCGCGCTGAGTATTTCCAAAATGAACTGTATTCAGCTCGTCCAACTCTCAGTTCTTCTACGCACAATTAAGCATTATCATAACACGAGCTGCTGACGGGAGCTAGTAACGTTGCCGCATCGTACTCCTACTCCTGGAGCTTAAGTGCTTCCGGAAATTATTTTTGACACCATCCTTTTTTACGGAGCCTTTGAATCCAAGTGGATTGTCTATGATTCCGATCGGACTACTCATAGCTACAATCAGACGTAGCCTGCCTAACTTTTATTCTTCATGAGCCCCTGATTCGGGGGTGAATTAGGGCATTTCTCCTCCTCGTCTTGCGTACAGTTAGCAATGTACAGTCGGGGTCAGAAGTCCTGAAGCCAAATAAATTTTTTCTCAGCCGCAAAATGAAGCAGTCACGGTGCCATCAAAGAATGATTTGCCGTGAAATGCTGTAAGACCGTTTCTGGCGGTAGTAATAAATCAGTTCCCGACACTTTAACTACCTTTTGATCTTTAATGCTGGCGTGATAGGTTCATTTTGCGGCTGATCCCTAAATCCTTTCGCTTCGGAACTTTTGACCAAGATTGTACCTGACTACCCCCCTTTTTAGACACCCTAGTCCGATGTACTAGAAAATACTCAAGCGATGTACCAGAAGATCCCACCAAGAAGAATTAAACGAGAGAAAGAGAGAAAGCACTTTGTTTGCAGCCGTCAGAGAGTATGGATGATCGGGTGAGACGCAGCTCCCCCTTTCACCTTCTATCTATCCCCCTAGACGAGAACGTTTTGTTCATTGAGAAGCTGCTTAAAGCTGCGACTGTTTCACTAAATGTAAACCACTAAATAGTAAGAAACATTATATACGCAGATTATACATTGGGACGCTTGCAGTTGTCTGTTAACCGCAGCTGACTGGTATTGACTACTCGGTATGAACACAAGACAAACTTTAAAAGAAAAATGTTTCTAAGCAGCGAAATGCTACACCATTCTTATCGATATGTCACCCCCCCCCCCCCCGCCCCCCCATAGCAGCTTCCTAAAATTACCAGTAGTTGCCTCAGAATTACCAAGGATATACAAACATCAAAGCTCGGCTTGTTTTGGCACGTTTCATAAATGAAAAAAAGCAATGCATCACCTCTCGCGTTTTGTGTCCCCCTCAACAATGAGGTTATGCTTACTTCACACTTAAGGCATGGTTATTTCTTGCATAGCCTGAAACTAAAGCCAGAAATTCAATGGGCAATAAATGAAATACATTTTCATGCATACACCTGCACTTTTGCACATATGCGGAACATTCAGACGGGTTCACTGGAGCAGACCGTAGCTGCTTATATTTGTAAATGCTTAGTTGGTAAGAACCTCGAAACATTAACACGGAATACGCGCCATAACCTGGCGATGACATCGTTTCATTACGTCACTACTGCTTACAAAATTTTTTACTGCGGATTCAAGGCTTCGTCTTGTTTACTTTTATTCTCGGTACGTCAGTCTTACTTTCTTACCGCGTTATGGTGCCTGCCTCATGTAACTCGTCGCGTTTTAGCAACTTTTTTGAAGAGAAGTTCATACCTAAATACACTTGTTCTACTATTGTCTAGAAGAAAACTACAGTTTCGTACGGCCGGGACTCTTTACCTTGCTTTTCCAAAAAGGCACCAGTTCTACAAGAGTTTTGGGGCTGTGGTTGCAAAGCAATTTGAGAGTGGATTATACAATCAAAACACTCAAAACCACAGTCAACCAAATTTCCAGAATGATTAGAAGGGTGACCTGGCACCGGAAAGGGATGAGGGAGGAGGACACCCTCCGCCTTGTACAAGCCCTAATCGCTAGCAGGATTACCTACGGGCTCCCATATCACGAAATTAGAATCACTGATAAAAGGGTCATTGACACTATCATAAGAGGAGCCTATAAAACGGCCCTGAACCTCCCGCCAACAACATCAACGGAACGTCTTTGGGCACTCGGAGTGCACAACAACTTCGAGGAGCTCAAGGAGGCGGTTCTAGAGAGTCAGAAACAACGCCTAACAACAACGCAAGCGGGTAGGGAAATCCTGTCAAAACTAGGGCTATGGCAGGCACTAAGAACTTCCGAGATCAAATCACAAATTCCGACATCCACAAGAAACAACATCTATGTGAACCCGATACCCAAGCACATGCACCATGAGTTACAGAAGGGTCGAAGGAAAGCCAGAGTTAAATCATTGGAAAAACAATTGTCTAAAGACGCGGAAGTTGTCTACGTGGACATAGGGGCTTACGGCGAGCCTGGCAAGTTCACAATAGCTGCAGTTGACCACCAGAAGAGGCCAATCATTCAGGCTTCGATCTATGCCAAGGATCCTGCGGAAGCGGAATCACTGGCAATAGCCGTCACCATAAAAACACAAGACTACCAAAAGAAGTCATCACACGAAGTGACGGACTCCCAACCAACCTGCAGGGACTACCTGGCCGAAAAACCTCACAGAAGAGCGTGTGCAATATTACATTCCATCTCCCAGACGCATACAATTACATGGACACCTGGACACGAAGGCCTAGAAGGAAATGAGGTAGCGAATGATCTAGCCCGAGCTCTCACAAACCGGGCGGATCCCCATCCCTACCCCACCCCTCTCCTAGGACTCTACGGCGACAGGCTGGAACACCTACGGTTAGAAAGAAGAATTTTCTCACCACCACACAAACAACTTCCTTCCTCGGACGCTATAGACTGGAGAAAAATACAAACAAACACATTCCCTAATCTTCACATTTTAAATAAAATAAGCCCAACAAAATACACAAGTTACCGTCCTTGGTGCGGTGCAAGCCCCACATTCTATCACATCTCTTGAGAATGCCAGGACAAACCTGACCCAACGTTACTAGTGCCGTGCCCGACACACGAGCAGTGGGAGGCGGCCCTGACCAGCGACAACCTGGACCAGCAAGCCTGGATTATCCAGCTAGTCCGCAAATCAGCTGCTGCCAGCGGAGCCCTGGACTAGGGGCACCGACCAACTAGCTCCTGCGAATTCTTACTAAATATTATGCTCTTTAAAAGTTTTCTCTCTCTCTCTCTCTCTCTACATGACAATCGACGTCTTATTAAACTGCCTAAAATGGTTGACTGCAAAGCTCAGAAGCATCTGCCACTAATGAGCATCTTGATTAAATTGTTAAGTCATTGCTCTAGCACAAGGAGTTTCAGGAGGGGCCACCATGAATGTAAGAGTCTGGCGGAATGAAATGACAATGTTTCAGTTTTGTTGCTCATGATGTAAGTGGACAACCATTAAGTCGAGATGTTTAACGCCATCCGATGCCATTTGTTCGAAGTACTTTTCAATGGGTGTTTTTTTTTTTTTAATACATAATATGTGAAGTTCTGAACGCGACTTATACGCGGTTTTTGAAAATATTAGATGGACGCGTTCAAGCTGGCTTATCGCAACACGATAACCTTTTATAACGTGTGCAATGTACGTGCACGTAAAGAACACCAGGTAGTCGAAATTTCTAGAGTCCTTCACCACGACGTCTCTCATAGCCTGAGTTGCTTTTGGACGTTAATCCTTGCAAAGCGACCAACCTATTATGAAGTACTACACAAACAATACCATCATTTAACTAATTTGAGCACAATAACACAAGCTAATACAAGTGGAATGCTTAATATTTGCACAGAATGTTCTCTTGTAGATAAACCTTGTTAAAACATCGTCCAAATGAGTTTGACGCATCAGCATCTTTCGAGCCGCATTTTTCTTGAGGTATAACGTCTTCTTTGCTCAAATTCTGGTGCCTATCTAACTGATGTGCAGTTGTGAGAAGTGTACTGGGCTCGTTGCTCCCGAATAGCCATAGCCGTACCAGGGAGGGAGCTTTCAAGGACAGGTCAAATTCTTGCCGGCCATTGAAGAATAATGTTGCCGGCGCAAACATTTAGGTGGCGCCGCTATATGATGCGGTTACTACTGGAACCCATAGGTATTTACCAATGTAGATGATGCGTCCGCATTCTAATGCATCATCATCAAAAATCAAAATGCGCGTCTGCATCAACTTCGTCAAAGGCGAGTCGATAGAGATGGAGGCAAATGCTAGAAGCCTGTTTGGAGGGTGTATGACATTTATGTAGTGTATGTTTACTGATTCGGGTTGGTCTATAACGGGATTGGTTGAGTTATTGATAAGTGTCTAGTGATTAGTGAATGAGACTAGTGTGGTGTAGGCAAGTAATGTCGTGTGGGTCTCTCTAATTGTGAACACCTGTGGCTTGTACTATTGGGTCCATGGCACGTGACATATTGTACGATGGCTTCGTTTGAGAATATGCTTTCAGGTACTAGCGCTAGCTTACAACCAAGTGTGACCATCTAGGTGATTGAAGGCAGGATGCCGATCGTACAAGCATTAAAAGTCATGCAAACAGTGGGAATGCTATTGCAGCTGCTTCT
The DNA here is from genome assembly GCF_055883805.1 of Amblyomma maculatum. Lineage (NCBI taxonomy): Eukaryota > Metazoa > Arthropoda > Arachnida > Ixodida > Ixodidae > Amblyomma > Amblyomma maculatum. The sequence continues at coordinate 95,163,168 of NC_139346.1, read as the reverse complement.
AGGGCGAAACTTACGCGTCCTCCCAACTTTTTCTCATTTTATTTTCATGCCAATAACTTAGTCTACGATCATGTATCTACACACCCTAAACATCCCACATATGCATATTTAATTTGGACTACTGCCACTGCCTCATCTTTAGCAAAATGACAAGGCACAGTATATAATTGAAAATGAAACGGTGTATTCGGGATGCATTTGCATGAGTATTTTTATATACTGTGTAGTTTATACATGTTTTCGCTCTTTCACTTTGAGGTGCTAGTTAAACGCCAATACAGTATAATAATAAACAGCCTAAATAATGTTGAATATTACTCAGCTCTGTTATGTGTCTTATGTTGATAAAAGAAACTCATAATTAAGTGGCAAAATAGCAGCCAGTTACACTATATAAGACAAAAATACTTTCAACATTTTATGTTTAGCCAGTCAAAACAACTACAGGACTATGTCAAAAATACACGATATTTGTAGTTCTGTCGTAATTGTCCTTAATTCTGTAGTACATTTTGCAGATCTGTACTTTTTCTTCGTACTTATCTGTAGTCTGTTTCCTGGGGTACTTTTATGTTGTAACTACCAACACTTAAGATGTTACTACAGAAATTCAGTTGCAATAGGTTCACTGTCGAACACTGACCAGGAATTCTGCTGTGACAACAAGACGTCTGCAGTTTTTTCCGACTGCATAATGGTACGTTGTAGACGCAACAAACCACGAAGCAATCTACGCTTCTTCCGCTTCAAGAGCATTCTGTCAGCCTTGCAAATAAAAGCGGAAAAGATATAAAATGCTTCTTCACTTCACTTCATTTTATTCACCTTAAAGACCCCCTTTCGGGGGTATTACATAAGGAGTGAGGCAATATATACAACATGTAAAGAGGAAGAAGTGCACGGGAAACGTTCCAGCCAGTGGCATCGTGATCACTGCGCGTGTTGGACCTGACTGCGTTCGCTGTCGCTGATCTGCCCTGTCTGAGTACCTCAATAAACCCCCATCTTACATTTGGTGAAGCTGCCGGTTAGGATCTATCCTCTCGCCCTGGAACTCCGTAGCCGTACGTTACCACCTCCTGCGATGCCTGAAGACAGCAACCACAAAGCCGTACAAGTTGGCTCGCCGATCATCTGTCCCGGCTCCCTCCTCCAGCAAGACCCCGCTATCTTCAGCGGCACTGACGACCATGACGTCGAGGACTGGCTCACATATCCTATGAGCGGGTGAGCGCTTACAACTAATGGGACGCGGAAACTAAGCTAAGCAATGTGATCTTTTATCTCACAGCGTAGCAAATCTATGGTTTCGGAAACATGAAGAGGACATTCCAGCATGGTCCGTGTTCAAAGCCAGCTTTTCTGAGGTTTTCGGCCGTCCGGCTGTGAGGAAACTTCGCGCGGAACAGCGCTTGCGTGCACGGTCTCAGCTCGTTGGCGAGAATTTTATGAGTTATATAGAGGACGGCGTCGACTTGTGCAAGCGCGTGAACACACAGATGTCACAGAGGCCGACAGTGAGATGCTCCAGAACTGCGTGATTCAGCCCTCAAGCAGCCCTTGGGTGTCACCTGTAGTCCTCTTAAAGACAAAGATGGTTCTATCCGCTTCTGTGTCGATTTTTGGCGTCTTAATAAGATTACGCGCAAACACGTCTACCCTCTCCCGCGCATCGACAACGCTCTCGATTGTTTGCAAGGCGCCGAGCTCTCTTCTTCTCTAGATTCCGGGTACTGGAAAGTTCCCCCGGAAGCGGCTGATCGCCCCAAAACTGCCTTTGTAACTCCCCACGGCTTGTACGAATTTACAGTTATACCATTTGGCCTTTGTAATGTTCCGGCAACATTTGAGGGGAGGATGGACACCATTTTGCATGGCCTAAAGTGGAAGTCATGTCTGTGCTACCTCGACGACATTGTCGTCTTTTCTTCTCACTTTGACACACACCTGTACCATCTGAAGCACGTTTTGACCTGCATATCTCATGCCGGGCTGCAGCTGAATTTGGAAAAATGTCGTTTTGCCGCCCGCCAGCTCACCATTCTCGGCCACGTTGTCTCCAAGGAAGGTGTATCTCCAGACCCTGCAAGCTTCGTGCAGTAGCACCCTTTCCTAAACTGACTTCCATCAAAGCTCTACGTAGCTTCCTCGGGCTGTGCTCTTATTTTCGCCGCGATATTAGAAAATTTGCTTCCATTGCTGCTCCATTGACAGACTTCTGTCCGACAGTTTCGATCTATCGCGATGGTCGCCAACGTGCGACGATGCCCTCAATGCTTTACGCCGCATCCTCACGGCACCACCTGTCCTGCGTCACTTCGACCCCACAGCGCCTACCGAGGTCCACACGGATGCCAGTCACAGTGCTGTTGGTCTCGGCGCTGTGCTCGCTCACTACAAATGAGGCTATACTGAATACGTGGTCGCCTATGCTAGCCGCACACTCACAAAGGCTGAATTAAATTACTCTTTTACTGAAAAAGATTGCTTAGCGACTATTTGGGCTCTTACTAAACTCCACCCTTGCCTCTATGGCCGCCCTTTTGACGTAGTGACGGACCCCATGCGCTTTTCTGGCTTTGCTCACTGAAATACCCGTCTGGCAGACTAGAAAGATGAGCTCTTCGCCTTCAGGATTATGATGTCCGCATTGTTTACCGCTCCGGCCACAAGCATCACGACGCCGATGCACTTTCCCGCTGCCCCCTTACAGCTGAGGTCGCGAGCCTTTCCTCTTCCGACGATTCCCCGCCATCACATCACATCAATGGCATGTCGTCAGCGCAGCAGCAAGATCCTTGGATGAATTCTCTCCAAGATTTTATTTCCAATCCTACGGCTGCTTCTCCATCGCGTGCTCTCCGCCGCCATGCTTTCCCCTTCGCCATTAGGGATAACCTTCTCTACCGCCGCAACTACTACGCAGATGGCCGGAAGTGTTTGCTAGTTATTTCCCGGCAGCTACGTGCGCAAATCTGTGACTATTTCCACGCTGACTCACAACCCGGTCACATGGGTATCTTCAAACCATACCCTCGTCTCCGGCTGCGTTACTACTTGCGGGGCATGTGCACCTTCGTGCCCAAGTACATTCGCTCATGCCTCACATGCCAACGTCGCAAGCCATCTCCTCGACGTTCTGCTGGAGAGTTGTGGCCGTTATCCTGCCCACCACGCCTTTTCGACCGCGTCGGCATTGCTTTGTACGGGCCGCTTCCCTACACTGCAGACGGCAACCGCTGGGCTATAGTAGCCGTTGATCATCTGACGAGGTCTGCAGAAACCGCCGCCCTTCCACCTGCCACAGCGTCAGAAGTAGCTTGCTTTATTTTGCAGCGATTTGTTCTTCGCCACGGCGCACCCCGCGAACTGCTCAGCGACAGAGGATGCGTATTTTGAGTGACGTTGTGAAGGCCTTGCTCACCAAGTGCAGCATTATTCACAGAGCCACCTCCGCCTATTATCCCCAGACTAATGGCCTCACTGAGCATTTCAATCGTACCCTCGGCGGCATGCTCTCTATGTACGTTGCCTCCAACCACTCAAATTGGGACCTCGTCCTTCCGTATGTCACGCATACAATACCGCAACGCAGTCTACTGCTGGCTTCTTTCCTTTTTTTCCTCTACAGCCGTCACCCCTCTGCTACAATGGACACCATACTCCCATATCAGCCAAATATATCCGAGTATACTCCTGCGTCTCAAGCCGCCCAGCATGCGGAAGACTGTCGAAAAATTGCCCGCGCATTAACGGCTAACACCCAGTACCGCCATAAATCCAACCATGACAACCAACATTCGGCACCGGACTTCTCGTCTGGCGCTCTTGTGTGGCTCTGGATACCTTCCAATGCTTCTGGACTGTCTCAGCAATTTCTTGCTAAATACCACGGCTCATACCGTGTTCTGGAGCGCACCTTACCGGTTAATTATGTGGTGTAACCTCTTACGCGTTTCATGATCTACGCCGGCGCGGACACAAAGATTGTTCACGTCCAGCACCTCAAACCCTATTACGACCTTGCCGTCCTGCATACGCCGTAAGTCGCCAGGATGGCTCTTCTTCGTCGCGCGGGTATTTAAAGAGGAAGAACTGCACAGGGAACGTTCCAGTCAGTGGCATCATGATCGCTGCGCGTGTTGGACCTGACTGTGCTCGCTGTCGCTGATCTGCCCCGTCTGAGTACCTCAATAAACCCCCATCTTACAAATAATAATACATACATGTCATTGCCTTACGAGAATTGTAGTTATAGCATGTAAGAAAGAAGACGGGCACATGATAGTAGCGACGTTGGGGAGGAGGGCATTCTAGTCCAATGCAGTGCGGGAAAAAAGGAACCTAAAACGTTGTAGTACGAGATAGGAGCCGGGCAATCTGAAACTATGTGCAGTGCGATGAGATATGCGGGTCGGATGAGTAATGTAAGGTGTTTGATTCAGAGTGCTGTGGTACAACTTGTGGAGCAAACAAAGGCTCGCGATGCGGCGGCGAGCTTCGAGACTTTCCAGACAAGAAATATTCTTCACAGATGAAACGCTATGGTATACCAATATGCAGAATGAACGAAGCGGATGGCGCGGTTTTGGACTTATTTAAGTGCATTTGTTAGGTACATTTGGTGAGGGTTCCAGATGGGAATAGCGTACTCAAGTTTAGACCTGATAAGTGTTTTATAAGCCAGATGTATAACGTGCTGCTGTGAATGGCGAAGATGATGTTTTAGGAAACCTATAGATTTTTTGGCAGATGCTATGATTGTGATAATGTGCGTTCGCCAGGAAAGATCGCTACACAGGGTTACACCGAGGTACCGTCTTTGCCAAAAGTAACCAGGCTGCTCCGAAGGCTGGCGGAGCAAGCGCGCGGCCGTGTGGCGGCGTTTCGCTCGCTGTGGCTTATCGGTGTTCGTCAGCTCCGAGGGTACAACAGCTGACGTAACTTCGCACCCTCACTCTCGCCCGTTGGATGATAAAAACTAGGTGCGTATGATGTGCCGGCTGCGATTTCACGTGTGCGAAGCTTGGTTGTGCCCAGCGAGTGCGCTCAGTATAGCGACAGGGCTATTCGCTCTTCTCGGCAACTGCGGAAAACAGAAAAGCAGGTGATAGCAGACACCGTGAGCTCTTGTTGTTCGTCTAGGACGAATATTTGCTAGGTTTGCCAGTGTCACCCTGAAATAAGGGTTCCGCGAGCGAGAAAGCAATCATGTGCATATAATATGGCTAAGCGTGAGGAAGGTTTCATTTAAGTTCTTTACTCAAACCAAAACTTACCTACAAAGCAAATGCAAAAATTTGTTAGAATCAATGATTGCACATATTTTTAAACAGCCACCCCAAGGAGCTAACACAATTTTGCAAGTCTAAAGGAGAGATAAGGTGGCTTGAAAGGGTTCACAAGCTTTCCCATATCTTTGTATCGGAGTTACGACCCTTAATGTGGCGCTACTTAAGGCACCTTGAAGGAAGCATGTTGAAATTTCGAAGTGCGTTATCATTCTTTAATGCACAGGCGCATCAAACACGTAGCAAAGCGCAATTCTGCAAGTGCGTTTCAGCAGCGGATTACAGAACACAAGCACGTATAATTATACAGCGAGAAACGTGACATGTCTGCTTCAGGCAGTTGCCGAGAAGAGCGAATAGCCCCGTCGCTATACTGAGCGCCCTCGCTGGGCACAACCAAGCTTCGCACACGTGAAATCGCAGCCGGCACATCATACGCGCCTAGTTTTTATCATCCAACGGGCGAGAGTGAGGGTGCGAAGTTACGTCAGCTTTTGTATCCTCGGAGCTGACGAGCACCGATAAGCCACAGCGAGCGCAACGCCGCCACACGGCCGCGTGATTGCTCCGCCAGCCTTCGTAGCAGCCTGGTTACTTTTGGCAAAGACGGTACTTGGATTGGACGCTTTCTATGGGTGAATTAGCAACTGTATAGGAAACCTGCAACGAAGTTTGCTGTTTCGATTGCCGCGCTGTAACACCTAGCCTAGCGAGAACAGCAAAAACTTTATAGGCGCTCCCGCGGGGCGTTTTCACGCCACCTGCAACACTTACAGGGATCCGATTGCACGCACTACCGAGCCCCTGCATGGCGTGTCTCAGATAACTGGGCTACGTCGAGAGCGTCTGGGCAAAGACGTTATCTGCCACACGCGTATCTATAATACTGCAGAACATGGCCGGTGGTTTATCACGAACCAAGCTGCTAACAGCAGCAGTTTTTAGGTGCGCTGTAGAACAATAGCAGCGCCGCCTATGCTGTGCAGGTTTCCTATAGAAAAACATAAAGGGGTTGTGATGACGCTGGAATGTTACGAGTTTGCATTTGTTAGCGTTTCGTGTCATTAACCAGCTTTTACACCATTCATGGACATGGGTAAGTTCGTTCTACAGGGCCATTTGATCAGAAATGTTAGTAACGGTACGATACATTACACAGTCATCGGCGAAAATGCTAATTTTACATGATACTTGTAGCGCGAAATCATTAATGTAAATTAAGAACAAAAGCGGGCCAAGCACAAGCCCCTGCGGAACGCCGGATGTTACAGGAAGGGTGCCTGAGCTGTGATTGTTAATAGAAACAAAGTGAGATCGGTTAGCAAGGAATTCTTTAATCCAGTCTAGAACATTCGGGTTTAAACTTAAAAGGGTGAGTATTAGTAATAGGCTTCTCAATGGCTAGCAGCAGTATACAGAACGCTGCAGCCCGGAGTAGACTACATCTATACTGGTGTAGCGGATGTGGTAGGTCTTGACCAACTTCTTTATATTAGTGTTCCCATTTCTATTAGCAAAGGCAGCAATAAAAGAAGGCAACTGGAATGCGAATCTTTGTCGTGTGAATGAAGAGGACGTACTTGTAGTCATCTTAATCAGGCAACAGGAAGCGGTCCGATCAGGTGAATTGGAATGCACTGATTTAAATTAGGAATAAATGGTCTCACGCACTGTGCTAGTGAATAAGACACATATTTGATCCCTCTAAATTCAGCAGTAACGTGTCTTTATGAAGATTCGATGCTTGAGGATATACGCATTGTACTTTGTAATAAAAATAAAGCCTCGCTAACCGCGTCGCTTAAATGTCGGACACTTCCATTTGGCATAAGTAATATGGATGAACTGCAAAGAAAGCCCAGGATCAAAATGAAAATAATAGTATGAGAAAATAGTACAAAACTAAAGCCAAGTAAGGCAAAAGGAAAGGAGCCGAAAACGGGTCAAAATAGTTATCTGCAAAAAAACGATATGGCACGAACACCCTCTTCAACACGTCGCCTTCTCTCCTAGTAGTGGAATCCAAGAGAAAGTGAAAGCAGTGCTACGTTCTGAAAGTTAAGCTGCAGTAGCACTAGCGCACTTGATCAATTCATACCCCCTAACCAACCAACAAAACTGTCTTTTTTTTTTCTTTCCGTTATGCCTAAAAATGGGCACCACAAGTGTGGGATGTCCCTTTTCGAATTCGCACAATAGTTGCCGTAGGCTGCACTGGAGTACATTGAGACCTACAGTAACAGTGCGCTTCATTATATTTCATAGCACTTATTTGGACAAAGAAACGATGAAACGTGAGTCACTGTGTCGTACTTGAGTATGCGGCCTCTCACCAATACCATTCACGTGAAATCCTGAAATCAACTCATAACCACCCTTCTTCGTTTTTGCAAGCCTACTTTACTGCATACAACAAATTATGTGAAGCTTTTCAAGAAAGTAATGATTCCACTATTTTTGTGCTTTATTTATATATTCGCAGGTCTTGCGTGACCCGGATGCCGGCCACGGCGAAAGAAGCTTGTGGACGCAGGAAAAACACACTAAGATTTCCAATCCTGCTGCGGATTCCGAACCTCCGTTTTTGATATGTTCCTTCAATTATGGAGCCTCGCACGTGGTCACTATTTCGTGTGTTCAGAGCGCGATAGATGAAGGCAGGACGCGCCATGCGGAAAGCGAAGCTGATGTGCCATGCTAAGGGGGCTCTAACGGCGAAAGAATCACTAGACAATTTAGCCTACATTTTGTTTTTTTTTATCAACCTTTGGCTTATACCTTCTGGCTTCTCATTGGAGTCACTTCGGCAGGTCCGCGCTGACGCGACTAAAGCGAAACAAAGCTTCCGTGCCGAAAGCGTCAGCGTTTCAGAACTTTTAAAAAGGATATCTCGGCAGTGCGAGCGCAGCTGCTTGCTGGTGATAGAGGACATATAATATGGCGAGGCTACCAAAAAAAATATATAACATAATATACCTCTGCCCGTGCCACTAGGTGGTGTCAGAGGACAGTGAAATCTCATGCTTTCTGCCCAGGAGATCCGTTTCTTCTTAGCTGTAGTATACCCTTCTCCTTCCATTTTTTTGTCTCTGGAAGCCACCACCAATCACCATCAGCATCGCAGGTTATAGGGCAAGGTATGAAGGCAGAACCACTCGTATACCGATGAGAGCAAGAGAGTTTGTAAAAATTGCTAGCGGTAAAGAAAACGTCGTCTTGTACATTTATGCGCTATCATCGGCTTCGCTCAGTATCGCCGCATTGAGCTGGCTGTTTGACGAATGAAGATCAGAGAAAATCCATTCTAGCAACGCCTCAAACTTTACTGCTTAAACTTAACAGTATGGGAGGAAAAAAAATACAGATCAGCCCGGAACCTTATGGCGTCCTTCGTGACTGAGTATTAAAGTCGACAATGTGTCCCGGTAAGTTTTAAACATTTCAAATTTGGCGACCCACCCACGCATCTCAAAAGAATTTGCGTGTAGCCTCGCTAACAAGTGGGTGTTCTTCAGTTCTTCATGAGAATTGCTATTGATATTCCGTGGAGATGCTGTACCATTACAACCCGTCTATTATTACAACCCGTCTATTAATAAGCACAGCACTGTTTTTTCAATCTCCCTCACCGCCTCGCGGAGCGCCGCTGCAAAGAACAAATGAAATTTATAGGCAAACGCGTACTTAGGATCTGCGCGTGACGTTTTTATGCATCCATGGACAGAGAGTACTGTGCTCGAGCAACTGGGCAAAAGCCGACAGAGGACTGTAGGGCGGAGAGCATATGCTTGGGCAGGCAAAAACGCCCACAAAATAGCACAGATTCAACATTGAGGCAATATTAGGGTAAAGCTTGAAACGTAACCTTTGGGTAATGTTCGATGTATATTGACCTCGCATAATAAAATCAGGCATTATGATTACTTCGCGCACGCCATATGTCCTGTTTTCGTGTTCGTTGTGCTATGCATCGCCTTGTAACAAGCCTGCACTTGAAATTTGTGCGCACAGGTCTGTCCATTTCAGCCACAACCTCTATAAGACTTTAGCGCCTAATGTGAACACATGGTATCTTTGCAAGTCGTTTGCTAGATGTCACTTATATAGCTAACATTGTTTGATCTGTCCCTATAATGTGACGAAAGATTGTCTGGATGTTCTGTAAAAATGTTGAAGACCATTCTTTGTAATAAAATTACTCTGCAAGCCAAGCTTCTTCCTTTGTGAATTCATAAATCATGTTGCCTGATTATCAAGACTCTTGGATGCCTCTAATACCTGAGTGAAATTAACCGCTAAGTGCATCTTGGCGTTCGCTTCGTTCAAACTTGTTTTATCTCATGAAATGATACTGGTGGTGACTAGAAAAATTTGACATGTTTGCATTCATTCCACAAAGACACGGACCATGGGATCTCTGCAGCCAAGTCATTTTCCTTGAGCTATCGTTTTGCTTCCGACATGATATTGCTGTGTCATACATCGCTATTCCACATTTGTCACCATGAAACATGCTCCCTTAGCATAGACATCGCCCAGATTTTCATGATCATAATTAACATCCTCACTACACTCACTCGCGGGAAAGGGATAATCTGCCACATATCTATTTATTTTTATTCAGATTACCCTTCAAGGCCCTGCAAAAGAGGTGATACAATTGTAATAAACACGACAAATTATCAACAACAATTACAGCAAGAAACATTGACTAAATAAGAGGTAAAACATCAAAAGAGAGAATGAAAAATAACAGCAAAATATTCTACACACCTCCGTCACAGCGAAGAAGCTCTTGGATTTTTTTATGTCACTTTCTGCAGCGATGTGCGACGGCAAGTTATTCCATTCAATGATAGTGCGAGGAATGAATGAATTGGCATAAGATGATAAACAACACTTAGCGCGTTTAGATTTTAAGTCATGATCAAGTCGTGGAAATGACATGAGGTGACTGAAACAAATCACTGCGCAGTAGTGGATGGGGATAAAGCTTATGGAGAAGTGTTAACCGAGCGTGTTTACGACGCCATGATAAGTCTTCCAGTTCAGCACGTTGTTTTATTGCTCTGAAGCTTGTGAAAGGTGAGTAGTCTGAAAATATGAAACGAATAGCACTGTTCTGCAAGGGTTCGATGTTGGCGATAACATAGGTTTGATCAGGGTCCCAAATAGCCGCAACATATTCCATTTTAGGGCGTATTAGAGTGATATAAGCAAGTTTTTTTTACATGGATAGGAGCGTGTTTGAGAGTACCTTTAAGAAGACCAAGTGAACGCTTAGCAGAAGCTAGGGTGAGGTCGATATGGTGATGTCATGTTAGATCAAACTTAAGGTGCACCCCGAGGTGTTCGTAAGTGTTCGTTACTTCTACGGCATTGTAATTGAGCATGTAAGTGGTTGACATGTGAGCTGTACGACTAGTGAAAGATATCTGTTTTGTTTTAGAAACGTTTAAAGTCATTACCAGGATGACCACCATGAGCTTACTGAGTTCCGGTCAGATTGTAGGAATTGGCGATCACTGTCATTAATAATGTTACAGTAAATTACACAGTCATCTGCGAAAAGACGAACTCTAGATGTTACACAGGCAGGCAAATCATAAATATAGATTATAAAAAGCAAAAACCAAGCAAGTTTCCTTGGGGTACACCAGATGTCACATAAGTCAAAGAAGAGTTAGAATTATTGAGTTGAGCTGAGATCTAGAACAAAGAAAGTCCCTAATCCAGGCGAGCACATTGGGGTGGATGTTAAGCTGTGCTAGTTTTAGAAGTCTGTGTTGAGGGACCCGATCGAATGCTTTTAAAAAATTCAGAAAAAAAGCGTCGTTCTAAAAGCCCGTATTAAGTGATAATTTTAGGCCATTAAAAAAGCCAGCTCATTGAGTGTCACAAGAAAATCCCTTATGAAAACGGTGCTAATATTTCAAAATAATGGTATGGTCTTCGAAGTAGTTAATGACTTGGCCATGAATGATATGCTCTAGAAGTTTGCAAAAGTTGCTGGTTAACGAGATGGGTCGATAGCTAAGGGGAGAGGAACGTTCAACTGATTTGAATATAGGTATTACCTTTGCTACACTCCAGTCATTAGGAATTAGTCCGTTAGTTAACGACTGTGAGAACAATTAGGACAACATAACGAAGATGCTTCGGGATGTATTTTTTTAGTATCTTATTGTTAAAGCCAAGTAATTTTGAGATTGTTTCATAAAGCTGAAATACCTGCTTCGTAATTACCTATGTCAGGCATGCAAATGTCATGAAATGTATTTAGAACACGAGATGAGCTAATGCCTTCTTTAGTAAAAACTGATGAGAAGGTAACGTTAAGAACTTGAGCACAATCGGATTTATTGATTATGACACCGTCACTGTCGGAAAGCAAAATGTCAGAATTAAAGCAAATATTTATGATGCGCCAAAATTTACAAGGATTGTTGGTTAACAGAGGGGACAAGTCATGATTGAAAAAGTGATGTCGAGTGGATCTTAATAATGACTAATATTCTTTGTCGCATTTCTTATACTTTTCTCACGTGCCTAAACTACCATTTGTTTTGGCCTGCCGATAAAGTCGCTTTTTTGTTATTCATACGCCACAGCTTCTGATTACACCACGGTGCTGCTACATCTGATGGACATAAGAGGCACAAAGTTTTCGATAAGGTTAGTAAGGGTAGTTTTGAATAAATCCCAATTTTGCTCAACAGTGCGCAATCAATATTGATTCTTGAACTGGATAGCGAAATAATCTAATTCAGTGTAATACTTTCATAATTAGCTCTGTTGTAACATCTGATTTGTTTAAAAGTGGTTCTCTTTTCGTTAAAGGAGCCGGTAATGCGCCCTATAATTACATCGTGATCCGAAATACCGTCTAAATGAATTGTCTAAATAGATATCAGGATTATTTTTAGTAATAAATAAAGAATGTTGGTAGGGCTTCATGTGCGACGTGCGGGATTGGTGATAAGTTGCGATAGCGAAAAATCAAGACATGATTGAAGAAAAATGTGAGCTTCGGTTTCGCTTGCTGTAACGAATTTTGTGAACCAATTTATACTAATGATGTTGAAGTCTCCAAATATGAATTGTGTAGAGTTAGTGAAACGCGTGCAAATTTCATACAGGATTCGATTAAATTCAGCAGAATAGCAAACATGTCATATTAGGAGGATGGTAGATATTATCAATGATTACATCAATTGAAAAGCACTTCAAAGAAACCCATATACATTCAAGACAAGCACTAATAATCACAGATACAGCCAACAAACCGTCTTTTACCGCCAAGAGTACATCACCTCCTCAACGACTTTGTCTGTCGTTTCAAAAGAGACTAAAACGTGTTTTGGTGACAAAAATTGTGCTATCAGGAACTAAGTCAGTGAGCTATGTTCAGTTAGCGCTATTGTTGATGCGGAGCATGAGTTGATCAGCGAAGATATTTCAAAAACCCTCGATACAACACTCCTGATGTTAATTTAAAAGAAAGCAATGGTTTTATTCGTATTACATGATGATCTTTGTGAAGAATGGGAAGCTGGTATCTTATCTGGGATAAAAGAAGAACGTCACACTTCCGGAATGGGGGCGAAACGCAATGCGCCCGTGTGCTGTGCGATGTCAGTACACGTAAAAAGCCCCACACGGTTGAACTTTCTGGAGCCCTCCCCTACGGTATCTCTAATAGCTAATAGCTTTGGGACGTTAAACCCAAAAACCAAAGCAAACTTAACTAACTGCCACAAACGTAGCACGCATGCACTACGGAGCTCGAACAGAAGGCTTCATAACCACAAGGCTTTGAAGAGGGTGTTTTGGCAAAGAACACTTAAGGAATATATTCAGCAGAAGTGGTAGACATGCAATTAGAGAAAAGACATCAGGTTACAGGTTGTCACGTAGTGGGGACAATGCTGAGAGCAACAAAAGACACTAGGGTTGCACTGAGAGTAACTCGTTACTGGTCTCACTTTCGCCCGCAAAGAAAATAGGCAACTTGACGGCGGCGATAGCAGTAAGCATGCTCTTCGGTCGTCGAACTACAAATGTCTGTTGTACTCGTCAGTCTCTTTACACTGTGTACTGTGTACTCGTCAGTCGTAAGTCAGTAGTCGTCAAAGGCGGCTAGTACAATCTGCCACCATGTGGAAACTTAGACGAGTTGCTCCGATTATTAGAGATACATCTCGGCGCATATTACTCTACAACGAAAGCGATAAAGAGCCATCTCGGTGACACTGAGATCGACCAATGAGTACAAGATCCTTCTGAGCGCTAGAAGCAAAATAATAGGCTGCAAGTATGTGGTTTTTGGCAGCAAAAATATACATTGCGATGGTTGGTGGCAAGATGCATGACCTATACTTTCATCCGTTCCTGCGTTAATTAAGGCCCATCTCTCCACAGGAGGTATTCAATTGATGTCACAGGAGCCATTTTGTGGTATAGAAACCAGTGTAAGCAGCGCTATCCGGAGCAGGTTGTGATAAAATCACATATGGTTGCAGTTGGTTATCATGCTACATGCGCCACAAAGTGGCGGTGGCATCTGTGTCGTGGGTGCATACCCCTATACTCTGACAGAGATTATAGGTGAGGACAGCACACGTTAACCAGCATAGAATTTTTAAACCACAATAAGTACGGGCTTACGACCTCAGATGCTTTTGGTCTTTATGACAATGGCATCACCCTGATAGGGCTAAATCAGAGCTGTTTCGTCACACAGGGGTGGGATACTCGTGCATGATAAAGAAGGATATCGAATCAATACAGTATTCCATTGTGAAAAAAAAAAAGATGTAAGCGCGGGGTTTTTTTCTGTTTCAGTGTACTTTGACTTTGATTACGGATGCAATATACTTGTAAGCTATCAAAAATATTGAAACATTGTGCGCTGCGGTGACAAAATAGGACACATTCCGGTGTTTTCACACGTTGTTATTTTCAGGGTGACAGTTTTCGAACTGGCTGTAAAAAGAAAAGAGGCAAGTTTGGGCACACCATAGATCAATGTTAAAAACGAAAAGCATCCTTCATTCTAAGTGACTATGCAGACAAAAGGCTCTGTCTAATGCTCTTTCCGTTAAAGCTCTCCTAAAACAGCCCATGTAGGTGTGCACTGTGGTGAGAAATAAAATCCGGAACAAGCCACACCTGCTCCAAACGCTGAAGTATTACAGCCATAATAGCACCAAAAATCACAGTGTGGTCCCCATATTGCAACAAAGCAGTGCCTAGGCCGTAAGCCCAAATGTGGAGACAGACGTAATATTGTTACGTGGCAGGAACGTTTGCAGCACGTCACGGCACAGCATAAGCTTAGGGCGCATCGGACGTCAAAGCACAGACCACTGCCAGCGATTCGGGTCCCGAGTACGCGCCATACGAACACACACTTTATCTGCCTCATCTTCATTGACTCTACTCGTACCATGGCCCCCAGGTGCAGAAGCACCATCCCCGTGCTGCTTAGCGAGTTTCGGAGCATGGTAGGTTGTAGGACTTAGGTCGGGAGACGTGGACGATATCGGAGTGTACGGTATGGGAAATACATTCGGGGAAGGCAGGTTCAGCCTCGCGGACCCATATAGCAAGAGCGAAGCTTTTCGGAGAGCCCAACACAGAAAGAAGGCACCCTGAGCAACACGAAGGACCTACATAAGAAGGAGGTGTCGAGATGGTGCTTGTTGGAGTGCCTTGGTGAGAAGCTTGAGAGGCTTGCAAGCAGGAGCTGGAAACTTGCCTAGCATGGTCGGCACGGGCAATGGTTTCGCGGGCGTATGCAGAATGTGGGGGAAAAGATGTGTGAAACACTGTGTACAGCAGCAATTGAGGGCCATGGCCGGACAAGAGATAAAACGGGGAGTAGCCGGTCGCGTCGTGACGGGATGAGTTATATGCAAATGTAACATAGGAGGGCGACTTCCTACTTACGGTAAATAGAGAAGGCGTACATGGCGAGCATGTAAGAAAGAGTGCGATTGAGCGGCTCCGTGAGGCCGTTAGTTTGTGGGTGGTAAGCAGTGGTCAACTTGAGTTTAGTCGAACACGCACGCAGAACGTCGTCCACAACTGGTGAAAGATGCGGCCACGGTCAGTGAGCAGTGCAACGGGGAGATTCATGATGCAAAATGAGGTCGTGAACAATGAAGTCGGTGGCATCAGCGACAGTACTGGAGGAAAGCACGCGCGTTATCGCGTACCGGGTGGCAAAATCTGTAGCTACTGCATGGTGGCTTTTCTGGTGTAACGATCGCTGCGAATCTCTGTGGTGCAATGGATCAGAACGGAGAGGATAGGAAAGTCCGCACCTCCACCAAGACGTTACATGGCAGGACCGTTTGCAGCACGTAAAAGCACAGCACAAGCCTAGGGTGCACCAGGTGTCAAAACACAGACCGCTGCCAAGAATTCAAGGCCCGAGCACCCACCATACGCACACACCTCATCTTCGTCTGCCTCACCTTTGTTGACTCGACACGTGGCAATATCACCGAAATCAAACCTTTACTGGATTGACTTGCAAAAGAGCCAGGCAACTTGGCGGCGGCCACAGCAGGAAAGTGAGGGAGTGAGTGAACTTTATTGACTGCTCGGGGATCTTTTTCTTCGCCTCTTCAACCGAGGCTGACGAGCGGTTGGCGCCCCCAGTCCAGGGCACCACTGGCTTTCGCCAGTTTGCGAGCTCTTGTGACCAGGTAGAGCTGAGCCTCCAAATCAGAGCTGGCCAGCAAAGCCTGTCATTTGGGTTTTCAATTTTTTGTAGTTGACGTGAGCTGCATTCCCATGTTATGTGGTACAGGGCAGGGGTCTTCCCGCACCACGGGCACTCGTCTCTGAATGTCGTGGGATGCATCATGTGTAATATGTGTAAATTAATGAAGGTGCCGGTCTGTAGCCGCCTCAAATCTACGGCCTCCTCATTGCTGAGCTTTTTATGCGGCTCCGGATATACTTTCCGCAAGCCTCTGTAGTGTTGTAGTATTGTGGTGTAGTCAGGGTCAAGCGGAATCAGGTCCTCTGTCGCGAGACTGTTGGGCGCACGGTAGGTTGCATGTCCTCGTGCTACCCTGTCTGCGTACAAATTCCCCGTGATCCATGCATGCCCCGGAATCCACACTAGTGTTTGAGTGTATTGTTTTGTTGGCTCGCTTGTGAAAGAAAGGATTTGGTGCGCTGCCTTAGATAATTTACCCCGTTGAAAATTTCTGCACGCCGATTGAGAGTCTGACAGTATCGTCAGACTCTCTCCCGTTTCTCTTCCTTGCCTAACGGCCAGTGCGATAGCCACTTCCTCTGCCTCCGTGACTGTACAGTTTTGGATTAAGGCGCTAACTACCTCCCGGCCTTCGCAGTCTGTGACCGTGGCTATCGCCCTCTTTGCGTTGGTTTCGTATAAGGCTGCGTCGGTGAACCTTGACGTGTCTTGTTGACCGAATGTTTTTTCATAATACTCTGCCCTTGCCTGCCTCCTTCCCGGGTGTACGCGGGGTCCATGTTTCTTGGTATGGGCCGAACTCGGTACCAATTTCTGACTTCCCGCGATAAGTCTCTTGTCTTGTTATAAGCCTGCAGGTGTGTGCTATATCCCAGTCTTTCCAACACCCGTCTTCCCGTCCTCGTTTGTAGAAGTCTGTTTAGCTGTGACTTCTATTGGGCTTCTCTTAATTCTTGTATTGTATTGTGCAGACCCAGAGCTGCTAGCTTGTGGTTCGGTGTCTTCTTGGGGAGCTTGAGTGCGGTCTTGATAGCCATTTTGATGATGGCGTCCGCTCTGTCTTCCTCTCTTTTGGTCATATTGAAGTAGGGTAGAGCATACGCTACTCTGCAAATAACGAGGTTCCGGACAAGTTTGAGTGTGTCGGGCTCTTTCATCCCCAGCTTTTTGCTGGTCACCCGGGCTATCATTCGGGCGACCTGCTGGGTCGAGGTCTTGAGCAGATTAAGTGTGTGTTTACGCCTTTGAATCGATTGGAGCCACATCCCCAGGATCCTCACGGTTGTCTTTTCGGGTACTGTCTCCCCTTGCAGCCGGATCTCGAGCTTGTGGCCTTGATCTGTGGGAGCAGAGCGGTCGCCCTTCCCTCGCCAGAATCTGATGAGTTCTGATTTTCTTGATGAGCACTCCAAGCCCCTCTGTTTTAGATATTCTTCGATGATAGATGCTGCTTCTTGTAATTTCGCTTCCTTCTCCCCGAGTGATCCTGTGGTCGTCCAGATGGTGACGTCATCAGCATACATAGCGTGCTGTATGCCCTCCACCTTCTCGAGGCGCCTGGCCAGGCCAATCATTGCCTCGTTGAACAGCGTGGGCGAAATGACTGCTCCTTGAGGTGTCATTTTGTTGGGCGGGGAGAAGGTCTCTGTTTCTATATTGGCAATCTTGATTTCGGCCGTCAGACCATCTAAGATAGCCTTGTGACTAACATTATCAAATGCACCTTTAATGTCCACTGCCAAAACTACGTGTTCTGCCGAGCGTGGGATACTCGTCAAGACCTCTTCTTTGATCTGCAGAAGAACGTCCTGGGCTGATAGCTTTTCTCTGAAGCCAAACATGTTGTACGGCATCTGAGCGCTATCCTCTAAGTAATTTTTCAGTCTATTATTGACAACCCTCTCGAAAATCTTTCCCAGGCACGAAGTTAAAGAAATGGGCCGCAAATTCTCTATTGCCAATTTTTTGCAGGGTTTTTGGATCATAATGACCACCGAGTGTTTCCACTGCGCTGGCACCGTTCCTGCTTCCCAATGCTTGTTCATGAAATGCGCCAGTGCCTTGATATTGCTGTTGCTCATGTTCCGAATTATGCCATTAGTGATCTTGTCGTCACCAGCCGCTGTGTTTCGAGTGGCACTTGCTATTGCCATTTTCGGATTTGGGTCGCCTTTGTGATCTTCTGCGTATGGATATGGATCCTCTAGCTCTACTCCGTAGCATTTGTCGTGGACGGCCTTAATCACATCTTCCTTCGTGCCTGGGAATGTGTGTAGCAACCGCTCCAGCGACTTCTGCCCCTCTCGCTTGGCCTTGGTGGGGTCCATGATGGCTTTTAGAATTCGCCATGTCTTGGAAGTGCTGAGCGTCCCCTGCAGAGAGTCGCAGAATTTGCCCCAGTTGGCTCTCGTCAGTTGTTCAGCGTACTCCGCCGCCTTCTTTGTGATCTCCACGATTTTCATCCTACGCTTTCGATTGTGCCTCTGTTTTTTCCATCCTCTTAACAGTTCCCTTCTCGCTTTCCACGGGTGGAGTAGATGGGCGTCTATTTCTGGTGTCTCATTTGTGCGTGTCAGTTCTTGCGTAAATCTCTGCTTGTTTTTCCGCAGCGCCTCGCACCAGCTATCAAGATCCTCAATCTCGCCTTGGTCCTCCTCCTGCGCTTCTCTGAACTTGTGCCAGTTGGTAATCCTGGCTGCGCCAACCTGACGCCTGATCTTGTAGGTGTGGATGGTCGTGCTCACTATATAGTGATCATTGCCCAGATCATTAAGCGTGTTTATCCACTCAACATCGCCGCAGTTCTTGACCATCGTAAGGTCCGGGGTAGTGTCCTTGCTCACACTGTTGCCCGTTCTCGTGGGCCCTCCCGGGTTCGTTTCCAGTGTTAATTCATGTCTGTCTATTAGCTCTCTATAATGCGGCCTCTCTTGTCCTGTCGCGTGTATCCCCAAGCCAGGTCTTTTGCCTTCAAGTCGCCTAATATAATTAGCTGATTCCCTCTTACCAAGTTTAATGTTTCTCCGAGAAGCCTGTCGAAGTCGATCTTTCGTTGGGAGGGGGGGCTGTATACATTTAGGATAAAAGTGCCTTGTTTTTTGTCACTCTTTTGGACCACCTCCACAAGGATATGGGGTGTTTCAATCCCTTTAAAATGGTCATGCCGATTTGTTGTAATGGTCTTCTCCAGCATTGTCGCCACCTTCCAGCTCTCGTCATCGGCAGCAAAGACCTCGTACCCGCTAATTGAAGGGGAACTGCCAACCTCATGTAGGGCTATCACAGCCGGTGGTTCCGCTTGTGAGGCCAGCCGCTGTAACAGCATCCCCTTCTTGCGTCTGATGCTTCTACAATTCCACTGCCAAATCTCTAGGCGGTCTTTCTTCGCCTTCTGGTGTCTAGTCATGATCGGTCTCAGATTGCAAGCTGGTCAGTCCGGGCCTGTGATACGGCTTCTCAGCCCTTTCTCTTACTGTGGTGGCTGTTGTTTGCTTCCTAATAAATTTGGTCATCTCGATTTGCATCGCCTGAAACTTTTGTTCTATATAGCCTGTAACTTGTTCCATGGCTTTGTTTGTGATTTGCTCAATGATGTGTGGGAGCAGCTGTGCTAGCTTTTCCTCTACTATTCTTCCTACGTCTTCGGCAGTCAAAGGGGGTGTCTGATTTATCGATGGTGTGGATTTTTCGAACTTATTTTGTGTAATGTTAATTTGGTTCTCCTTTCTTATCCCTTTTAGCTCGGCTAGAATTTCTGTTCTTTCCTCATCTAGCTGTTTTTGGGAAGGCAATGGTGGCCAGCTCACCTGATCAAGGTCTTTTTTCTTCTCTTCTTTCTTCTTCTCCCAGGCGCCTGGCTTGCTTTTCTTCGCTGGCTTCTTGGGTTCCGCGATGGCCTCCGATCTTTACTGGGACCTGGACCGCTCACGCGATGTTTCCTCCTCCCCGTCCGAACTGAACCACCTCTGATGCTTCTTCATGATGCCCTTTGTTTCTGGGCTGCTCTGACGTGACCTTGGATGTCCCTTTGTCTTCTTTGGGATCTCCTTGAGCTTGCTTCGGCAGCCGGTGGCTCCAGTCTCATGTGCTCCTCCACAGAGAGCGCACTGGGGTTCGCACTCGTGACTTTCCTCCGGATCATGCTTGTTGCATCTTCTGCATTCCCTGATAGACGGGTTCGGGCATACGTCTGTTTGGTGTCCTGGCTTTCGGCAGGTGTAGCAGAATTGCTTCGTTGGCTTGTACAGATCGCATGGGATCTCTCCCCCATAGTAGTACACCCACAAAAGAGCCCATTGTGGCGCCAACTTCCATCGGACCACCTTCAAATTACCAAGCGAAGATCGGAAGATGACAGGAGTCTGACAGTACCAACTTTTTGGTGAGCGGACCACACCAGGAAACCTGTTCGCTGGTCGTCAAGAAGTGGGCGAACAACCATCTAGATAACCGGCCAAAGGAATCTGCAAACGTCTCGAACAATACGGAAACAATTGCGCTTCACAGCGATCACTCGGAAATACTCTCGGAGCATCTCGCGCTGCAAAGAAAGTCATAAAGCCGCGTTTAGCGACAACGAGCATGAACAAGGTCGTTCCATGCGCTACAATCACAAGGGTAAGGCCTAGGGCTAGCAACTGTTGAAAATAATAAAGCTTTCAATAGTTCGTGGCAATATCATGCCTGCCAGCATCAACCTCGTGCAAGGCAAAGCTGGCAGGGACTATGTATTGATACATTTTCGATAAAGGTGTTCCTAACAGCACTAAGCACAGGTTCACACTCAAATGACAGCCACGCACAATGGGAACAGTGAAGGCTACGAGCATATGAGAGATTTCTGTCTATGCGTCCCATGCTCGCCATGTTACTGAATAGCGACATCAAATGTGACACCACATGTAACATATTAATAAAGCCTGGAAAGTCTGCAATAAAACGAGCGGCAGACGTTTATACTGACCATTAAGGACATTATAAATCTGATGGTGCCGTGCAAGTACTGCTGCACATTCCTGTGCAGCAGTACTTGCACGGCACTTGCAGTACTACTTGAGCGTTCCGCTCAAGAAGTAGCAAATTTTATTTGCGATCAATTGTATTGCGTCATGGCGATTCTCGGGTGCTCCTAAGGGACCGCGGGACGGCCTTCTTATCGACAGTTGTTGCCGAAGTTCTTTACGCGTCATCCAAGCTTCATAAGACAACCTCAAACTACCATCCCCAGACTAAGGTCTGACAGCGATTTCATCGCACCTTATCAGATATGATACCCATGCACGTCACACCTGATCATCGAAATTGGGACCCTATTCTAGTATTCTTCACATTTGCCTATAATACAGCAGTACAGCGGACTACCGGTTGCTCCCCATTTTTCCTCGTTTATGGCCGTCCTCCCACTACAATTCTCGACACTTCCTTCTCTACACTCGACTACTCCAATTCAGTACCTACACAGTTCTTATCTCGTGTAGCCAGATGTCATCATCTTGTCCGCCTTAACACAGCAGCGTGCCAGGACGACCACAAAAGCCGCTACGATTCTACGCATCGCGTGGTCTCTTTTCGTCCTGGTGACGAAGTACTGCTTTATACACCATTGCGCAGCCCTGGCCTTAGTGACAAATTCCACCACCGCTACCATGGTCCCTACGCGGTCATCAGCCAAACTTCCCCAGTGAACTGCAATGTCACGCCTGTTGATCCCCAGCCGGCCTACGCCAGCGTGTAACTTAAACTGTTCATGTTTCTCGCTTGAAACCGTTTGTGCGCCGCGGTGCATCGGTTAGTTCCCCCGGGCAGATTGTGTGAGCGTTCCATGGATCTTTCATTTGTACATGCCATGCACTTCTTTCATTTGCACATACCATCATTCCGCCGCGGCCCCGGCTATCGCACGCGCCTGGATTCATTATTGGATTAAAACGCTAGACAAGGCATCGCTGGCCTTGCCGTCACGACCTTGCCATCTCGACCTAGCCTTCTTTCACAATATATATTATATATATATATATATATTTAGTGGGACCGGTGCTAAGTATATATGGTGTCGTTTGGTTTTGGTTTTGTGGGGTTTAACGTCCCAAAGCGAATCAGGCTATGAGAGACGCCGTAATGGAGGACTCCGGAAATTTCGACCACCTGGGGCTCTTTAACGTGCACTGACATCGCACAGCACACGGGCGCCTTGCTTTTCGCCTCCATCGAAAAGTGGCCGCCGAGACCGGAATTCGATCCCGCGTCCTTAGGAACAGTAGGCGTAGTAACAGTCAATATACGCCCCCATTTGAGGGCCGGGGCCTGAGCCCTGAGCAGGTTTAAGCTCGCCATCTTGGGTGATATGTCGTGACCTAGGGTGGCCGGAATCTTGGGTGCTGTTGTTGTTGTCGCTGTAGGAAGAAGGAAAAGAAAATTTACGGGCCTGCTACTTGCTCTATAGCTGAGCCACCTCCGCTCCCTCGTGCAGACAGAAGAGAAAACAGAGAAGAAAATGAAGAGCGAAAGAAAGGCGTGCGCCGCAACAACAGCCGTCGTCCATCACCGAAGCGGTGGCGGGTGCAATTACGGCCTACAACAGATAAAACTTCGGTGGTAGGCAAGCGGCGGAAAGAAAAGGAAGAGGGGGAGAAAGACGCGCGCCGCAACAGCCGTCGTCCACCACCGACGCGGTGGCGGGTGCAATGACGGCCTACAACAGATAAATATTCGGTGGCAGGAAAGCCCCCGCCGCTAGCGGCGGTGACCTACCTGTCCCAGCCCCCTATGAATCCTGGGTGGCACAAAGTGGCGTAGGGCAATCTTTGAGTGGCCGCCATCTTGGGTTGCATTCCGTTATGTTGGCCCCCATCTTGGTTAGCTAGGGAAGCAACTCACCATGGTATGAGCACTGCTTTGGACTTAACACCTTAAGGATGGGTCAAAATGATAGACCAGGGAAACAAATTCTGACGATTACGTCACTTCCTAATGCAAAACCGGAGCACAGCTCATCAGCTTCTAAAGCTTTTCGATCAAGACATGTATTAACAATTAAAGACAACGTTTTATTTTTCACACATACTCCTTCTTCAATAAAACACTCCACCAACAGTTCTTGATGTAAACGCACATGTGGCCTGCACTACGGCAAGAAAGGCGGTGCTGGAACTAAGTGAAGTAACTGTGCACGCAGCGGGAGGCTGAGGACTTCCACCGGTTGCCTCGCTCATGACTTAGAAGGAAATGGCAGAGAATAAACTATTTATATAGGCAGGCGCGGTTCGCAGTTGCGAAGGGCGGCGGCCATGTGCTTCGGCGCGGGTGGTGCGGACTACCGAGCGTTGCATCGAACACAACCAGCGTTCTATTGAACGCATCGAAGTTCACCGGCGTTCTAAGCAGAACACGTTTATGCCGACAGCATGCGATGCCTGCTGACGCTTTCCGCGCCACTCGGTCAACCCTCCGCGGCGGCGCGCGCATTTGCAGTGCAGAACCTGGTTACAAAGGATAACCCCGACGGCGAATGCGCGAAACGCATTAACGGGCACCAAAGAGCTGCGCTCTAAAACCTATGCGAAATCCCCAAACATGAGAAGATTGATTGATTGATTTATAGGAAGGGAAAGGCGCGGTAGCTGTCTCACTTGTTCTCTGTGGACTGATTTTTTTAAACTGATTTATTTATAGGAAGGGAAAGGCACGGTAACTGTCTCACTTGTTTTTCTGTGGACACCGCAACCGCGCCGTAAGGGAAGGGAGGAAGATGGGACTGAAAGTGGAAAGAGAGAAAGAGGAGCCGTAGTGGAGGTCTACGGAGTAATTTCGACCACCTGGGGATCTTTAACGTGCGCTCACATCGCACAGCACACGACACCTCAACCGCGCCTTAGGGAAGAGAGGAAGGTGGGAGTGAAAGTGGGAGAGAAAGGCGTAGTTGAGGGCTACGGAGTAATTTCGATCGCTTGGGGATCTTTAACGTGCGCTGACATCGCACAGCACACGGACGGCTCTTGTTTCACCTCCACCAAACCGCAGCCGCCCAACCAAACGTGAGAAGAGCTAACGCTTATAGCTACCTGTAATGCGAGCGCCACGCCGACGGTTTCCCTTTCCCTGTGAGAGAAGGGAAGCGCGCGAGGAAACAAAGCTCGCTGCCCTGCCGGGGCTGCGCAGCACACTTTCTACGCGGACGACATCACCCTGTGGGTAACCACGGAGAATGACGGCCAAATAGAGGGTACGCTGCAGCAGGCAGTCGACATAATCGAAACCTACGCGTCGGGAGCGGGCCTCAAATGCTCGCACGCGAAATCGGAACTGCTGGTTTTCAGGGCCAAGCCGCGCGGAATAAATGCAAACAGAGGCCCCCGCGATCGCCCTGAAAGTATGTGTGAGAGGCCAACTGGACAGGAAGGTTCAAACTATGTGCATACTGGGCATGTACATACAAAACAATCCAAAAACACCGAAACAATCAACAGACTCTCTGCCACGGTGAATCAGACTGTACGACTTATCAGACGAATCGCCAACAAAAGAAAAGGAATGAAAGAAAAAGATCTTTGTCAATCAGTCCAGGCTTTCGTACTCAGTAAAATTGCCTACTCCCTCCCGTGCCTGCAACTACAATTCGCGGAGAGAATGAAGGTCGAGAGCCTAATCCGACAAGCCTACAAGGCTGCCCTTGAGGTCACGTCTGCGGAAAGGTTAGTGACACGGGGTTCCCAACATGCTATCGGAGCTGTGCGAGGCACACCTTGTCTCCCAGCTCGGACGCTCGCTCGCACGGACGCGGCAAGGTCTACCCTGTACAGACTACACATATGCGAACAACTTGCAGAGAAGGACGCGAAAACACAGTTACCTACACACATTAGGACAGCTCTATTCTTTAAACCCTTTCCCAAGAATATGCACCCCGCGCACCACGAAGGTGAGGGCTCGCGCCCTATATGCCAAGTATGACCGACACGTCAATGCAGCATACGTGGACGCAGCGGAATATCGGCAAACCCAGAGACAAGCGTTCGCACTGGCCGCTGCGAATGTGAACGGTTCTCCGTTGGCGGCCGCATCAATCGCAACCACCTCCTCCGAGACGGCGGGTTGCAAACACGTCCGTCGATATTATATTCAGTGATTCGAAAACAGCCATTCGCAATTTCGCGAGCGGCCGCATTACGTCTACCTCCCTCCGCATCCTCCAAAACACCCCTGCTCCGGTTAGGGAAATTGAACTAATCAGGGTCCCGGCCTACTCGTCTAATCCGGGGAACGAAGCCGCTCACGCGCGCAAGCCCGAGGTTTCGTCGACCGGGCAGTGAGCGCGCCCTCCGACCCGAATTTCACGAGGGACGGGTTAATTTCTTGTCATGACATTACCCATCACTTCAGGCTGGGAAGGCGCACATATCCCCCCCCCCACACACAAATCTTTAACAAAGGCGTAGGAGGTTACCTGGCCCCGCCGGGGTGGTGCACGGTAAGACGCCGACTACTGTGCCGGAGTACCCGGGTTCGAATCCGACCTCGGCGGCTGCGTTTCGATGGAGGCAAAACGAAGAGGCGTCGTGTGCTGTGCGATGTCAGCGCACGTTAAAGATCCCCAGGTGGTCGAAATTACTCCACAGCCCTCCACTAAGCTCCTCTTTCTCTCTATCCACTTTCACTCCCATCTTCCTCCCTTCCCTTACGGTGCGGTTGCGGTGTCCACAGATATCAAGTGAGACAGTTACCGTGCCTTTCCCTTCCTATAAATAAATCAGGTTACCTGGCGCCGACTACAAACACGCTCTCCTAAATCCGGCATGCTTGCCCTTATGTACCCAGTCCAGTACAACACAAACTGCAGTAAATGCGACGAAAGAGCGACATACGATCACATTCTTTGAAACTGCGCAAATGATCCACCTGCGGTGGAATTAGTACAGCTCCCTTATCCTGAGCAGTGGGAAGCCGTGCTTGTCAGGTCGGACCCGAAGATTCAACTACGGGCTATCGAGCGGGCTAATAAGGTCGCCGCCAGCCATGGACTAGCGGCCATCTAGTACGTCTCTCCTTAGACCTGTTTGAGCGACGAAATAAATGTTTTGCAATCCAATCCAATTCGCAACACCGACACGCTTAGGAGCCAACAGGAAAAAAAATTGGCTCGGGTGGTGCGGACTACCCGAGCCGAAGCACATGGCCCCAGCCCTTCGCAACTGCGAACCGCGCCTGCCTATATAAATAGTTTATTCTCTGTCAATTCCTTCTAAGGCTTGAGCGAGGCAACCGGTGGAAGAGTAGTGTAGGACTCACCGCCACAATCAGATGGCGCGAGCTGTGGCCCCGTCTCTCGGTCTGGGAGGTCACACGGTCACGTGAAAGGTCATGTATGGAGGCGCCACGACGCGCCAAATGCTCGAAGTGCTAATAAAAATTCAGGTTCACCAAAGTGCTTGAAGGCGGAAGCCTTCCCCGCCGCGCTGCTTAAGCATTGACTGCGAGACCATTTGTGATTCACTACAATTGTGACAGATACTGTTGTTAACCAATTTTAAAGACCGCTGATGTTTGCTGTACTGCGTCTATTTCTGTACATGCTCTGTAGTGCGGCGTTCCAGGAAGCGCAAAATGAAAGACGGACGCCGGGATGGAACGCCCGGCCGGGACAAATCCAACACCCTCTCAATACTGGGCGTTGGTCAAATCTCCTAGTGACCTCATCATCATTCATAACGTCATGGCCAGATGTGACGTCATTATAACTTCCGTTCATGATGTCACGACCGATGACATCACCGGGTCATTGCTATAGACGTCTCGAAATGTCTACCCATTACTATTGCTTAGTAATAGTTAACCATGGCGTACTTTCTGAGTACTAATTAACATCTGGCTATTGTAAGTTAAACGCCCCTTAACTAGTAAGTGATGGTTAGTGATAACTACGTGAACTCCAAATGCATAGGACCCCGCCGGGGTGGCGCAGTGGTTACGGCGCTCGACTACTGTTCCCAAGGATGCGCGATCGAATCCCTACCTCAGCGGCAGCTTTACGGTGAGGGCAAAAAGAAGGCGCCCGTGTGCTGTGCGATGTCAGTGCACGTTAAAGAGCAACAGGTGGTCGAACTTGCCGGAGTCCTCCACTACGGCGTCTCATAGCCTGAGTCGATTTGGGACGTTAAACCCCAAAAACCAAACCAAACCAATCCAATGCATGGTTAATGTGTCTGCTTAGCTATTTTATTATTAATCGCAAATTATCACGGAAATTATCTAGAAAATTCCTTAAATTATGTTTCGACTGCCATTGATTAAGTATCGATTCTGTGGTGATCGTCACATGCCCATGTAAGCCATGCACCCGAAACGCGGACATGTTTGCCGACGACAGTATGAGGCATTCAAAGTTTTTGGCCTTTATAAAGATCAGTCTATTTTGCGCGTCCGTGCGGCAACTTCTTTCTTCGCACGCTCCTCATTCTCTCACAGGGAAAGGGAAACCGTCGGCGCGGCGTTCGCATGCATGTCGCTCCACGCTCCTAAAGTAGTTGATAGATGACCTCTACGCATCCATATAATTGTCCGAATGCACTCTTCTACGATTTTACGAGGTCTAACAGGGCTATCAGGATGTGCGCCACAGATACTGCGTCTTTCCTTTACTATGAGCCAATTATAGCATAATGAAAGCTTGAGTATGTAAAAAAGATGAATAATGGTGATGGTAAATAATAACTGAAGTAAAACTTGTTGCTGGGCTAGTTGGTTCATGATCGTACGTTGGAAGCGCGTTGTCCTGTCTCCTCTCTTGTGTTTGTCTTTTTTGCGCTTACTTTCCCCGTACGGTAAATAATAACAAATACCAATAAAATTGTAATCCATGATAAGTAGCTGGACAAAAACTAAAATAGAAACTAAAATAAAAATAATATCATACTGCGCGCCATGGCCATGGTTGCCGGCCTAGGCGCTCCGCGCTATGGTTGGCTATGGCACGTCAGACGACGCCACGGTGAGCGAGCCGGGTCCTTCTAGCTCTGCCGAAGAAGCGCGACGTGTCCGGCGGGCTGAGTTTGAACGAAAGAGAAGGCACCCTAAACGTGAGCACGTTGCCTAATGTGAGTATATCCTAGAGCATAACCAAATCAAAACCTAGAGCAATATTAATAATAACAACAATTTGTTCACAGGAAAGGAAAGGCGCTGTATCTGTCACACTTGTTCTGTGGACACTGTTAGGTTTGGGTTCGCGTGCACCTGGGTAGCGTACCACTGCCACCAGTTATTACGTGCGTGGCTCGCGTGCTCAGCCCACCGCTGACGCAAGTTGTTAAGTGCGGCGCGCGCCCCCTCGGTAGCGTTGGCCTGGCGGCTCCGTGGACGGCGGACGGCATGAACGGTCCCAGCAAAGACGAGGCGTCTTCTAACGAAACAACCTTTACTAAAACATCATGAAGGAGCGGGCAGAGAAGCTGACCCGGAGAGAATACAGATACGCTCACACAGCTGGTGTCTAGCGTCGAGCCAACGGCGCGTCAAAGGACTCTCTAGTCGGCCGCTGCTTTTTAGTTTTTCCAGTTCACAGGGAAAGGGTAAACCCTCACAGGAAAGGGAGAGCCAAACACGTTGGTTCACGACGAGATGACTCAATCGCAGGTGGTCCGACCTCATCTCCTCCACCTCCTGCAGAAGGGCGAGGACGGCGCACTCTCTCAAGAGCTCCAGGCTTGGCCGGAGTTTGCGCACACACGCACGCACACACATTTGGCGCGTGGCAGGATCACGTTGAGACTCGCCCGCGGGAGGAAGCGTTGCGCGGCCGATGAACGGCGTCGAAATGGCCGATCCGCTCACGGTTCTGCCTGTTGTTATGCGGTGGCCGCGTGAGCTGTCCTACTTGTCGGTGGAGAAACGTAACAGACTGCCCCGCCGGAGAAGGGAGATCCCGAAGGGCAGGGGACTGCATCCGCAGTCCGGAGGGATTGGGATATTGCTGCTAGCCGGGGTCATCCGACTCTGTTTCTCTTGAGCCAGTCAGCCTGAAGAATTCCTTGGCAAGTCCGGGTTTCCAAGGCACTCTGCAACTTGTCTTCAGGAGAGATTTCTGACAACCCACAACGTCACAACCACGCTAAAAACTCAACCGGTCAGTCATGAAGCACGGCACAATCTTCACTAAGTTATGCCAGACTATTTCCCTCTTATGCCCCCATCTATACTAAACGGCAGCTCAGCAGCACTTGGAACGCCTCCACAAATTTGAAAATTACGCTTTCAAAAACGTCTCTTCAAGCAAAAATAATGCTATACAATATGTTCAAAATCCTATGTCAGGAAGAAAAACACTAACAAGTGAAAATTGAGGCTTCTCACGTTAGGGGCTCCGACTTAAGCCATCGACATTACCGTTGAGATCACCCTTTTCACTAAAGCTACGGCTGTCCGTTTCACGGAACAACCTTACCTTCCTGTTTCTGCGCAAAGAAACGCATGAGCATGAGTCGCTCACTTTTCTAACCAACCTATCCCTCTCCTTACGGGTTGCGCACCAGTCACGCATTTTCTCGGCACGGGCGCATTTGTGCCGCTGGGATAGTCGCTTTCTCTTTCGCGATAGCTTCAACTTGCACCATTCTTTCTCGCGCCTGCCTTTCCGTTTTTTTCTGCGGCAGTACTGGAACACATGATTTCTGCTTTCTTTTCGCAACCATATGAGTTTGCTCTCCTTACGATGGTAGCATTCTTTCTCGCGCCTGCCCTTCCGAGTTTTTCGTCAGTAGCACTGGAATACTAACCTTCTGCTTTCTTTCTGAGCAATCTATGACAAGCTAGCGGTTAACATTCTAGCGGTAACCGGAGCAAGTAGGGCACCGGTGTCTTCAAAGTGGTCAAAGTGCGGCGCCGCGTCTGATTCGCGGCCAGAAGCGCAGGACTCACTTTCAGTCAAGTCCGAACGACAACCGCTCCTGTCAGTCCCCTTGCTAGCCATTTACTCTGGCGGCTCGCCACTCAGTGCGTCGCCTCGCTCAGAGCTAACCGGAGCAGGATCAAGCTCCTGCGACAGTTCGGGCGCTTCGGATTGTGTGAGGGCCATGTGTGCCACGTCCGCGTTCGCACTGGGGTTGCTTTCGCGAATACAACCTAGCGTGGTATCGGAGCACGAATGATTCTGGTCGTTCGCTGTCGCCTTCGCAAGTCTCGCTCTCTACAGCGTACGCGCACTCCTCGTCGGTCTGCCCTGGCTGATCACAACTCGCGGGCTGCGCAGTTTCTATTATTGGCAATTCGCTTTTCTGCGTGCCCTGCTCTACGACAAAGTCGATATCGGAAACCGAAAGTTTTTCCTCTCCTAGCCCATTTCCATCTCCGTCGCGCTCTACATAAGCTTCTGCTTTCGACTCGAGAGACGGTTCAGTTACTACCAGTTCCCCACACTCATTTGATGGAACTGTATCTCCTACAGCTACTTGGGTTGGCATGCAGTTCATCTCGCTTAACGGCGTCACTTCGGACTTCTCGCCGATTGAGCCTGTGCTAACCATCTCAGCTAGTGGCTTGACCAAGGTAACAGGATACTCTTCTGTTCGAGGCTCGGTCGGCTCGCTACTGCGGTCACGTTGCTCAACCATTTCCCCAAGCTGTGTCTCACACTCCGGTGCAAGTTCGATTTCCTCCGGAACTCCCGCACTGTCTAGCCATTCGCTTACAGCGGCTTTCAGATAGGCCAAATCAAAGTTTGCCTCGCTACAATGTTTCTCGCTCCCATATCTCTTCCGAAGATCATGAGGCCTTATCTGATATCGTATCAGCAATGACTCTTTTAGTTCATCGTAATTTTTCAAGCGGTCGCCAACCAATCGCTTGATTTCTTCCGACGCTTCAGTGGAGAGAAGAGCTACCAACTTCTGCGCCCAACCATCTCGCTCGAAACGTTTACTTCTGCAGACATTCTCGAAGTCTGCCAAATACTCGGCCAGATCCTCGGCAATGAGGAACGGTGGCGGACCATCTCGCGGTATTGAACCGTTACACTGAATGGCATTGCAAGCTTTAATCCTTTCCACGCTCATTCTATGTGCTGATATGGTTGGGGTCTTTGGGTTATTCTTGGGGGGGGGATACCGGACACGGGTTATGCCGGCCTTAATTCGCGGCGGCACTCTTGGTGTCCGGGGGAAGAGGAGATGGGATGTTGGGAGGGGGAGGGGGGGTCATCATCGTCGTCGTGGAGTCGCTCTCGTCATCCTTGTCATCGGCTCCGTCGCCAGCGCTGTGGCCAGCAGGTCAGCAGGCCCGGTGGTGGGCTACAGTCTTGCAGCCAGGCCGGACTCCTCCAGGAAAGCCAGCAGGAGCCGGTGGGCTGCCAGGGGGCTCCTGGCCGGGAAGAGCAGGTGCTCCTCGGTGGCAGCAGGAAGTCCGAGGGCCCGGTAGCCTGCCTCCATCTTGCGATGGTGGTGGGCATGTGCCGGGCACACACAGAGGAGCTGCCCCAGCGTTCCTGCATCACCGCAGGAGGGGCATGCTGGGGTGGGGGCCCGGCCACGGACATACATCTCCGTGGGCGTCCAGGAACCTCCGGTGCGGAGGCGTAGGAGGAGAGCTCGTTCCCTGCGGGCGAGCTTGTCAGACAGGCGGTGGAAAGTCCTCCCCTCGGCGATCCGCCGATCTGGGTGCAGGGCCCTCACGGCCTTCTTGAGGGGGAGCCTGGAAAAGTCAAAGGCAGATACATGATTAGTCATACTTACCTGGTTGGAGTGGGCCGCTTTGGCAAGTGCGTCGGCCTCATCGTTGCCCTGGATGCCCGCATGGTCCGGGATCCAGTGCAGTAAGATGACGAAGCCGGCATCCTCCAGGGCCTGGAGTCGCGCTCGTAGGTGGCAAGCCGATAGCTGGAAGCAGGACGGCTTGCGCAGGAGCTGCAGTGCCGGCCTCGAGTCGCACAGGATGGTGTAGAAGCCTGGGGGCTGACCAGTCTCCAGGAAGTCCGCTGCCAGATGGAGGCCCGCCAGCTCGGCTGCAGTAGAGCTACCTGGAAAGGAGAGCCTGCAAGAGCTGGACACCCCCACCTGTGGAGCCGTCATAGCCGCTGCAGCCTGGCCCGTGGAAGGCAGGACCGAGCCATCAGTGAAGAGGAGGGTGCTCCCTTTGCACTCTTCAATCAGGGCTGCGGCAGCCTGGCCCAGGGCAGCAGCTGGGGAGCGGCGCTTGCTTACCCCCTCCAGGTCAAGGGTGACATGCAAAGGAGGACGTGTTGGTGGAGGAGGGAGGATGGAATACCCTGGGGCATCTCCGATGAAGTCCCTGTATACAGCCGTCAGTTGTCCCATCCGTGAATGGGGGGCGCTGCACAGCCGTGCCAGGAGGGAAGCTCCGTCAGGGGCAAGGTGAAGGCGGTCCACGTGAGTGAGGCCTCTCTGGAGGAGCTGCAGGGTCAGGGGGTAGACACCGGCTTCCGCCAGTGTTGCCGCAATCCTAGAGCACTGCGTTGCTCCCAGCAGGCGTCGGATCCATTTCCTGCGTGCTCCGTCCAGGATGTTCACTCTGGTGGGCCTGAGGGAAACAAAAGGGAGGGCATAAAGTATGGAAGAGGTGGCGGCCGCCTCAAACAGCCGGATTGCCCATGATGTGGAGCAGCCGTTGCCCCCTGCAAGAAGACGTTGGGCTCCTCGGCCAACCCGGTTCAGATGACCCAGGTAGGCCTTGTCTGCAGGGATCCATGTGAGGCGGTGATCGATCAGCAGCCCCAGGTACTAGACCTGGCGTCTCCAGGGCAGGCAGGTGCCGTCGATCATCAGGGTGGTTGCATGAGCTGACGCTCGTGCTCCCAAAGGGTGCACCATGAGGGCCTCAGACTTTGCGGCAGAGAGCTTGAGCTCCCTGTTGCGAAGGAACTGCTGCACGGAGTCGAGGGCTCGTTGAAGGGCTTTCCTGGCAGAGATCATCCTCCTCCTTGGGGCCCGGACCCAGAGCGCCACGTCATCAGCGTAGATCGAGGTCAGCACTCTGTGGTCCCGATCCTGTTTGATGGCGCTCGGGAGACCGGCCAGCACCAGGTTGAACAGGAAGGGGCTGAGAACAGACCCCTGGGGCACTCCGGTGTTGATGGGGCGAGGCGAGCTCAGGGTCTGTCCAACCCGGACCTGCAGGGTACGATTGGAAAGAAAGGCTGTGATGAAACGCCGCAGGTTACCTGTGACTCCCAGGTCATCCAGAGCCTGTTGAATGGCCTGGTGTGGTAGGTGGTCGAAGGCAGACTCGACGTCCAGAAGGGCGAGAAAGGCGACGTCGCCCATGTACTGTGCCTCTTCCAGGGTGGACACTACATCCGCGATGGAGTCCGCTGTGCACCTGTGTCTCCAGAACCCGGACTGGCATTCAGGGAGAAAGTTCTTCACCCGTGCGATTCAAGAGAGGCGCTCCAGGACCACGGACTCCATGGCCTTGCAGGCTGCAGATGTCAGGGACATGGGGCGGTAGGACAAGAGCTGCTGGGGGGGCTTCTTCCCCTTGAGGATGGGGACCACGATGGCCGTAGTCCAACTCTCGGGAAGGATGCCGCTTTCCCAGATCCCGTTGAACACCTGCAGGAGGCGGGCCTTTTCTGGGGAGTCTAGGTTGCGCAGCATTTGGAGGGTGATCCCATCTGCACCTGGAGCCGTCTTTTTCTTGGACCGGTTGAGGGCTCGAAGAAGCTCGTGGGTGGTGATGGGATCCGAGCACTGAGCAGCGACCATGGAGGCTGCTGCGGGAGGAAGGGGGTGGCGAATCTGAGGCTCACGTAGTGGAGGGCTTGGGAGAGGGCCGACTGCAGGGCGGGCAGCCTTGGACAGGTGGTCGGCCAGCTCCTCGGCTAACACCTGGTATGACACCCCTCTGGCAATGGCGGCGCCCAGGACAGGATGGCGGTTGATGGTCACCTGCAGGAGAGATCGGAAGAGACGCCATGCTGTCGCTGACTGTCGGGCGGTTTGAAGCTTGTGGCAGAGGCTGGCCCATCCTTCTCGACCCCGTCGGTTGGCTTGTCGGCGGCAGCAAGCGTCGACCTTCCTCCATTTGGACCAGTCCTTGGGAAGCTCCGTCCGCTTGGCTATGCGTTCCGCCCTTCGCCTAGCTGCTCGAAGACCCAGTAGCCGGAGGTCAGGCACCGGGGGCAGTCTGGGAACATGGCCAGTCACGGTGGCACTCTGGGCACATTCTCCTAAAAGGGTTAGGAAGTCACCTGCGTGCGGGATACCCTTGGTCAGCTCCCTGAACTGAGACCACCTCGTTACCCGATACACCCTGTCTCGTTGTCGACGCTGCTTTGTAGGTGTCAGGTAGATGGGGAAGTGGTCGGAGCCCAGGGAGTCTGCCGCTCGCTCCCAGGTGTAGAAGCAGGACTCCGTCAGCAGGGCCAGGTCGAGGATGGACGAGCATCGAGGCCTGATGAAGGTTGGGGCCGTGGGCCTCAGGAACCGCATGCCAGCCGCTGAAATGGAATCCAGCAGCTTCTTACCCCTGGCTGAGGATGTCTGGCTGCCCCAGGCCCTGTGGTGAGATTAAAATCGCCACAGATTACGGCATCATTACCTAGGCGGCAATGCAGGGCCGTGAGGCAGGAAGGATCCCATGGGACGCCCGGGGGGACGTAGACCGAGGCCACCGAGGTGTCTGTGTTGCCCAGACGGACACGGATGGCGCAAATCTCGAGGTGTCCCAGGTCCTTGGCAGCGGCATCTAGCACCGTGTGCGGGATGGTGTTACGCACGTAGATGGCGGTGCGGGGGCGGTCCTGAGGGTGGGACGGGTCCAGGCAGGGGGCATCTGCACATGAACCGAGGGCACATTTGGACAGGCCAGAGTAACCAGTGTAGCCCGGAAGGCGAGCAGATTTTACAGGTATCCTGGTCTCCTGCAGCGCCAGGATGTCAACATTCATGGTACCCTGCAAAATCATGTCTCGTAGGTCAGCGTGGCGAGCGCGTAGGGAAT
The DNA here is from genome assembly GCF_055883805.1 of Amblyomma maculatum. Taxonomy (NCBI): domain Eukaryota; kingdom Metazoa; phylum Arthropoda; class Arachnida; order Ixodida; family Ixodidae; genus Amblyomma; species Amblyomma maculatum. Next base: position 95,128,200 of record NC_139346.1, on the reverse strand, counting down.
TCACATTCCACTGGAGGACGCGTGGCCTCTCTGCGGTTCCTCTATGGCTCGCCATGGTTAAGGAGTGAAGGGCTCTCTGCAAGGAGAGCTGCCTCGTAGAGCTTACGTGCCCCGGAATTGGGGGGAAGCTTGGAGAGGAGGGTTTGGACCGCCAGTCGGATGGCAGAGGTCACGCCTGGTTGGACCTCACCCACCGTTGCAGGCGGCTTGGCAGGGCCTTGGGCTGCAGGGCGAGGTCTGGCCTTGAGGACCCCTGCGTAGTTACCTTTTCCCCCGATATTCTGATATCTCCAGATGCATCAGTTTCCTTACGAGGGCGTCCTCTTTCTCGTGACGTTCTCTACGTTCACGTTCCTCTTGACGTTCGTCAATGATCTCAAGGCATTCCGAACGCTCGTCATCTTCAGCTTCAAACGCAAGAATAGCCTTTAACACTTCTGGTTTTCTGAGTTTGTCTGACAAATCCAGACCCAACTCCTTCGCAAGCTCCAGCAATTTCGGTTTGCGCAACATGTTCAAATCCAAACCCATGGCTCTTCCTAGTGCTGCCTTCTCTACTGCCCACTATTGCCTTGCTGCAATTAACCCAGCAACAACGACAACACAATTACCAGCTCTGTTCTCTACTTAACAAAAGCCTGGCCAAACTCAGTAGAAGAAAGTCCCGCACACACCAAACCTCGCAGCCAAGAATCCAACGCAGTCGTTCCGCTGCAGGCAACCAGTCATCACACAGGGCTCGTTGCACTGCTCCCGACTTTCCGCTGAGCTGCTTTGATTCACGGGTCACGCCTGGGACATCTCCGCTCTTCCCACCAGATGTTGCACCTCAGTCAGGCTTTGCTCGTTTCACCGACCACGGTTACTGCTTGGTCGTCCTCATCTCTCCGCTGTTCACGTTGGACGACGGTATCGCCTGGTTCCTCCGACCACGGTTACGGCTTGGTCGTCGTTGTCCTACCGCTGTTCACCAGTTGTTAGGTTTGGGTTCGCGTGCGCCTGGGTAACGTACCACTGCCACCAGTTATTACGTGCGTGGCTCGCGTGCTGAGCCCACCGCTGACGCAAGTTGTTACGTGCGGCGCGCGGCCCCTCGGTAGCGTTGGCCTGGCGGCTCCGTGGACGGCGGACGGCATGAACGGTCCCAGCAAAGACGAGGCGTCTTCTAACGAAACATTTGCTACAACATCGGGAAAGTACGGGCAGAGAAGCTGACCCGGAGAGAATACAGACACGTTCACACAGCTGGTGTCTAGCGTCGCCTCCACGGCCCGTCAAAGGACTCTGTAGTCGGCCGCTGCTTTTTAGTTTTTCCAGTTCACAGGGAAAGGGTAAACCCTCACAGGAAAGGGAGAGCCAAACACGTTGGTTCACGACGAGATGACTCAATCGCAGGTGGTCAGACCTCATCTCCTCCACCTCCTGCAGAAGGGCGAGGGCGGCGCACTCTCTCACGAGCTCCAGGCTTGGCCGGCGTTTGCACACACACGCACGCACACACATTTGGCGCGTGGCAGGATCACGTTGAGACTCGCCCGTGGGAGGAAGCGTTGCGCGGCCGATGAACGGCGTCGAAATGGCCGATCCGCTCGCGGTTCTGCCTGTTGCTATACGGTGGCCGCGTCAGCTGTCCTACTTGTCGGTGGAGAAATGTAACAACACCTAAACCGCGCCGTAAGGGGAGGGAGGAAGGTTGAAGTAAAAGCGGAGGAAGGGGTGCAGTAGTAGAGGGCTCCGAAGCAATTTGACCACCTGGGGATCTTTACCAAAACCTAGAGCAAAAAAAAACAAATACCGACCAACAGCTAAATCGAATTAAGCCGTGCTTTTGCGCGTCTGTTTAACACTATTTTAGCCCTTCTAACTTTAATAACGCAATCGCTGCATAACATTTTGCATGGAACTGCATCCGTGATAACAGTTGTCTGCATTGATAGAAACACTTTGGGAATTTTCTGCTTTGCTTTCATAGGAAGACCACATCATCGCTAGCACTACGTCAAATACATTTTTCTTCATAAAAATAATCGGGCTTTACGGCATAGCCTGAGGGCTTTCACAGAAGGGGCTCGCATTTAAAAAGACTGTGGGAATTTTACACTTCGGCTCCAAATAGGGTTTTTTGGAAATGGCAAGCCTCCGTTAAGGCGGGGCTCACCTACAACCGGTGGCTATACCTGTTGTAAGCCGTCATTGCACCCGACACCGTTTATGTGGCGGACGATGGCTTTAACGACGCGCGTCTTCCTCTCCCTCTTTTTTTAACGAAATCTTCCCTACCCCTGTTGGAACCCAGCTTCGCGTGGCTCCACATAGCCTAGTTCTGCGCATGCGCGTGAAGTCACAGCCTAGGCAGCCAAGCGCTGCCACCGTTGCTAGCAACGCTTAAGAGGTGTGCGACGCATCCTCACTAAAAAAATTTGCCTCCGCCGGGAATCGAACCTACATCCCTTGAATTGTTGCTGTTGCGGCTGAAGGAAGAAGGCAAAGCAAATGCACGGGCCTGCTGCTGGCTCTGTAGCTGAACCACCTCGGGTGCCTCATGCGGGCAAAAGAGAAAATAGAGGAGGTAGCCTGTTCAATGACGGCCTCCAACCAATAAAAAAAATGGTAGCAGGCTAGCCCCTTCCGCAAGCGGCAGTCACCTAGCAGATTTTTTTTCTTTATTGCCGACATTGACATCAAAGCCAATAAGTACAGAGGATAAAACCATCAGCCTACTTCGGATGACGTAACAGATTAAAATCTCCTCAAAACAACCAAGTCATCAACAATACATTTCCATTCAGGTGGGTCAACTTGTGCATGGTGCACTTCTCTTAAGCTTGAGACACTTTCAAAAAAGTTTTCGCACACTGAGCGAATGTTGGCATCAGCTTGCCGTACTTACTTCCGCGTCCTCCAGAGACTGTGGAGGCCCAGAAGCATGATTAAGTCATATGGTACTTCTTTGTTTTCAACTGGCAACAATCTGATGCCGTAGGGGTCCAGAGGAAAGTCTTTTTTGAGAGGTCGCTGGAGCACATTCCAATGAAAAGTCGGGTCCCAACAGTCCAACAATACACGTTCTACTGTCTCAGGCGTTTTGAATAACAGTCAGCTGGTTGTCGATGGGACGAAGATTCTCTTTTCATGTAGCCACGCTAACAGGAAGCATATTCGAATGTAACTTAAAGAAAAACATTCGTAGAGTGGTTAACCGGGATTTTTTTACTCTTTTTAAAATATAATGCTCTCAGCCTCCACAATAAGGTTAACGGAAGATCGGAATCGGCATCACCGCGTCCACAACATCCTTATATAGTTTTAGTTTTGAAACGTTACGCAAGTACTAAACGGAAAATCGCACATGGAGTAGCCGAAAAGACAGCACAACCTCTCACATGTAACCATTCAAACTGCCAATCATATTTGCACAAGTTCAGTTCAGTCGTTCAGTCGTGTCCGACTCTTCGTGACCCTATGGACTATATCACGCCATGCTTTCCGGTCTTTCACTATCTTCCTAACATCACATAACTTCATCTGCAGTGCCTCGAGGATGCCATCTAACCATCGCGTTCGCTGCCTACCCCTTCTCCGGCGACCCTCAACCTTTCCCAACATCAAATCTTCCTCCAGCGATTCCTCTCTTCTCATCAGATGACCAAAGTAGCTGAGCTTTAACTTTAGAATTTGACCCTCCAATGAAGAGTCAGGGTTTATGGTGGATAATATCGACTGATTTGATCTTCTGGCAGTCCAAGGAACTCTCAAGAGTCTTCGCCAGCACCACAATTCAAACGCGTCAATTCTTTGACGGTCAGCCTTTTTCACAGTCCAACACTCGCATCCATACATCACAACTGGAAAGACAATAGCACGAGTTATACGGATCTTGGTTGGCAGACTAATGTCTCTGCTCTTTACTAGGCGGTCAAGACTAACCATTGCTGTCTTTCCCAGAAGCAGGCGTCTCCTAACTTCACGGCTGCAGTCTCCTTCCGAGGTAATCTTGGAGCCCAAGAAGAGAAAATCTGTCACAGCTTCCACTTCTTGTCCATTGGTGCTCTAGGACTTGATAGGGCAAGACGCCATGATATTTGTCTTTTTAATGTTTAGTTTAAGCCCAAACTTCTCACTCTCTTCCTGTACGCGCATCAGAAGTCTCTTGAGTTCCAATTCACTTTCTGCCATTAAAGCGGTGTCATCCGAATATCTAAGGTTGTTGATACGTTTTCCAGCAATGTTCACTCTATCTGAAGACTCGTCCAGACCGGCCTTCCTCATGATGCACTCAGCATATAAGTTAAATAGGCAGGGTGACAGTATGCAGCCTTGTCTCACTCCTTTCTCAATCGGAAGCCAATCAGTAAGACCATGCCCAGTTCTGACTGTGGCCTCTTGCCCTTCATATAGGTTCCTGAGGAGACAGATGAGGTGAATTGGAACTCCCATCTCTTGAGAGCTTGCCGCAATCTTCTGTGATCTACGCAGTCAAACGCTTTCGCATAATCAATAAAGCAGAAGTAGATGGATTTCTGCAACTCTCTTGCCTTTTCCATGATTCAGCGAAGGTTGGCAATCTGGTCTCTAGCTCCTGTGCTCTTGCCAAACCCAGCTTGCACGTCCGGAAGCTCCCGATCCACATACAGCTGCAGCCTACCTTGGAGTATTTTCAACATCACCTTGCTAGCATGTGAAATAAGCGCAATCGTGCGATAGCTGGAACTATCTTTGGCACTGCCTTTCTTTGGAATGGGGATGTAAACTGACCTCCTCCAATCCTGTGGCCACTGCAGAGTTGTCTAAATTTGCTGACATAATATATACAGAACGTTAACAGCGTCTTCATGATTGAGGTGTTGAAGCAATTCAGCTGAAATGCCATCAATTCCGCTAGCTTTGTTCTTCACAGCCGTCTTATGTTGGGTTTGCACATCCGGGTCCTTATTGTACAGTTCTTCTGTGTATTCCTGCCACCTCTTCATTATCTCTGAGGCTTCACTGAGGTTTTTGCCTCGTTTGTTCTTTATCACGCCCAACTTAGCACACAAGCTTCCTTTCATATATTTGATTCTCTTATACAGAGCTCTTGTGTTCCTCAATTGGCTGTTGTCCTCAACTGCTTGGCACTGTATATTCAGGAAGGCATTCTTATCTCGTCTTGCTATTTTCTGAGAATCCGCATTGAAAACCTTGTGTCTTTCTCTTTCCCCCATAACTTTTGCCATCCTCCTTTCCTCAGCTATTTGCAAAGCCTCTTCAATAACCAGTTTGCTTTCTGGCATTTCTTTTGCTTTGGAAATACTCTAGTAGCAACGTGTTGTATTATATCACGAACATCAGTCCACATCTCTTCAGGCTCTCTGTCTTCAAGATATAATTCTTCAAATCGATTCCTCACTTCCACAGCATATTCTGATGGAATTTGATCCAGATCATATTTGAAAGCCCTTTTAGTTTCTGCGTTTTCCTCAATCGAAGCTTAAGTTTGGCAACAAGAAGCTAATGATTGGTGCCACATCGCCCCAGGCCTTGTTTTTACTGCTTGTATAGCGCTTCTCCATCTCTGCCCGCAAAGAATATGATCAATCTGATTCATGCACAGAGCGTCCGGTGACGGTCATGTGTACAGGCGCCTCTTGTGCTGTTGAAAATGAGTATTCGCTATGGCCAGGTTGTTTTCTTGACAAAACTCTACTATAGGCTCTGCCCAGCTTCATTTGCCTCACCAATACCGCACTTTCCTGTAATTCCGGATATTTCTTCACTCTCCACATTAGCATTCCGGTCTCCTATGAGAAAAAGGAAGTCTGATGATGGAGTGCGGTCTAAAAGGCATTGCAGGTCAGCATAAAATCTCTCAACGTCAGCTTCTTCAGCAGTAGTGGTTGGTGCATAGACGTGGATAACTGTTATGTTGAAAGGGTGACCTTGGATCCGTAGTGAAACCATTCGGTCGTTTTTGGGGTTGTACCCTAGCACTGCTTTGCCCATTCTTCTGTTTACTATGAGAATGACCCGATTTCTTCTCCTGGATTCGCGCCCACAGTAAAAGACATAATAGTCGCCGGAATTGAATTCTCCCATTCCGGTCCACTTGAGCTCGCTGATACCCAAGATATCAATGTTCAATCAGTCCATTTCTCGCTTGACGACATCCAGTTTACCTTGCGTCATAGATCTTACATTCCATGTTGCTATGTGATATATCTCCTTGCAACATCGGACTTTTCGGTCGCTTCCCGACACATCTACAACCGAGTGTCCTTTTGGCTTTAGCCCAGCCGCTTCATTCGTCCTGAAGCTACTAGGAATCGCCCTTTGTTCATCCACAGTAACATGTGGGATGCCTTTCACCCTGGGGGGCTCATCTTCCGGCGCCATAACATTAATTCTATTGTGACTAGCCATAGGGTTTTCTTGGAAGGAAATAGTGGAATGGTTGCCACTACCACCTCCAGTGAATCACATTTTTTTAGAACTTTCTGCCGTAACCTGTCTATCTTGGGTGACCTTACACAGCAGAGCTCACGACTTCGTCGAGTTTCGCAAGCCCCTCCGCCACGGCAAAGCAGTGATCCATGAAGGGGATGTGCACAAGACGAAACCTAAAATTCTCCGAGAAGCCTCTGGAACCGTACTTGTAGAATAGTAGCGAGAAAAGTATCCCTTTGATCTCAAAGAACGAAAAACCGCGACACAACTTGACGCAGAAATAAATGCACAAGGAAAACGCCTCCTTTTATCACTGAAACGAATTGGTACGGCTGGTTCTCTCCCATTTCGAGTATCAAATAAACACAGAGAACACCCGGTGTATCTTTTGGATCCTGGCCCGACTTGCACAAAGCACGTTCATCAAATACCATATTTTGGAAATGAGGAAAATATTGCACACAATGGCGTACGTAATCATTGATAACTGCCTTCCTGCCACGCTTCAGCTTTCTCTCTCGCCCTCGACACTCCCTGATTCCAGTATTTTCTTGGTTCTCGATAACACTCGAGTGGGACGCCGAGATATTGCGTCGGCAAAGTCGACCATCGCATCCGGAAAAAGTGTTCAGGCATCGTTTCCCATTCGCCGTGCGAAAATCCAGAGCTCTGTCCGCTATGCATCTTGCCGTCGTATATCACGCATTCAACTGTTTTCGTAGCCAGCCTCTCTCTCGAACTTTGTGAATGTGTGTTTTTCTGCACGTACACTGGTTTATTTCTCTACCTTCATGCAGTCGCTGAGAGTCAGGAACGCTGAGACACCCCGTTTGCTCGCAAAATTTATCTACCATATTGTTTACTTCAGTAACGCTGCCCCTGCCTGAACAGAATACTGCGACGTCGTCTGCATAAGGTGATCGGCGAGTGATATACGTTTGATTATCACGAGATACAAAGTCGGAACCGGGTGGAGTTCTCGGCGAGCGCTCGTCGGTATCGTACGCGTAGTTAAAGAGGTCAGGCCGAGAAGGTGGAAGGCGTTGGCGGCAAAGGCGTGCAACATGGCCCGGCAGCCCGCATGTGGTGCAGATTGGCCGGTTGTCCGCTGTACGCGAAGGGACCGTAGGGCGTTGGCGTACCCTTCGAACAGGGACATGGAATGCAGACCCAGGCAAAGGCGAAGGATGGCTGGAAGGGGCGGCCTGGTAGGATACAAAAGCAATTTGCATTAGGGGCCTGGCCGCAACTTGGGCGTACGTCAGTGGTGCCGTGACGTGCGCCTCTACAGGGCTGGGCTGGAGCACGGGACTGGGCGGAAGGACATCAGCAATGTGGTCTTGCACGACACGCCGTATGGTAGGGGCCAAAGATGGAGCCATGTTAGGAACAAGGCGGCCAGTATCTTGTAATTGAGGGACCAGGGATAGCTAGCGGGCGACCCCTTCTCGAACGAAGGCCTTTATCTGTTGAATCAAAGGGCTGTCCTCTGATGCAGCAAAACCGGACCGCCGGGTAGAAGTGCGCTGCTTACAAAGCTCGTCGTAGCTCTGGCAAAGTTTAGTCACGTCACTGACGGTGGCAGGATTTTTTACCCAGAGGACCTGACACGCGTCCTCAGAGATACCTTTCAGGATGTTTCCAATCTTAGCGGCTTCGGAAATTAGTGGGTCGACACGTTTGCACAGGTCAACAATGTCTTCTATATAAATGGTGAATGACTTCGGCATACTGAGTGCGCTCACGCAAGCGTTGCTCTGCTCGGATCTTGCGAACTGCGGGACGGCCGAGCACTTCCGCAAAATAATTCTTAAATGCAGACCACGATGGCAGGTCTGCCTCATGGTTACGAAACCAGAGGTTCGCCACGTCGGTCAGCTAAAGGATTACGTTACTTAGCTTGATTGTGGCGTCCCATCTGTTGTAACTACTGGCACGCTCATACGCCTACAACCAATCGTCGACGTCTTGGTCGGCCGCGCCACTGAAGAGGCATGGATCAAGCTGCCGTAGAATGCCAAAACACAAAACCATGGTTGGGATGGGCGGCGATGTCGAGGTGGTCTTGTCCGGCATGGTGGAAGCAGAGGGAAATGTGCGGCTTCTTAGTTCCAGGGTGGATAGGAACGTACTCAGCGGCACCTGCACCAATTGTAGGGGTGTGTTTATTCAGTCAACCCAGATGGATTTAGCCGCTCAGGATGAACTCGCAGCGGAGCGTTGTTGTTGTTTTGGTTGTTGTTGTTGACGAAATAACTTATGGCACGTACCCACAGAGGGGGATCGCCCGAGAATGAATTGGGTAGCAAAGAAAATTTTTGAAGTATACTTGCATAAAAAAAGTGACTTGAGGGATAGAGGAAACGAAACAAAACAGGAAATAAGTGAAATATAAAATGAAAAGTGATAATACAAACGGGAGATTGACACTGCAATTGTAGAACAAGTGATGTTTAAATATTTAGCAAGGCAAACGATTTGACTCCAGTAAAAACTTTTGCACGGCGGTGAAAACAGATAAAACATAGATGGTGGCGCCAAATGATGACAATATCGGGCTAGTTAAACTGAGGCCAAGCAGTTGCAATGGCATTTCCATCGACTGTCTTCTCAACGTAGTGAAGCGGCGGCAAAACAGTAAAAAGTGATCTAACAATTCCTGTTGACCGCAAAATGCGCAGACTTGAGGACGTTCCAAACCAGACCTGTAAAGATAGAAATTTAAAGGTGGGATATAGCATCGCAGCCTTGTTAGAGAAATCTCAGGTTACCGTGAATGATATAATTTTCTATTCCAAGAACAATTTAGATGCAGGTAGTCATCACATCTTAAAAGATGTCCATTTTTCATATTTAATAGAACGTTTCTCAGAAATCTCGCTGCGGTGATGTACGCTGTCGCCGGAAGGACAGATAAAACGGGGCCATTGAGGGACTCTTTTGCCAAACTATCAGCATATTCATTTAAAGTCACATTGCTGTGGTCTGATACCCATACCATATGTACAATTTTCAAATGTCTAGGGATAAGGGAGAGAAAGGTTTTTACTTTTGCAGACTTCGCCGACGAAGAGAGGGATGAACACTAGTATAGGGAGTCGGAAATAACAGCCTCTAAAAAAAGAGGAGTCTAATTTCCGTACAGCGAGTACCACCGCCAAAAACTCCGCTTCGAAAATTGGGGTGAAGTACGGAAACCGGACAGAAAAATACCAGTCTAAATGCGAACAATACATACCCACACCCGCCTTTTCATTACATTGAGATGCGTCAGTAGCTACTACTAAACGAGCAGAAACGCTTCTGAAATGATCTTCCAATAATCCGTATAGAATAACGGATGATAAGTCTTCAGCATTATTCGGCAATATGTCGTCAAAGACAATTTCAACAGATGAACCGATGGTTTGTATGAGTAGAATACTAGGAAGGGAAACATTTAAAGGGTCCTGCAAATGTTTGACCATAGCAACCTGCGGGGTGTGAAATTTTGGAAATGAACACCAAAAAAGGAGGTCGGTTGACAGCAAAAAATAGACATAGATCAGTGAAAATCTGATTGGTACATCCTTAGGTACGTCAGAACAGTTAGAATTTGTAATCTACATATCAAGGGAGGAATCCGGGCTTCAAGGTAGAGCACATTGTTTGGAACGAATTTTGGAAGTCCAAAACACAACCGTAGCACTTCTCGCTCCAAGAGAACAAGCGGTCGAATTTTATAAGCTGCTGAACCAGAAAACAAGACTGAACCGAACTCTAATATTGTACGCACATACATAACATAAACATTAAAAGCACATCTCTCCGCATTCCAGACCGGGGATGACTAATTCGGCGCAACATGCCCACGGCCCGAGCCCCTTTCGTAGTAATATGGTTATTGTGGGGTTGCCATGAAAGATTATTATCATATGTGACCCCTAAATACTTTAATGATTTAACCTGTGGTATTGTTTGCTTCTGATACATCACAGACAGGCTTACAGGACCTTTTATATTGAATACAAGGACCACGCTTTTGTTCACATTTATTGTGTGACGCAAGCCACACAACCAAATCTCAATAGAGTTTAGGTACATTTGCAAGCGGAGATAAAGGGATTGAATATCCGATACAGTTGCAAAAAAACGAAATATCATCTGCATATACGTTAGTGTGATCGTCATGATTAACTGGAATAGAGCTGAGTAGTATGTTGAAAAGGACTGGTGAGAGGACTGCTCCTTGTGGCACATTCCTTGCTTGCTTATATCTGCCAGAATGAACGCCATTTAATGCACAATAAAACCCTCGGTGTTGGCGGAATTCAGATATCCAGGCTACTAAATAATCTGGAAACTGAAGAGATTTTAATTTTTGCAATAGAATGCTATGTTCAACGCTATCATTGGTTTTGGCTATATGTAGTGTTATCAAGGCAGCGTGCATTTTTTGGTGCACGCTAGAACTCGACTCTCGAGGTAAGCATGCGGATTCCAGATGAAACACTTTTGACGGAAACCAATTTGACAAGGGCTTTGGACATTTTCTTGATTATTGAAGTCCGAAATGCGTATAAGTATGACCCGTTTAATTAATTTTAAAATGTTTAATGTTAATGCAATTGGTCTAATATTATCTATAGAAAAGAATAGAATATAATATATTCTATACTTTATTCTTAAGTAAAGGAATTATTTTGGCAAGTTTCTATTCTGGGTGTATTCAAGCATTTTTGATGGAATAATTTACTAGCTCTAATAATGTCTCAGGTGACTCGTCAAAAAGAATTTTTAACATTGTTGAAGTTACGTTATCAGGGCCGGGAGCAGCATCTGGTGATCTCATAACTATAGGAGAAAACTCAAAAACGGAAATTAGTGGATCATAATTGACTGAATCCATTGGAATTACAGATATCGAGCATGAAGGAAGTGTAGACGAGAAACGCTTCTCCAGTCCTTTGGCAATTGTTTTAATTGTGTCTATTGATTCATGAGGAGTCCAAATAAGGGAATGTAGATTTTGTAAGTGCGGAATCTTTTTCCGAGAGCGTGAAAAAAAAAAAAAGGGCAGTTCGATTGCCAGATTTGGACAGGAAATCAAAATGCTTAACATCATACTCGTGCTTCGCTTTTGCAACTGTACGTTTGAAAGTAGCTGCAATGAACTTATAATCATGCCAGTTTTTCGGGCACTGGTTGTAGAGAAGCCTTTTCCATGCTGCCTTTCTACGTCTGTAATGTCGGGAACAATCAGCATTCCACCAAACAGCTGAAGTATTCCCCTTTGAGCTCCGTACCAAGATCTCAGACTTCTTACGGCAATCCTCAATCACCGAGCATAAGCGTTTTGATTTTTCTTCTTCATCCGTGCTAGTCAATGACTCAAGATTAGAGCGTAACGTTAACTGAAAGTTATTATAGTTAATAAATGACTTCAACTGAGAAGTCACTGGAGTTACAGGGTGATTAATATCAAACCCAATCGGTATATGGTCGCTAGAGAGGCCCCAATCAACTGTTGACCAATTGTTAACGAAAAGACTGGGAGAGGTAAACGTTAAATCTAAAAAGATTGAGTGTGTTTTCTTACGAAAGGGGCCGAACCCGAATTTCTACAGGAAACGTTATGTGTTACTGAATCCCAAAGACGCTTGCCACAACCATCTGTCTTGTAGCCCTATGACACATGATGCCAATTAAAATCACCAGCCAGAAGAACTGAGTTTCGACAATAAACTAATAGCAGATCTAGAGTTTTGTGTCTTGTGCACCTCTAGGGAAATAAGCATTTACTAAGGAAAACGGACAGTGCCCTGGAATTTCAAAGTCCAGGGCCAATACCTCACAATCTATAAAAGATAGCTGGAAAGCAATCTTAGCCCTGTGACAAAATTTTGTACGGATAAATATAATTAAACCTCCTCCTTTTGATTGGCGATCTTGTCGGAATGAATGATAGTTTAGTAAATAGAAATAATTTTCGGCTGTTAGCCAAGTTTCTTGTAAAATAATTATGTGCGGATTATATTTAGAAGAAATGTAAATTAAATCTGTTGAAGCTGTTAGAAATGAACGAAAGTTCCACTGGATAACTTTTAGTGCCCCTATGATTGCGAAATCTGGGCAGCCGCAACTGCCTGCCCCAAAATATTATCCTTTGGCTTTGAGGAATGCTGATGTTTCTTTGATTTTGGTTGAGACCACGGAGAAGAATGGTTGGACATGGGAGACCCACACCGTTTTAGAATTCTTACATCTGATTCCACCATCTCTGCGTCATTAATGTCTTCATCCTCATCTGTAGGAGTAGTCCCGCGAGGTGAAGCAAGAGTAGTGCTTTCAAGCAGTTGAGAACTTGGGCATGTTTGCTATGAAAGGGGCTGTTCCTGATTGCAGGGCTTGTGTTAGCTGAACTGCCAGAACGTTAGTAAAACACTCTGTTACAGTAGCAACTATTCGATCGACCATTTTAGTCATTGAGGCTTCCACTACAGTCATTATCGCCTTTGAGATTGGTGCATCCAGAAACACACCTGATCGGGCTGACACACCTGCATAACCGTACAATCGCTCTTTAACTTCTGTTACAACGTCACAGCGCGAACAGCGTTTTCTATCTATTACTTCTAGAATTTGAAGCTCCTGTTTTCGAGATGGACACTCCAAGGAGTTTTGCAGCGTGGGCTCCACCGCAAAGGCGGCATTTGTCGTTTTGTTGTGAACATGATGGCAAATGATGACCATCGCCACATTAGCAACGCCGCACAGAGGACTTACAACCACGAGCACTGTGACCATATCGCCAGCAATCAGTACACTGCAGTGGCTTAGATTCAATAGGATCCACACGAAGGATCAATGGTCATGCTTTTATCTCTGACGGGCATGAAGTTCCCGCAAATGTGGCAATCACTGACTCTGTTGGTACCCGCGTATTATTAACCTCCCGGCTGCAACGATACACCGCTACCACACCAGCCGCCGAAAGAAGGTCGAGTCTGAGCTGGAGTTAGAGAGTCTACTCCTCGAACCAATCCTTTTGTGCGTGCAACATGAGTAGGGATAAAGCTGCTCACCTGAAGCGATCCAAATGAAATGCATTTAAGCAGATCCTTAACACAAATGAGGTCTGGAGATCGGCACAGTATCCCGCCACGCCCAAACTGGCTCACTTCTGTGACCGAGTCGTACAGGGAAGAGGTCGCCTGGAGAGCAGCTCGAACAGTCCCAGAGTTATTCATTTTGATAAATCTGCCATCTTTGGGCACCAGCGCCATAGGAATGTTTGGAACGCCAGATCATTGGAACGCTTCCAGAGGTAGATCGTGAGGCATAATGAAAGCCGACCAGGGGGAGCTCCCCTGGCCGGGAGACTGCTTGGACATCACTTTACAGTTACAATCTCGCTGCGAGTGTTATCAACACGGTGCAAAGCGCGAATTCGCAGGGGAAAACAGAAAAAGAACCAGCCGCCCAATACTTAGCCGATTCACGCCTCCCGCTAGCAAAATCACCAAGACAACACCAACTTATTTGTCCTCGAGAGCGCCAGCACGCGATTCATGCCGGTGGCTGTGCTGACGAAAATTACCACACTACAATATATATATGTATATATATATATATATATATATATATATATATATATATATATAGCATAAGTAAATAGACGTGCTTGGTTGCTAGAGGTTACATACAAGTGAAAAATTGCTTCATACTGTTTCCAAGTTTATTTGTAGTCGACGTTTCGGCAGGAGCCCTGCCTTTCTCAAGACTGAGGGTACATGATTCTTGTTCGTCTTCTTATAGCATTGGCAAGAGGTGATACAAACAGAATATGGGCACATACAGGTGAACCAGCTGGACACGCACAACACACACATACACACACAGGTGCGGAGAGCAGGCTAGGCCCAAAGGGTCATCAAACCAAGACACCGGCCGCCGGGAGTCATCTGTATACAATACACAATAGAGGCAGCAGCGGAACAACCTTGAAAGAAAAAGAAAAAAGAAAGAAGAAAACAGGTGGGTGAACGTGTTTGCTGCAGATGGTGAGAAAATTATTTTTCTTGTTCTCACTAAAAGATGGGAGCGCCAAGCGTGATGAAAAAAAAAGGCTCCACAACTAGGTGGACATTGCTGGTTAGAAGAACCTGACAGCGGCGAGTAACGTTCGAGCAACTCGCGACGAGAGATGAACCTCAAAGAAAGAATAAGAAAAAAAATATGTGGGACAGTAGAATGGCGAAATACTTTGAAGTTTTCGCTAAAAGATGTGAGCGCCAAGCATAAAGAAGGTTTTTACGAGAAGTGGGATGTGGAGGGTATCAAAGAAGCGGGAAAAAAAAGGGGGGGAAGAGGGGGAAGGAAACAAAATGAGGAAAACTGTAAAGGGATAATGATTGATATATGTGCTTAGCATTAAATTTGCAGGGCTCGTAAGGAAGACATTGCCCCAATGTTTTCATTTATCCCAGTATTAATGGTCCTAAACTTATAAATAAAGTATGACTCACGCTGCTCCCGCTCCCGTGTATTATTGAATCCCCCCTGAAGAACTGTTAGTTTGACTGAGTCGAATGAGTGCTGTTTCTGGTTGATATGTTTTTAAAAAGGAAGGTTGGAGGTCAAGGAAGGTCAAGACTTTTTGTGAGAATACGTAATGCCTGTGGAATGCTGCTGAAACAAGCATTCCATATTCTCAGGCTCATCGATTAAAAAGAATTTGTTCCCAAGATCAGGACTTCGCACGAAACGCAAAACGTTTGCGGGAAGTCCTGACTAAACAACGGTACCCGCCAGATATTGTTGACGACGCCATAAAAAAGGCATATGAACTCAACCGAGAGGAAATACTGGAGGGACGTCCACGAAAGGAAAACATAGACCGTCGAACAAGCCTGGTAATCACCTACACGAGTAACCCCCCCAACGTGAACAAAATCCTAAAGAAACATTTCAACATTCTAGAACAGAGCGAACGTCTCTCCAATATTTTCACGACTCCTCCCCAGGTTGTCTACCGACAACCGAAAAACATCCGCAACATCCTAGTCCACTCAAAAATAGGTAATAACCCGTGGCTGGAGTGCCGGCCTTGCGGAAAGAATAGATGCCAGGTGTGCAGGCACATGCAGACATCAAGCTGCGCAACAAGCACAGCGTCAAATTTTAAGTGGAGAAGAGATGGTAAATTTGATTGCGATGCCTCAAACGTTATATATCTCCTAGAATGCGGTGTATATGCCGCATGCAGTATATTGGCCAGACAGCTACCCCTCTACGAATGCGGTTTAATAATCACCGTGCTCCTGTCCGCTCTCTGCCCAACCTTCCTTTTTAAAAAACTACCAACCAGAAACAGCACTCATTCGACTCAGTCAAACTAACAGTTCTTCAGGGGGTATTCAATAATACACGGGAGCGGGAGCAGCGTGAGTCATACTTTATAAGTTTAGGACAATTAATACTTGGATAAATGAAAACATTGGGGCAATGTGGTCCTTACGAGCCCTGCAAGTTTAATGCTAAGCACATATATCAATCATTATCCCTTTACAGTTTTCCTCGGTTTTTTTTTCCTTCCCCCTCTTCCCCTTTTTTTTCCTCCGCGTCTTTGATACCCTCCACATCCCACTTCTCGTAAAAACCTTCTTCATGCTTGGCGCTCACATCTTTCAGCGAAAACCTCGAAGTATTTTACCATTCTACTGTCCCACATATTATTTTTTTTCTTATTCTTTCTTTGAGGTTCATCTCTCGTCGCGAGTTGCTCGAACTTTACTCGCCGCTGTCAGGTTCTTCTAACCAGCAATGTCCACCTGGTTGCGGAGCTTTTTTTTTTCATCACGCTTGGCGCTCCCATCTTTTAGTGAGAACAAGAAAAATAATTTTCTCACCATCTGCAGCAAACACGTTCCCCCACCTGTTTTTTTCTTTCTTTTTTCTTTTTCTTTCAAGGTTGTTCCGCGGCTGCCTCTATTGTGTATTGTATACAGATGACTCCCGGCGGCCGGTGCCTTGGGTTGATGACCCTTTGGGCCTAGCCTGCTCTCCGCACCTGTGTGTGTATGTGTGTGTTGTGCGTGTCCAGCTGGTCCACCTGTATGTGCTCATATTCTGTTTGTATCACCTCTTGCTAACGCTATAAGAAGACGAACAAGAATCATGTACCCTCAGTCTTGAGAAAGGCAGGGCTCCTTGCCGAAACGTCGACTACAAATAAACTTGGAAACAGTAGGATGCAATTTTTCACTTGTATATATATATATATATATATATATATATATATATATATATATATATATATATATATATATATATATTCTCACGATGTTGGTGACTTGGGCTAGCTTAACAAAGCCGGTACAGATGAAATTACACGGTCCGAGTTCTAGATACGTCCTGGGAGTGCGAAGCCGATTAATTTGAACGTCTTTCGCTCCGAGCGCCCCCTGGAATTCCTCCCTCCTTAAGCGTAACGCACACAGTCACACGTGCACACAAGCGGACAGAAGCAAACAAAAAAAAAGTTTGCAGAACAGATGAAGTTTTTCAGTTAATGGGGCAAAATACGGCTTCATCCTCAAGACATGAACTCTCTCTGGACGAGGTAGCCGACGGCCTCTGTGCTTTGGTCCATCCGAGAGCACCTCGTAGTTGACGTTGCTGAGGCGCCGCAAGATTTTATATGGTCCGAAGTAGCGGCAAACTAGCTTTTCTGATAGGCCGCAGCGTTAAACAGGAGTCCACACCCACACCTGGTCCGCGGTGTTGCAAGAAGCTTGTCTGTGGCGGAGGTTGTACCGTCATACATCCTTGTCCTGTTGCTGGGCGATGCGGAAGCGTGCTATTTGGCGTGCTTGCTCAGCATCTTCGGCACACAGCTCGGCGTCAGAACAAAGCTCACAATATGTTTCGCAAGGGACCACTGCGTCCAGCATTGTCGGAACCTCTCTCCCGTAAACGAGACGAAACGACGTGAAACGTGTCGTCTCTTGGACTGCCGTATTGTACGCGAATGTCACATACGGTAGGATAGCATCCCAAGTCTTGTGCTGGGAGTCGACATACATTGGCAGCATGTCCGCGATCGTCTTGTTAAGCCTTTTCGTCAGTCCGTATCCGTGGATGGTAAGCAGTAGCTTTTCGATGCGCCGTACCACTAAGATGAAAAACTTCGGCCATCATTTGTGAAGTAAAGGCAGTCAATCTGTCAGTATTAATGCAGGTCGGAGCATCGTGCCGCTGTATTATCTGGTGTTAAAAGGATTGGGCAACTTCAGATGCTATGCCACTAGGTAACGCTGTGGTCTCAGCATAGCGAGTCAGATAGTCTGTGGCGATGATTATTCGAAGGTTTCCACCGAAGGAACGAGGGAAAGGATCGAGAAGGTCCATACTGACTTGATCAAACGGTGCGCGTGGTGGTATTATGGGCATGAGGAGGCCTGCAGGCTTTGACTGTGGAACCTTCCGACGCTGACATTGCCGACAGCTT
Source organism: Amblyomma maculatum (assembly GCF_055883805.1). Classification (NCBI taxonomy): domain Eukaryota; kingdom Metazoa; phylum Arthropoda; class Arachnida; order Ixodida; family Ixodidae; genus Amblyomma; species Amblyomma maculatum. The sequence continues at coordinate 95,110,289 of NC_139346.1, read as the reverse complement.
TTGACAGCGCCTAACAACAGTGCCAGGGTTGGGCCAGTAAAATGTCTGTGGTATTATACAGCAAGTGTGCGACAGTATCCCAAGTGGCCAGAAGTTGTTTCATCGCGGTTTTCTTTCCTTGGCACATCGATTGTAAATGCCCAGTCTTCGCACATGTACTGCATTTCGCATTGCGATACAACACCTGTATGAATCATGGCCTTTTCCGCAGCGATAGCAAGCGTTTTTCCGCTCCTTTCCTTTCTTGCTCTCAGACGGCCTGGATTTTGTGGCCAGCGTACCTCGAACCATATTTACCTCAGGCAAGCATTCTGTTTGGAAACGTAGTTTCTTAGTTTGTTTTGCAGCAAGTTCTTTCTCGAACGCTATCTTGCAAGCTTTTTCAAAGGTTAAGTTTTCCGTTGCGAACAATATCCTCTGAGTCTCCTGGTGGCGCAATCCTGTCACAAGCCGATCCCTCAAGGCGTCATTAAGAAACGCTTTATACTCGCAATTACGAGCCAGTTGTTTAAGTTCCCCTTCACCGTCTTGCGGCGTTCGCTTGTAAACTTGCAACGCTCGGCTATTATGGAATACTCGGAACTGTAGTCCTGTTCTAGTACCTTCTGTATTTCTTCGAAGGTATTTTCTTGACCTCCTCATAAACTGCACTGCCTACTACTTTCAAGAACCACATCAGCTTCTTTGTCTCCGGTAGGTCAAGTACCACAAAATTTTCAAACCTCTCAAAATACGACTTGATATTGTCGCTCCTTGGGTTTAACTCTGGCATGCTTCCGAAACATTGCGAAGCCCCTTCCGGAATAGGTGCAAGAAATACAAAAAGACCTACGACGAGCCACTACTATGGTCTCAGCCACTACAACTGCACCTGACGTAGACAACCACCTGCTCCACCTGTGGGAGGCTCGCCGGGGGCTCGTCAAGAGGTGGAAACGGCAAAAACACAACAGGAAGCTGAAGCTAAGAATAGCCTAAATATCACTGCCGAAGCAGAGAACTATGCTGCCGAGCTGACAAATAACAACTGGCACCGCTTCTGCGACCATCTCCAAGGCACTCTCGGCATGGCTCGTACGTGGTCGCTGCCTGACGCTTTACTCGACCCTAAACAATCCAAATCCGAGACGAGCAAGGCGATACGTACGCTCCTGCGCAAGGAACAGTGTGACGACGACGCTGTCCTCGCCCAACTAGAACAGAGCTACATCAGCTCTGGCCTGCGCCCCCAGTACAAGGACTGCCACTACGAGGAAGAGAACAGTCCAATCGACGCTGACATAACAGAGGCCAAAGTCCGAGCAGGTCTACAAAATGTCACCAAGAATACGGCGCCGGGTACGGATGGCATCCAGTACAAGGTACTTAGAAACCTGGACGACCAATCAATCTCCCAGCTGACGTCACTCTACAATAAAGCCTGGACGACGGGAACCCTCCTTCAAGAGTGGAAGCACGCCGAAATTACGCTCATTCCCAAACCTGGCAAACAACTCTCACTCGCAACTATTCGGCCAATCTTGCTCACCTCGTGTATCAGAAAGCTATTCGAACACATCGTATTATCCCGGCTCCACCCCCACCTCTAAGCACAAAGATTCTTCCCACACACGCTGTTTGGCTTCCGACCAAATTTATCCACACAAGATGTCAGGCTGCGACTGAAGGAGGAAGTAATGGACCATCCTAGCAAGCTGCAAACAAAGGCGATACTTGCGCTCGACTTAAAAGGCGCTTTCGATAATGTTGTACATGGCCTAATCGTTGACAACCTGATATCGTCCCATTGTGGGAATAGGATGCACAACTACATCAAAGTATTTCTGACGGACCGCACGGCCACCACAGGACTAGGCGAACTACGCTCCGACAATATCGCTCTTACAGGCCGAGGGACGCCACAGGGCTCGGTCAATGTGGCGATGGCAAAACTGCCACCTCTGCTAGACAACATCCCCCGGGTTCGCCATGCTCTCTACGCGGATGACAACACAATCTGGGTCACGGGGGGCTCTGACGGTGATGTGCAAGACGCGCTTCAGGAAGCCATCCACGTGGTCCAGACGTACGCCGCCGCCGGCGGGCTAACCTGCGCAGCAGAGAAGTCCGAACTCTTGGCTATAAGCACGAACAGCCGTGGAAGGCGAAAACAGCTCCAGAGATCGATCTTTTCCTTAAAGGTGCGCCAATACCACAAGCGGAGAGGCTTCGGGTGCTTGGGCTACACCTCCAATCTAATGGTAGAGCCACACACACACAGTACACCTCCGTAAACAAATGTCTCAAATCACCCACATGATAAGACGGGTTTTCAACCGACGAAGCGGTCTTAAGGAGAGGGACACGCTGCGCATAGTTCAGGAGCTCATCATCAGTCGCCTCACATACCACCTCCCGTACCATCACCTCAATCGGGCCGAACTAGAAAAACTTAACGCGGCACTCCGGTCGGTGGTAAAGACGGCACTAGGTGTCCCTCTCCACGCGGCCACTCAACGCCTTCTGCGCTTAGGCATCCACAATACGGTGAAAGAATGAATTAAAGAACAGCGGGTAGGACAAGTAACTAGACTACGAAACACACGCACCGCAATCCTCACGACCTCGATCAGAACGGCGGGAGAGAAAGCCATAGCCCTCGCCATCCGATACATCTCTTCCAACCCCCTGGACAAACACTTGAAAACCTGCACTGTTGTCACGGACTCAGAGGCAGCATGCCGAGCCTTCAAACCCGGTCTGCTGTCTCCCAAAACCGACCAAATCCTTCGTCAGTGCAAAGAAAAGACGACGACGCTTATTCGAACACTTTAGGCACCAGGTCACGCATTTCTTTCTGGCAACGAGCGCGCCCACGCGCTCGCCGCGAACTAACTTGCCGGGCACCAGGAGGGAATACTGAAGACGACCGATCACCAGCTAATACGGAAACCGGAGAGGAAGATGCTTCGAGGCCATCATCAAGCTCTCAGCTATCAACCACCACAGAACCACTCACGTACACACTTACCCTCGAATACTACAGACAACAACGAAGAACACTTCCTGCACCGCACAAATCCCTCTCCAGATCAAATGCCACTACCTGGCGACAACTTCAAACGCACACATTCCCGAACCTCTACCACAAACACCTTTTCTTTCCCTCGCGGTACCCTTCAATATGCCAATCATGCGCCAGCACCAAACCAACACTATTCCAATTCATATGGGCGTGTCCAAAGCCGCAAGACTTCCCATTCCCCACCCCACTGCCTCCTCTTGGGAAGCTGCTCTGTCTAGCTCACACCTGCAAGATCAGCAACGGCTGATCGAGCGGGCGCGCGGGATAGCAGCAGCTGTCGGCATCCTGGACTGAGGAGGCCGCCTGAAATGGACGCGACCACATAATCACCAGTGCCTAGTTATTGGGTTTAAATAAATGTTTTTCCTCCTCCTCCCTGGCATTGACATAATGAAATGCTTGCCTTCTGTTCGAGGTCCGGTTGTGTGTTCCGTTTCAGTCGCGGTGCTTTCCGCTTCAGCCGTGGTGCCGGTGGTTACTTCGAAATCGTGGCAATCCTATCCCATCCTCGTCGCCAGTTTTTCTGTCGTGGCCGAAGAAAGACACGAACGCAAGCAGCCAGGAACGGAAGTGAAACCTTATTAACGGACGCCTCGGCTTATATATAGCCCTTGTTTTGTCTTGTCTTGCTTGTCAGATATCACAGTCCGAACTGGCCGATATTGGCTGGCTGTACGGGCTCTACACGTTACGACTGCAAGGGCTCGAACAGTTAAAAGCACTCTGCTTTTAATCACAAGAAAATATTGTGTTGACCATTCACGGAGGAGCGCTTGTTCCCCCAAAGTAAAACGTCGTTGCTCCAAATGAGCAGATATATATATATATATATATATATATATGTACACGCAACTTGCGCAACCTAAAAAACATTGCTCTATTACACCTCCTCGACTTCTTAAACACATTTCGGAAATGCTAGAGTGCACATCACCGTATAATTACCGCGGATTCAAATTTGTCGAACTTTCTCAGGGCCTGGGGAAGAAACACACCGAAAACATTCCCTACAAGCTTCAACATATTACACGCGACTACAGTTCTAACGCGGTAGTGTTAGGGGCTCCGTGTCGCAGAAAGGTTGGTGTCGTCGTCGGCTGCCGCCGTCGTCCGGCGTTGGCCGTGAGCGAAAAATCCCAGAAGCATTAATAAATAAAAACGAGTAGAAAAAATCTCCGACCTGAGAATCGAACGTGGGCGTCCGGGGTGCGAGACGAGCACACTAACCACTCGGCCACGCCAGCTTTTTGTTTTATTTTTTCTTCATTGCCTGACTTTTGCAAGACAACACAAACACTCACAAGACGTTAATATAATAAGCCTGCCAGGGGCTGGCTTCGTCGTTCTAAAATTCCCTTTTTTTGGCGACGTTATTCTTCCAGAGTCCATCTTTAGGGCCATATACAGGGGAGGCCATGGCAGGAATGTACTGAAGAGGGTAAAGAGAATGAAGGTACCGGCAGAGGCTAAAACGTTCTTTTTTAAGTTGCACACTGGAACTTTGCCAGTCAAAGTATTTTTGCAAGATAAAGGTTTATTTCTTGCGAGGGGTGCACATTGCTTAATTTGTAAACAGCTAGAAACGATAGATCATGTACTTCTTCACTGTTGGGAAGGGGTTTATTTTTGGGACGTACTTCAAAGAACCATAAAGAAGAATTTACCTATTAATCCTTACGGAATACGGTATTTACCCACGCAAAATACGGAGGGGGTTCCATATGATTCAATCATGCTAATGGGCCCCCATAGTATACGGCGGTCGCGCATGCAGGATATGACTGCGATCCTGATTCGCGTCCTGCACGAATTTCTTTCTGCGAGGCCCTCCATTGGTTTATCGAGATTGTGAAGTTTGTCGATGATAATCCTGAGTGGCTGCCAGGATTATAATCAGGAGGTATAACCATCAAAGGTTCTCAGGATGATAATCCTGAGAACCTTTAATGGATCTAAAGCAATTTTAGAACAGCTCGGGCACGCCAACTAGATGGTTTGAAGTGGACAAAGGCGCGTCTATTGATTGCGGTGTTGTCTCAGAAATGCCCCTTAGAGAAGTGTATTGTGGCGTATAATAATAATTATGAGCATGTAAATTACAGAATTACAGAACACACAGTTAAGCGAGTGGTGAATTTACTTTTCCGCTGTACTTCCTATTTGCTTGACGTGCCCGTAGCGCCAGCATGCGTGGGGCGCACGGAATAAGATAGACAGGGCATGGCCTCCGAGATCTTCATCGCGCCGGCTCGGATCGGCAACGATGTTGCCGACGAACTACGACTGCAACTTGAGGCCCGCGCATTTGTTTCAGAACAAGTAATTACCAAACAGTCATGCTTTGGACAAGTTAACGAGTTTGTATCATGTGAACTACGTCTTTGTGTCACTCAAAAGCGCGACAAGCAAATGAGTGGACATTGCGAACGGGGCGCGAAACGGCTATCGCGTTCCATTCTTAAAGGCGAAGCTTAAGCATCCTCCAAATGTTTTTCCCTGGATTATTATCAGTTCCTACTTGAGTTTAACCCATTCTGGCATTAACCCAATATGGCGTATAATGTTCTAAACCGCATACGTATGATTTTTGCGTACAGTCCTCATCTTATCTCGCAAAACCCGATTAGTTCTTTAAAGTTATATTTTATTCATACCCCAATGGCACTGAAAAGTTTTTTTCTTCCCGAAACCGGAATGCAAAACTCCCAAAGTGTTTCTTCCAGCTCACAAAATTTTTAACATGAACTTAGAGCCAAATAAAATTTTGTGCAGCAGTTGCGTTAATTTAAAAAACAATGGTGATAAAGGAGCGGCCTGTATACAGGTGATCCTTTTTTTTTAGCATAAAATTGCTGTTTTAGGCTTACGCGGCACAGAAAGTTCTGAACCCCATACTCCACAGCCCTCCACTACGGCTCCTCTTTCTCTCCTTCAACTTTAACTCCCACTTTCCTCCCTTCCCTTACGGCGCGATTCAGGTCTCCACAGACACGTGTGTGACAGATACTGCGCCTTTCCCTTCCTGTGAACCAATTTATTACTATTATTATTATTATTATTATTATTATTATTATTATTATTATTATTATTATTATTATTATTATTATTATTATTATTATTATTATTATTATTATTATTATTATTATTATTATTATTATTATTATTTCTGATTTCTTTCCAAATGATTACTTTGTTTTTCGTAGCGACCGCCCTGAAACAGGTCCCAAATAAAGAGGAGGTGGAGTGCTCATTGCTATTGACAGTTTTGTGAAGTGTGTTCGACGTTCCGGTCTGTAAACTGTTGAAGAATGTGTGTGGGTCGAGCTCACTTTAAATCGACATGAAAAACTTTTACTTGCAGCTTTCTACATTCCTCCGAATCTTCCTCCTCCAGCCTATAATGATGTTCTGCTCCCAATAGAACATGTTATAACCCGTCATAGCAAACACAAACTTCTTATTTTAGGCGATTTTAATACTCCTGGTATCAACTGGAACTCATTTATTTCTTCTCACAGCCATCAGTACATATTAAATAAGTGTAACGCTCTACTTGATTTTATAGCCTTTAACTATTTGAGATATATCACATAGCAACATGGAATGTAAGATCTATGACGCAAGGTAAACTGAATATCGTCAAGCGAGAAATGGAGAGATTGAACATTGATATCTTGGGTATCAGCGAGCTCAAGTGGACCGAAATGGGAGAATTTAACTCCGGCGACCATTATGTCTTTTATTGTGGGCACGAATCCAAGAGAAGGAGTGGGGTCGCCCTCATAGTAAACAGAAGAATGGGCAAAGCAGTGCTAGGGTACAACCCCAAAAACGACCGAATGATTTCACTTCGGATCCAAGGTCACCCTTTCAACATAACAGTTATCCAAGTCTATGCACCGACCACTGCTGCTGAAGAAGCTGACGTTGAGATGTTTTATGCGGACCTACAATGCCTTTTAGACCGCACCCCATCATCAGACGTCGTTTTTCTCATAGGAGACTGGAATGCTAAGGTCGGGAGTGAAAAAATATCCGGAATTACAGGCAAGTTCGGTCTTGGTGAGCCAAATGAAGCTGGGCAGAGGCTAGTAGAGTTCTGTCAAGAAAACAACCTGACCATAGCGAATACTCATTTTCAACAGCACAAGAGGCGCCTGTACACATGGATTTCACCGGACGGTCTGTACAGGGATCAGATCGATTATATTATTTGCCGGCAGAGATGGAGAAGCGCTATACAAGCAGTAAAACAAGGCCTGGGGCCGATTGTGGCACCGATCATCAGCTTCTTGTTGCCAAAATTAAGCTTCGATTGAGGAAAACGCAGAAAACTAGAAGGCCTTTCAGGTATGATCTGGATCAGATTCCATTAGAATATGCTGTGGAAGTGAGGAATCGATTTCAAGAATTAGATCTAGAAGACAAAGAGCCCGAAGAGATGTGGACTGATGTTCGTGATATAATACAAGAAGTTGCTACTAAGGTAGTTCCAAAGCAAAAGAAATGCAAAAAAGCAAACTGGTTTTCTGAAGACGCTTTGCAAATAGCTGAGGAAAGGAGGATGGCAAAAGGTATGGGGGAAAGAGAAAGATACGAGGTTCTCAATGCGGATTTTCAGAAAATAGCAAGGAGAGATAAGAATGCCTTCCTGAACATACAGTGTCAAGCAGTTGAGGACAACAGCCAATTAAGGAACACAAGAGCTCTGTATAAGACAATCAAATATATCAAAGGAAGCTTCTGTGCTAAGCTGGGCGTGATAAAGGACAAACGAGGCAAGGACCTCACTGAAGCCTCAGAGATAAAGAAGAGGTGGCAGGAATACACAGAAGAACTGTACAAGAAGGACCCGGATGTGCAAACCCAACATAGGACGGTTGTGATTACTGATCTCGAGCCGGGCATCCTGAAGAGTGAAGTTGATTGGGCCTTAGCCAGCCTTGCTAAGAACAAAGCTAGCGGAATTGATGGTATTCCAGCTGAGTTGCTTCAAAACCTCAACCACGACGCTGTTAACACACTGCATACATTATGTCAAAAGATTTGGACAACCCTGCAGTGGCCACAGGATTGGAGGAGGTCAGTTTACATCCCCATTCCAAAGAAAGGCAGTGCCAAAGATTGTTCCAACTACCGCACGATCGCGCTTATTTCGCATGCTAGCAAGGTGATGTTAAAAATCCTGCAAGGTAGGCTGCAGCAGTATGTGGATCGGGAGCTTCCGGACGTGCAAGCTGGGTTTCGCAAGGGCAGAGGAACTAGAGACCAAATTGCCAACCTTCGCTGGATCATGGAAAAAGCAAGAGAGTTCCAGAAACCCATTTACTTCTGCTTTATTGATTATGCGAAAGCGTTTGACTGCGTAGATCACAGCAGATTGTGGCAAGCTCTCCAAGAGATGGGAGTTCCAATTCACCTCATCTGTCTCCTCAGGAACCTTTATGAAGGGCAAGAGGCCACAGTCAGAACTGGGCATGGTCTTACTGATTGGTTTCCGATTGAGAAAGGGGTGAGGCAAGGCTGCATGCTGTCGCCCTGCCTATTTAACCTATATGCAGAGTGCATCATGAGGAAGGCCGGTCTGGACGAGTCTTCAGCTGGAGTGAAGATTGCTGGAAAACGTATCAACAACCTTAGATATGCGGATGATACCACTTTAATGGCAGAAAGTGAAGTGGAAACAAGAGACTTCTGATGCGCGTACAAGAAGAGAGTCAGAAGTTTGGGCTTAAACTGAACATTAAAAAGACAAAGATCATGGCGTCTTGCCCTATCAAGTCCTGGAGCATCAATGGACAAGAAGTGGAAGCTGTGACAGATTTTCTGTTCTTGGGCGCCAAGGTTACCTCGGAAGGAGACTGCAGCCATGAAATTAGGAGACGCCTGCTTCTGCGAAAGAGAGCAATGGTTAGCCTTGACCGCCTAGTAAAGAGCAGAGACATTAGTCTGCCAACCAAGATCCGTATAACCCGTGCTATGGTCTTTCCAGTTGTGATGTATGAATGCGAGAGTTGGACTGTGAAAAAGGCTGACCGCCGAAGGATTGACACGTTTTAATTGTGGTGCTGGCGAAGACTCTCGAGAGTTCCTTGGACTGCCAGAAGATCAAATCAGTCGATATTGTCGACCATAAACCCTGACTGCTCATTGGAGGGTCAAATTCTAAAGTTGAAGCTCAGCTACTTTGGTCATCTGATGAGAAGAGAGGAGTCGCTGGAGAAAGATTTGACGTTGGGAAAGGTTGAGGGTCGCCGGAGAAGGGGTAGGCAGCGAACGCGATGGTTAGATGGCATTCTCGAGGCATTGCAGATGAAGCTATGTGATGTTAAGAAGATAGTGAGAGACCGGAAAGCGTGGCGTGACATGGTCCATAGGGTCACGAAGAGTCGGACACGACTGAACGCCTGAACTGAACTGAACTGATTTGCAGCAACACAATTTCATTGAAACCTGCTGTGGTAATATTCTTGAAATCTGTCTATCGAATTTTGAAAGTGTTCGAGTCTAGAATTCAGACATACCGCTGACTCGCTGTGACAAATTTCACCCTCCGCTTCTAGTTACTACTGCTGTCTCTGCCTCACCTTCTACTAATTCAGATCGGGTGAGGAATTCGCCCCGTTTTGCGTATGCACGTGGTGATTATGTCGGTCTTTTCAACTTCTTCTCTTCCGTCGACTGGTCGCTTTTAAATGACATTAATGACTGAGATGGACAAGTCAGTCGCTTTACAGAAATAGTTCTTGATGGTATGCGTCGGTACATACCTTTGCATACTCCTGCGCGTAGGAAGTTCCCTTCCTGGTTTTCAAGGGAACTAATAACGGCGTTAAAACTCAAGGAACGGGCCCATCGTAAAGCGAAACGCCCTGGGTTTCACAATTGGGCAGATGAGTTTCGCCGTGTGCGTTCTCTTTGCAAACGCTTATACAAGCACGACTCCTATCTTGAGTCTTTAGAGAGGAGTGCCTCAAATCTTCCTAGTCAGTTCTGGCGTTACGTTCGCAAGCGTTCCATTAAATCAGATTTAAGTATCAGCTTAGTTTACTCTCAGGGTTCGGAAATTCGGGATGTTGCCGACAGTCTTGCCCAACATTTTTCCTCCGTTTACAAACATCCACACTGTGATTCCGTTTCCCTCCCATCTGGTGCACTATCTAATTCCATTCTCTTTGACGAGGAGTTGATAACTGAGAGTCTTAAGCGTCTGAGACCATCTTTGTCTCCTGGACCTGATGGCATTTCAGCTGCCGTAATAAAAGCCTTCAGTTATATCTTTGTACCAGTACTGACTGCCATATTTAATAACTGTTTAAAAAATGCTGCCTTTCCTCGCGTGTGGAAAATGGCACGCGTGTTTCCTGTCTTCAAGTCTGGAAACAAATCTGATGTTTCCAATTATCGTCCGATTTCTCTTCTATGGGCAACCTCTAAGCTTTTCGAATTAGCTTTGCACAGCGTACTTTCCTTCCATCTCAAACATATCATAGTACCGAATCAACATGGCTTCATGTCGGGTCGCTCTACTTTTACCAACCTAGTTACGTTTATGACGTATGCCTCTGCAGCAGTCCTTCAGAGGGGTCAGGTTGACACTGTGTACTGTGATATGAGCAAAGCTTTTGACGTTGTTACTCACTAACTACTTCTTGAAAAACTTCTACTCTCTGGCGTTGAAGTCTCACTCGTAGCCCTCCTACGCAACTATCTCCTTGATCGCTTCTGCTTTGTCAGTGTCAATGGACAGACTTCTTTCGTTTACCTTGCAACGAGTGGAGTTCCTCAAGGTTCAGTACTAGGCCCGCTTCTCTTCTCCGTTTTTATTAATGATGTTTCCTCGGCGATAAAGAACTCCTCGTTTCTTCATTATGCTGATGATATAAAAATATTCAAGGTAATACATTCTTTTCAAGATTGCTTGTTGTTGCAATCGGGCATATCTGCTTTTACTGATTGGTGTGCGAAGAATCGACTTACCCTCAATACTTCCAAAACTAGGGTTGTGTCCTTTACTCGTAAAACACATAGCTTTCTCTACCATTATTCTGTGAATTCTGTGCTGTTGGACAGGGTTGATGAAATTAATGACCTTGGTGTACTTTTTGACCGCACCCTCAGCTTCTCCTCTCACACTAAACGCATTGCTCAGCGGGCTATGCGCACACTCGGATTCGTTTGCAGACTTTCGAGGGAGTTCCATACTCCACTTCCGTTCCTAAAATTGTACCTGTCCATATGCTTGCCGCTCTTTGAGTATGCGTCGGTTGTTTGGAATGGCACTTGAAAATCGAACTTGGACAAGGTTGACAGAGTACAAAAAACATTTTTACGGATATTTCATTATCGCTTTCCTTGCGCAACTTCCCCCTCTCGCTCCACCAGGAGCGCCCAACTGAATCTCCCTTCTCTTCACTGCCGTCGTATCAGACTTGATATCATATTCCTGTACAAACTCCTTCATGGCCACATTATGTGCCCTCAGCTCTTAGAGTACATCCTACTGCGCGTTCCGCGAAAGAGCATGAGAGAATTCAGACCATTTCAGGTTTCTCCTCTTCATTCCCACTCCCCTCTGGACAGGATGCAGTGGTTATTCAACTCTTTTTCTCCTCACCTTGACATCTTCCAAAACTCGCTCTGTTCATTTACATTGGATGTTCGTAGCGTTGTAATCTAAATAGTACTTTATCACATATAACTCCCACTTTCTAGCCTTAATATTGCATTTACTTCACTTTTTGCTTTTTCTCCTGTTCAATGCTGTCTGTATCTTGAACTACTCTTTATCCGTTTCTTACTTATATTTCAACTTTAAAATTTATATTCGAATCTTACTGTTCCTTGTTCAATTCTACTTCTTTATTGTATTATTCTGTATTTCTAGCCTGTGTTTTAAGTACCATGTACTTGTTGCGCCTGGAATGGTTGTTTATTTTATGTATATTTCTATATTACTATAATCAATGTCAGTTATTTGTTGTTGTTTTTTTCTCTTCTATCTACAGTTCTTTTTTTTTTCTTTTTTTCTTTCCTGATGTGGTCAAAAATTATCTCAGAGGCGTCCGTGTGCTGTGCGATGTCAGCGCACGTTAAAGATCCCCAGGTGGTCGAAATTACTCCGTAGCCCTCCACTACGGCTCCTCTTTCTCTCTTTCCACTTTAACTCCCACCTTCCCTCCCTTCCCCTAAGGCGTGCCCCGCCGGGGTGGTGCAGTGGTAAGACGCCCGACTACTGTGCCGGAGTACCCGGGTTCGAACCCGACCTCGGCGGCTGCGTTTCGATGGAGGCGAAACGAAGAGGCGTCCGTGTGCTGTGCGATGTCAGCGCACGTTAAAGATCCCCAGGTGGTCGAAATTACTCCGTAGCCCTCCACTATGGCTCCTCTTTCTCTCTTTCCACCTTTACTCCCACCTTCCTCCCTTCCCTTACGGCGCAGTTGAGGTGTCCACAGCAAACAAGTGAGACAGTTACCGCGCCTTTCCCTTCCTATGAATCAATCAATTCCCCTAAGGCGTGGTTCAGGTGTCCACAGACACAAGTGTGACAGATACTGCGCCTTCTGTGAACCATTAAGTTAAGTATATATAAGTGATGCTACTCATTTATTGATAACTTTCCGTGATACTTTTCGTCTCAGTTTCATTTCTTTTATTATTTATTTCTTCTTTTGTGTTCTCTCTGTGTGTGTAAACATGTTTGTGCATTTTCATTTTTGTTTTTTTTTTTTGTGCTGCAGCACGAAGACCACATGGTTGTTCCTGCGCACATTAAACAAAGATTGATTATTATTATTATTATTATTATTATTATTATTATTATTATTATTATTATTATTATTATTATTATTATTATTATTATTATTATTATTATTATTATTATTATTATTATTGGATCCTTTTGAGTGGCAGCTCTTATGGACATGAATATCGCTTACTTGCATACAAAGGTGTGTGATATTTGTGGGTAGTAGCCTTGTGTGTAGCAGCATCGATAACCAGTACTGTCCAAGAGAACTTGGCAAGCCGGTGACTTCAAAGAGAGGGGAAAATGAAGACAAGTAAGAAATAGTTACCAACAATTCTGACCCCCAATTAAGCGACAGTATGTTTTGACGGAATTTTTTGTATTAGATGGCGCCAGTAGAGTACTTCGCCAGCTCAATCAAATATTATATTCGTTAACAAATGCTGCTCTCTCCGAACCCCTTGCGCCGCCCCCGCCCCCACCACTTGTGACGCTATCGAAAACGCGTTTTCAATGAGGTGCACTCATTTCACTCCGTGATGCTCTATTTGTATGTGAACGTACCCCTGTCATGTGGCAGCATAAAGAAACAAAAATCAAAGCATCGAATTTTAGGGAACTACACCGATCAACTGCAGGACAATTTAGAGCATGTGTCTTGTCTGCGTTCTTTCTTGTCGTTTCCATGGTTCGGCGCAATTTTTTCGCCAGTTCAAGTATGCGCCAACAGCCCGAAAAGGGTGTCTGCTCTCAGAAGCTACCAGTGTAAACGAGGAGCACAGAATGCAGCACGCATCTGCATCTCTTTTGAATCAGTGTTTTAAATCATCTCTCATGACTCTCATGCCTCTTTCAGCGCCTAGTTAATATCTGCAAAGATGTTTTTAAGTCATCAAAGACTGATGCGATCAGCGTCTGCAACTGACTAGGCACCATATTTGTTTTGTTAATTGGATTATAACATACCTACGTTCACATAATCCTGCTTCATTGCGGTTTCATGCTTGTCCTGGCCACGATAGTATTAAAGACAAAGGAATAGTTGCAGTGCGTCGAAATGCGCACGCTATTCATTTCGAGCAAGGATTATTCGCTTACTAAGAAATAATGTGCCAGGGCTCAAAATACTGAGTTTACTGACTGATTGATTCATAGGAAAGGAAAGGCGCGGTAACTGTCTAACTTGTTTTCTGTGGGCACCTCAACCGCACCGTAAGGGAAGGGAGGAAGGTGGGAGTGAAAGTGGACAGAGAGAAAGAGGAGCCGTAGTGGAGGGCTACGGAGTAAATTCGACCACCTGGGGATCTTTAACGTGCGCTGACATCGCACAGCACACGGACGCCTCCTCGTTTCGCCTCCATTGAAACGCAGCCGCCGAGGTCGGGTTCGCACCCGGGTACTCCGGCACAGTAGTCGGGCGTCTTACCACTGAATATATCAATTTCACTGCTTAATATAACTATGAAATTCACACATTTTAGTTGAGCACAACTCAAGAATGCAGTGAATCATGGCGCACAAAGCCATTGACTGGAGGGACTTGTGGAGCATGCGCTACTTCACTCAAAGTTTTATCCATCTGCAGCTGAGTGATTCTTGATATGCCTTACTTGTACTTGACATTGGTCTGGTGGTGGTTGTGAAACTATTTATTGTCCGGAAGGGGTGACACCGGAGTTCCGGTACCGCCCGTAAGCGTTCAGGGAGCCCGATATCACCCTAAGGGGCAGGGAGGGTTTAGTAGACGAAGCGGTTTACCGCTTCGGCTGCCAGATGGGCAATGTTGGCCTGTGTCGCCGGGGCGTGATTCCGTTCTCTCAACGGTAGGGTCCTCTGAGCAGCGTTACCTGGCGACAGATACCGGAAATATTGTAAAAATGTATAAGAGCACATTTAAAGCCTGCTGTACTCGCTGCCTCCGTATGAATGTCAGGCATGAGCGAACCGTTGTACACCCCGCTCGACACTATACTTCATCGAGAGCGTGGTATACCTGAGAGAAATTCTGCGTGCACAAGATAATTCTCCGGAGTGGCTACCTGTACTGGACCAGCTGACTTCAGTAAAGCCCTTTTAAATCTAGCGCTTTAGGCAGAACGTGCCTAGTACTTTTAGCATACCTTTTGTTTTGCTTTGTTGTTGTGTATTCAGAGGGTATGCTGTGTGCTTAAAAAATTGGTAATAAAGAAAAAAAAAACACAGTGGCGCAACGGATACGCATTACTAACCTGAGCACTTAGCGAGTAAAATTTATGTTCGAATACTGTGTTAGCATTTATTTTTTTTTAATTTGGTTTTTAAATTGCAACATTAAAATAAGCTACCAATATCTTTCCTGGGAGGTGTTCCCCTTTAGGTTGCATCATGTGATGTTTTTAACTTCTAATAGCCAGAAAACCAGTCGTGAACACAGCCACGAGAAAACAGCATGACAACGCTAATACTATTCAATTATTTTCAACGTAATCATTTCCTCCGTTTAGTATGTTATCTTTAGGTTGCGTTCAGACACACTTCTCGGTAACAATCGCGTTTAACCCGCTGAGAGGCAACCAGTGACGAGAAAGAAGTTGCAGGACCCTACCGTTGAGGAGACGGAATTACGCGGATATGTTTTAGAGTTCCTATGTCGTTACAGAATCTGCAGAATTGGTCCTCCGGATTTCCCGTTTACGTGAGGTATCTCCATCTGGGAGACATGTAGTTGGCTTGCAGGCGGCGCCAGGTGACTGCCTCTGCGGAAGTGAGGGACCTATCTGGGGGTGGATATATCCGATGTCATAACTTGTATTGCTCGATGCCCTCATTGTAGGTCGCAAGCGTCTCGACCTTAAAGTTAGGTTGAGGCCGGCGTCCCCTCCCCCCCCTTCGGATAATGAGCGCTCGGGCGAGGGCGTTGGCCGCTTCATTTCCTAGTATGGTATGCTGGGGTTAGTGGGGGCCCAGGTTAGGGTGAACCCTCAGTCTATGTGGTCTTTCAATGATATGCTCAACGCGTAGTGTGATAGCCTTTGCCGAAATTCCTCACTGCCCATTTGCTGTCACTGATGATCACTTTCGCGTCCGTAATAACGGACAGGAGGGCGATCGCTGCTTCCTCTACTGCCGTGGCGTCAACTTCGCTTGTATATATCTTGCCTTGTTCTATTCCGGACCCGTCGACTATAGTGCCTTGTGAGAAAGCCGTCTCGGGTGGCATTCTGCTTAGTTTAATTGCCAAATATTTGGCTCTGTGCTGGCGTCTTTCCTGATCGTCTTATCGGCGCATGCTATTAAGTATCGGTGCCACTGTGAGGGCTTTTATTGCGAAAGCAATACTACACCAGGTTTCGCCTTTTCGCAGCGGATACCTCGGCACACGGACGCTTCTTCGATTCGCTTCCATCGAAACGCAGCCGCCGAGGTCTGGTTTGAACTCGTGCAGACAGAAGAGAGAACGTAGAGAAAAGAAAAAGAAGAGGGAGAGAAAGACGCGCGCAGCTACAGCCGTCGTCCACCACGTAAGCGGTGGCGGGTGCAATGACGGCCTACAACAGATAACAATTGGTGGCCGGCTAGCCCCCGCCGCAAACAGCGTTGACCTGCCCTCCCAGCCCCGTAGGGCCAGGAACAGCCACCAGCGATGACGATTAGCACAGTAGATTGGGGTTGGGGTAGGTAGGTCACCGCCGCTAGCGGCGGGAGCTATCCTGCCACCGAATTTTTATCTGTTGTAGGCCGTCATTGCACCCGACACCGCTTCGGTGGTGAACGACGGCTGTTGTTGCGGCGCGCGTCTTTCTTTCTTTCTTCCTTTTCTTTCTACTCTATTTTCTCGTCTGTCTGCACAAGGCAGCAGAGGCGGCTCAGCTACGGAGCCAGTAGCAGGCCCGTGCATTCTAACGCGGTAGCGTTAAGGAGCTCGTGTCGCAGAAAAGCCGGTGTCGTCGGCGTCGGCGGCGTTGGCCGTGAGCGATAAATCCCGGCATGCACTTCATAAATAAAAAGCAACTTCCAAGATGGGCTCGGTGGAAATCGAACCAGGGTCTCCGGAATGTGAGACGGAGACGCTACCACTCAGCCACGAGTTCGATGCTTGAAAGCGGTACAAAAGCGCTTCTAGTGAATACCGTGTTGCCTTAGAAACGTGCCGTAAAACGTTATACTCGTTATACTGCTTTGCATGTTACTTACAGAAGTCGCAGTTACACGAGTAGCGAAGTACGTTTCCGCTACATTTCCTCTGCGCTCTGCGCACATGCAGGGCCATCTTGCGGCAAACACAGAAGAACCCCTCCTCGCAATGTGCGGCGCTGCCCCGACACGTGGCGCGCCACTCGCCCCTGACGTTTCGCCGTGCACCCTCACGGGTTGTAGAATGAAGCGCCTTTCCCTTCTTTAGATCACTATCTTCGTTCACCCGCTTCTCCCCTCCGGGCCGCGCGGGTACCGGTGCGAGGATGCCCCAATACCCTTGCGTTTAATAAGTTTTCTCGCTCTCTCCCCTTCCAACATGCAGCGTGCGTCACTCGAACAGTGGTGTTTAGGCGACGCGGCTCCTCTTTCCGCTCACGGCGCGATTGCTAGGTGCAGCGTCTGATGCCGGACGCCTCTGACGTGATCGCTGCACCGTAGCGCTTCTGCTGGGAAAGCGTCCCCTGCGATGTGTGACTGACCGACATACTCAGTGCGTGTGAACGCTAAAGGAACACGGGAGCAAGAAACGTTGTAGTGTGCACAACACAGTGCGATAATGTAGATTGTGAGAAGCACTTGTTTGAACAAATAATTAGAAAAATGTTGTACAGCGCACTTAGAAGTGTTAGTATGAAAACTATGTCTTTGTGTGACTCAAGGGCATACCGAGCGAATGAGTGGGCGGTGCGAACGAGGTGCAATAACGCTATCGCGTTTTTCTCTTGAAGGCGAAGCTTAAGCGTCCTCCAAATTTTCTTTGCCTTCTTCCTACAGCCACAACAACAACAACAACACAGTAGTTTCCCCCTGTGTAGAAAACATTCAGGGCCACTTTGGCTCCCTAAATTGCTTCAAGGCTAAAGCCTTCCCCGCGATTCTCCTGGTGACGTCATCACTAGTCATGACGTCATGACCTGCTGTGACGTCACTATCAGTTCCGGCTATGAGGCATGAATGGATGTGACGTCATTATGACGTCGCATCCGTTCATCACGTCACGGCCGATGACGTCACCATGTGACGGCTATGGAGGTCTCGAAACGTCTAACCATTACTATTGTTTAGTGATAGATATATCCATGACTGCCACTTTCTGACTACTAATTAATGTCTGGTTCGCGTTAGTTAAACACCTCTTAAATGGTAAGTGATTGCTACGATGACCTACAAATGCATGAACTCCTATGGGCCTCTGCTTAACTGTTTTAATAATAGTCATAAAGTATCATGAAATCATATTGAAAATGCCTTAAATCATGTTTCAATATCATCCGATTGCAATTTATTAAGTATCAATTCAATGGTGATTGGCATATACCCATATAAGGCATGCATCCTAAACGGGGACACATTTGCGGACTACAGTAGGAGGCTTTCGCCTCAAAAGGAGCAATCCTGGCGACTTATGGTCCAGAAAGCACAGGGGAGTTGCGTAGTTCTTTAGTCGGTTGGCATGGACTGTTTCGGGGCCACAGCAAGGAAGTCTGTAGAGGGTGCAACGGTGTCAACTATGGACAGTGTGTGGACCGTGATACCGAGCAAGCAGCTTCTTTGAGAGGCCAGGGGATGTGGAAGGCACCCATAGCCACACTAGAGACTTCGGGAAACAGACAAAGCCTCACCGCTGTCACAGTGGTGTTTTTGTAGCCACTGGTTTTTTGTTTTAAGAGAATGGGTGAGCTGACGGCTGCGTACGTGACGGCGTGAGAGAGCGGCGTCAATTCGGAAACATCAGTGCGGCAGGGAAGAAGTGTGTCTATGATGCAGGGCGGGGCGCGCACCCGTAAAGGAGAAAGAAAAGAGAGAATTCGGTGGTGGTTTACGTCGCGGTGTTATATACGTACGAGACGAATGGAAGAACCTGGTCGCAATTTAAGTGATCGGTGTTCACGTTCATACCGAGAATGTCACTGAGAGTACAGGTAAAATGTTCTGTCAGGCCATTCGTCTGAGGGTGGTAAAAGGTGGAGGTGCGGTGTGCGACACGGCATTCCTTCAGGGTGCCCTGAAGAACGTAGGACAGGAAAACGCGGTTGCGGTCTCTGAGCAGTTCGCGGGTGGGGTGTCATCATGATGAAGAATCACGTTACTAAAGAGAACGACATCTGGTGCGGCAGTCGGCCACCAATATCTCAGTGAATCGGGTCAGATAATCTACTGCCACAGTAATCAAGCGGACGACAGTGGAAGTGGTAGGAAGAGGGCCCTCGAGATCTATGCCACGCGATCAAACTGACGGGCAGGACAGGGCAACGGCTGCAATGAAGCAGGGGACTTGTGTTGAGGTTTTTCGGCGTTGGAAAGGTAGGCAAGAGCGCACAAAATGCCGGAAAAAGCAGTGCATATTCCACGCCAGTAAACGTGCAGATGCAGGCGTGTGTAGGTTTTCAACAGTCCACCATTGGCACACTGGATCAGCATGAAAAGCAGCACAAATGACGGCGTGAAGATAATGGGAATGACTGAAAGCCATTTCCGTCCGTTGAGTAGATAATTTCGGCTATAGAGCAGGCTGTCACAAATGAACAATGGTGGGCTTGGTGAAGGCGTGCTCTGTACGAATGACCTGGAAGGCACTTGAAAATCTGGAATGGCAGCTATCGACGGGTCGTGCCGCTGCTCCATGCCCATGTCGACACTGGCAAGCGAAAACAAATTGTAGGCGAAGATTTAATCAGACGATAAAAGACAAGGCAGTGGCGAGTTCGAAATAGCGTTAGCAGCAGTTAATGGCTCGGATGTCATACTCTTGGAGAGCCCAGCGACGAAGGCGGCAGGACGGGTTTTTGAGAGAGGCCAGCCAGTGCAAAGCGTGGTGATCAGTTAGCACATACAACGGTCGGCCGTTCACATAAAGACGAAATTTTTCGAACCAAATAATGACCAAGCATTTTCTTTGCGTAGCGGAATAGTTGGACTCCACTTTTTTCAAGTACCGGAAACCAAGTTTGCTTTGGGGGATAATGGCATCTAGCCCGATACCATTTGCGTTAGTGTGAATCTTAGTTTGCGTAGATGGTTCAAAATGACAAAGGATGGGATGAGATACCAAAAGGCGGCGCAAAGTGGCGAAGGCGTTATTGCAAGCAGGCATCCAGGCGGATAGGTCAAAGTTTCTGACGACTAGCTGGCCTCGCTCTTTCCCTTCCTGTCCATGCGATGCCGCTGTGGGGCATATCCTCCATTACCTAAACGCCTGTCCGCTCAGCGCGGATATAGACGAGCGGCTTCCTGGCTGCCAAAACTTTGTTTCCGTGTTTCCCTTGAAGACGTCCCTTTCTTACTTTCTTCCCCTCATTCTGGTGTGCTTGTTATTTGCATTGCTGTTCGAATTACATCTTTAATCCCTCCTGTCAATAGCCTTCAATTCCGCCCCGATGGTTCGTAGGCCGATTGCCAGTCTACTACATGTCTTATGTTGTCGGCAGCTTCAAATGGAAAAGCTTGGTGGACTGCCGCCCTGTCCTTGACATGTGGACATGGGACTTCACTGTTTACTCGTACTGCGTGTATCCATAGTAATATTTTTCACCTATTTTTTGTTCTTAATATGTTACTATTGGCAGGCAGATGACAAACTTTCTTCATTTTTATTTTTTCTCCTCCTGAATATGTTTTGCTTCTGTGATGGTACCCCTCCGTTTTGTTTTCTTTTGTTTCACTGGTTACACATCATTTTCCATATCCCTATCTGTTACTTTTTCTGCTTTATTTTCTCTTGCTCATTTTTTTTTTTGCTGTAATACCATTTCCGGTTTTCAGTCCATGTATCCTTCCCCTCCGTTTTTCATTGCACTCGACTTATTTTCTTGACTGCTTTTCCTTCTCATAGTTTGCCGCACCATCCCTCCTGGCCAACTACAAGAACATGTCAAGCTTCTGGACACGCTGGCTCTAGCCTTGTTTTCTTGTTTTGCACTATTCTTTAATAATAGGGGCTATCTGGCCCTTTTTTTTTCACTTGTAATTTGTGTCATTTTGTTTTTTCGTGTCTTGTTCGTTTTCCTATGTTTCAAGGGGCTTGCATCCGCCCTTTTTTTACTTTCAATTTATTTTTGTCTTGGCAGTTTTACAATTACGGTCAGAAAGGCAATGATAGAGGTGAAATGTATTATGAAGCGGTGAAAACAGCAGAGGCCGACAAAGCTGCGGAGCTGCTTCAGCAATGTTGGGCGTGGAAAGTCGGCAAATGCACGAAGTTTGGTGAGGTTGGGAAGAATGCTATCTTTAGAAGCGACATGACCTAAAATATTTTGTCGTAAACCGGCATTTTTCAAATTCAATTGAAGCCCAGTGGCGGCAAGACAAGTGAGTACTCCCTTCAGTCGGAACAGGTGAGATTAAAAGTAGGTAGAAAAGACTCATATGTCATCAAGATAGTGTTTGCCAATTGAATCAACAAATATCAGGATCCATCACGCGTTAAAAAGTGGCCGGGGTGTTGCAAAGGCCAAACGGCATGACTCTCAACTCATATGATCCGTCCGGTGTGATGAAGGCAGTTTTGTAGCTGTCAGAGTGAGCCATATCGGCACCTGTCAATAGCCAGATAGGAAATTTAACAAAACCACGGCGCCCTTGCAGGCAATCAAGGACGTTATCGATGCCTGGCAGTGGATAGACGTCCCTGCGCGTGAACTTGTCGAGCCTGTGGTAGTTTACACAAAACCGGAAGGAACCATTTTTCTTGGTAACCAACGCCACCAGGGACTGTGGGATGGCTTTTAAACTTATAAAAATGAGTTTTGAATTTCAGTTGACTAATCATTGATGACTTGTTGAGATCACAGAAATTCAATGGAAATTCAATATCTGTTGTGCCCAAACAACACTCACTCAATAGAATTTTTGGGCACAAAAGTCAACATAATTTTCGTTGATGATTGATCTTGAGATTCTGTTGCTTTCCAGTGTTGTTGTTATGATGTGTGCCACTTTGTGTCGTCATGAACTATCCAGACAAGAAAAAGGGACTTTAGCGACTAAAGTAGTGAAAGGCGAAAGCCCAAGGGCCGCATTTGTGCTACGCAGCCGACACTAATTATTGAATAAACTTAATCAATTATCAGCTCATTACCTAATTAAATTAAGTAGGCAATCAGTCGATTACATAAGTAATCGATGAAATAATTATCAGGTAATGAATTGCTTAATTAGTAATTGATTGACAATTAAACGATAAATGCATTAATTAGTAACTTATCATTGATTGACGTAATTTGAAAGAAATGATCAAATAGTGAATAATTTTCTTTCCTAGAATCAAGAATTAATTGGCTCTTCATTCTGAGCATTGCCCCTTTTTCTATTTTTAATTTAATTCACCAATTAATCAAGTATTAGAATGATTTCGTTAACTCGTCACCGCCTATCGCACACCGATCAATCACTAGAACCTCTAATTACTATGGTACAATTTTTTTGCGCAGACCCCGATTATTTCCGACATACGGTGCCGACTACTACGCCGACAGCAAATAGTCCGACGGGTTTTAGACCGAACGAGCATGTATGCACGCATGGACAACACCATTCAATTCACATTATTATTCACCTCGACACGAGGTTCGAAACACAGATCACAGTACGCTAAAGAAAACACACTACAAAGCCTTTCCGCAGCTCGCAAGAAGAAACCCGGCATTGCAAACAACTCCGAGCAAGAACTCTGGCTTTTTCACACTGACACCATAGAGAAACATACTTACGTAAGTATGTTTCTCTATGCTGACACTAAAAAAACCAGTGCGAAAGCTACAGCAACAAAGCTTGCTGTGTCCTTTTAATCGTTTGCGATTGCAGCGCCGCCAGTACAGCGAGACGTATTTGTGTTGTTGTTTTTTTTTACAAATGGACGCATAATTATTTTTCTCCAAATCCCTTTTGACAAAATATCACGCATATTTTGTTTTTATTCGCGAAAAATGAACGAGAAAACATATATTTATTTATTTTAAATATGCGTGCCGAAACATCTTAGCGCATGCGACTTCAGCACCATTGACATGGTAGAAGAACAAATGGTAGCGTAACTCCCATAGAAGCCTGCGTGTCGACTCTGAGCGAGGCTTTAGTTTCCCAGCGCCCCCTGCGAACTGTGAGGCACAACAAACACGTGACGTTGCTTGTGACGTCACAGAGACGTACTTTTGGCGGGGAATTTGATCGTCTTTTTACTTATGAACGAAAAACAAGGCCAACAACGACGGAGGCAGATCGATGCTCGGATAGGGCAGAAAAATAGACACCGTAACTGTTCAGCCAACTTGACATGGATTTCTACAGTCAAGGTTTACGTTAACTGAAATGTTACGGCATCTTTAACCACCTTATCACAGCATCGTTCTGCCTCCGTCGTCGTTAACCTAGTCTTTCGTCGCGCGTCATGTAAACGCATTCTGGGGCTTATTTCTTCGGGCACGTTTGTGAACAAGGGCCTTCAAGTGAATTCGGCAAGCACATGGATAGAATCACATGGCTTGAGGCATTTCACTAAGGGCATAAATGAGTGAAGCTGTGCTGCATATAAAGCCAGGCTTTATTAATTCACGATTACTTACATAGACGCTTCACGACAATGAAATCTTTAAGTGTAGGAAAGCGACCACCGCTCATTCGTCACGGTCTTCATGAAGTCCTCGTGACAACAAAATGACCTCAGCGTAGGTCTCCTAACGATACGCGGTGAGATTGTAAAAGGGTAAAAAATCTTGCTAACAAACAAAGTACATATCAGTGTCAAAGAACAACAAAAACAAACGAACGGAATAACTAACGCTAGCGCTAGAACGCCAACCTGTAAGAGCTTAGGTAAGCAATTCAAATTGGGATTACTAGTATTTAGAAGTTAATGCGTCTGAGAAGTCAAAATATCTACGATATAGCTTTGCTCCAATAAATCTCGCCCTGTTCATGATTCCGTTATTTTACTCGCGCTTCATTTGCCACTGAGAGGAGTCAATGTGAGGTTACAAATTTACAACTTAAGCATTTAACATGCTCATAAGAAAGATCCCATTGACAATAGGAACATCACTGTAATAACAGCTAAAGCACGTTCAGCGAACGTTGGTGCGGTAATACGACGCAGTAAGCAAAACACGCAGCAAAGTGAGCGGAACGGAAGGCTTTGAGCAATGCTGCACGCATCTTGGGGGCAATAAAATCTCACCTTCACCGTTCAATTAAAACACGCAGCGATACGCCGCTCATGCAGACGTGCATCCGTAAAACAAGCCACCACTTTTGCGACGTGCCTGGGAGGCCGAGCCGAGCCGCCGAGCTGTGACGCAGCATTGTCCCATCGTCCGGAAATGCGCACATGCAGCGGCAATCAGTTTCTCATCAAGCACAGACAGTCTTCGCCTTGCTGTAAAGCTCTACCACAACCAGCATAATAAAATACTGACTGTTTGTTACAGATAACCCACTCTGTACGCAGAGCGCAACGATGAACGTTGAACCGGGGCCGATGACGTACCCATCGCGCGGATGAAAAAACCTTTGGTCTGAGCCATATATGAGCCATCTGAGCTTTGGGCAACTACGCAGCGGATAATAGAGAGTTTAGTACTGCGTAGTGAGCGCTACGTACGCACAGCCCACGTACTTTGCGGAACGCTACGCCGCGGTCGCGTACATGCCACAGAAAGCCTTTTGTAGGGCGGAAGCGTATACGTACGCAGGGGTCTGAAAGCTAACGCGGCAAGCGCAGTGGCCTGTGCAGTGCCATCTCGCAGCCATTCAAACACTGAATTTCCAGCGCAGGAACTCCTGCTTCTTTGTTTTTCCGACAGGCGAGAGATGAAACCCATGCTGCAAAGGTGCTGATTTGGTTCGTCGTTGTTGCAGAGGATGAGGATATAATTAATAACTTTGACCGAATCTGAGCACTACCCCCAGCAAACGTAGTAGAAAACGAAAATTAACAATGCAACCCCGTGCAAATTTTAAATCCGAAGAAGCAAACCGTTTTTCCGAAAGAAACAATGTCATGCCAAAGCAGTTTTCCGATTTTAACAGTGCGCCTATGATGTCATCCATTCAGTGCAAAGTAACTATAAACCTCGGAGAGTACACTGCGAAATTATGCGAAGTCTCATTTGAGAGGCGGAGTATATTTAAAATGCCACGAAACGTATGCCGTAAAAGTTTACACCATGGCCCATAGGCAAAGAAAACTTACCAAAATAATTTTCCGGCTTAGGCCAGCCCCAATGAATACGGCAGATGGTTAAAAGTTAGCAGCGAATGTTTTGAAGAAAAAGTATGACAAAATGTGCTACGGCTTTTTTGGAGCCAAACAATATTTAACGCGCCTCGATGAATCTGCGTTGTGAAAACCTACATACGCTTGAAATTTAGCTGTCTGCTCTTCCGAAAGTTCCAACGCTCCCTCTTAAAGGCGGCCGCTCAAATGATACAAGCTTTTAAGCTAAAAGTAGTCATCGCTCGGCACGAAAAACCAACCGTGCACAACAGCAGACGACCAACAGCCCGTCTGCTCCATAGAGTTCCCTACACTAACTAGAGGGAAAGCTGAGGGCGCTGCTCTTCAGCCACCATGGGCGCGCTAAGAATCATGGGCCGGTGTGCTACTTGTTGCGGGACAGTCGGTTTTTCTCGGGTACTTGGAGTAGCGTTACTGCGATGTTTCTTTTTCGTCATCATCATCATCTGAAGGTGCGTACATAGACCGCGAAAGCCATAGTAGCGAAGGCGCAAGACAAGCCGTCGCCAATAAATGGTTTTTGTTTCCCGAAATGCCACTAAAAACTTCCTTAAGTGATTGCACAACCATGAATATTTTCATTACGTTTTTTTTTATTTCAAAGTTTGCCTATTAAGTGCGAAATATTGGTATTTGTGCTGCTCAAAACTAAGCCAACAGGAGAAAGAGCCATCGCTTATATTGGATAATTCTCACACTTACATGCTGTTTCTCTCTCTTTTTACAATTTATGGCCACCATATTCAATCTTACGACATAATTTACGGCAGAAAAACGTTTATCTTTGCATTAGTTTTGGCCAAAAGTTGTAGTTCTGCACTCGGTAGCTCTCCGGCCCATGATGCTTTGAGCGCCCACGGTGGCTGAACTGGCCTTCTGGAAACTCCATGTAAACTCCCATAGACGGCAGCACAGCTTTCCCTCTAGGTAAGAGTAAGAAACTCTATGCGTCTGCTCACACGAATGTCATTCGCGGACGCCGGCGTCGTCTGCGATCGAATAGAGCGTCGGCTGCGCCACCGTCTGCTACAATGGACCGTTCCCTTCCGAAGTTTAAAAATGCCTTTTGAATGTAGTTTTGTCTATGGACTGATAACTTTGAATGAAAGGTATTAGGAAAATTTAGTACATACAGCAGCTGTATACGAGAAGCTTCCGCTATTGGGAGAAGCACCCAGCGCATAGCGAGCGTGTGTGCGGTATGTACGGCTTCACAACACATATTTTATCGGCGTTTATAAATAGATTACCCGCGGAATGACTCAGCATACTTTGTCACACATTTATTCAAAGCACTCGCCAACATTTATTGATAAGCAGCCTCCATTGGTGCTGTGCTAAACAAGAAAGATACTGCGGTAAGTTGTGTTTACATGTTTTCTAAGGGCCCTACCAGCTCGTACCCCTATAAGTCACGCAGCGTTATATAGATATTCCGCCTTTGAAGTGGCATTTCATATTTTCACAGCCTGTTCTAGGATGTTTGTAGTTACTCTATACCAAAAACAAAATCATAGGTGCCCCCGTGAAGACATAAAATGGCTTTGAAATCTTTCGCTTCCACATATTCTCATATAAGGTAAGGCTATACATTTCACCCCCAGTCTGAGGCGGGGTCGCGAGCGCTTCATTTGTTGGTGAATACGGCGTTTGTCTATAGGTGTAAAGCCCACGGGTAACTTACTGCTTGAAGTTTCAGAGATCCTGGCGACGAAATACACCAGCTAGAAGTTCGAGCGTTGGCGCAGCGCATTCATAGAAAACAATTTGTGCGTCGCATAAGGCAATCCGCGCCCTCTACTGCGGAGCAACAAATGAATTAGACATTTCTACTTGCGAAACGTCAAATCGCCTGCAATCATAAGAAAAGAAACGAACACGCGCTGCGTGTTTGCTGCTTATCATGCGCGGCCATATAGCCAAACGTGTCTGTCGAGCTTTCTCATACGCGAGAGCAACACGCAGATGGTTCAGCGAACGCACGCAGAGGTAGCGATTTCTGCGTACGTGAGCAACGTATACGCAGTACGCAAGAATCGTGATGCGTATGACGCATGCGCAGTAAGCAGCACGCAGGCCGCCTACGTACGCAAGGGTTCTGCGTATGCTTACGTACGCAGTACTAAAACTCTCTATTAAGTGGCCGAGAGAGGCCATTAGAAAGAAGTTAAAATAGGATTAAAAATTTGACACGTTTTTTCTTACGCAAGAAACAAAAACTGCATTCATTTCTGAGCGAGAATATTATGTTTGCTTTCTAGTTCTTTGGAGTTCTGGCAGATCTTATTTTCTGTGTGCTAGTAATTTGCCTCACAGTTCGCAGGAGCCCTCATCATCGAGTTGATGCCGCTGGCAGTAGGCAGCTGCACGCGTTTTCTTCCAAGTTGCGCGACCAGTTGTACATTGACCTTGCCATTGATTCACTTGCAACGGACCTGTCAATGGCACTACTGACACTTACTATTGGCTGTTCAGCGTTTTCACGGTGCCGCGAGGTGTTGCGTTGCACACACGTGGATTTATTTTTTCGTAGCTGTTGTATGGACTACGTGGCATCGTTTTATAACTGATGCGGGCAGACGCTTACGGTATAGAAGCCTCCGACGTCCCTCATTCTAGTGAAGTGGGCAGAAGAAGAAGAAGTGGATGTTTACCTCGTCACTGCGATCGCCGACCTGGAAATAGGCCTAGCTCCGTCTTTTTACATAACGAAATAGAATCAAGGACCTTCAAGGCACGGTTTTCAACATCTTCTGGAAAGCCGGAGGACGAGCAGCACCGGCAGAACTTCTTAAGCTGGGTCAGTACTCTTGTTTTATTTTTTTTTTGCATGTATGGGCGTGCATTTTTGAGTCTGCGTTGACACTGTTGTTCACACTTGCGCCTCGCGGAGCGACCTCCGCAAGCCGCGAGTGCGACCGTTTTGGTCGAAAAGCGACAGTCGCAGGCCTTTCGGACACTGCTCGATTTTCCAGCCGCACGACTACTAGTCGCAAACCGGTAACCAATCAGCGGCTCAGGAACATGGGTTAGCCTTACTCTGTGGTGAACAGTCTAGATTGACATAATGTGGAAAGCAGGTCGCATTCGCAAGTGTGAACATCGGTCTCGCTGCGCGACTCTTTGGTAGCATGCAACAGCCGATCGCACGCCCTTCGCGAGTCGCAAGTGTGAATAGACCATTCACTGTGTGGAAACGTATCAGCCACTGTGCGGTAGGTGGTCAGTTACCTGGCAGGCGGCTGTGTAAAGAGCACAGCCACCGGTGAGGATTGAGACCTAGGTTGCTCTCGCAGTAAAAAAAAAAGGAAATGGGACAGATTTCAGTACCGAGGGAGGAAATGCTAATCGTAATTCCCGGCGTGTCATTAGAAAACGGGCATTGAAAAAAAAAAGTTGGCAGCGCCGTGTTAGCTAGGGCAACATTCCACCTTTCAACTTGTGTTGCGTCTCCTTTGATCAGTTTCCTCTAAGCTTCTTCTTTTTTTTTTATAGCATTCGCGTTTATTGTGGCTGGCTTGAACGCTTGTAACACGGAGTGGTACACAAGAAATGAGTGAATTCCGTGGTTTTGATCAGTGATATTGCCTTGTGCTCTAGTGCATTCGTCGTGACAACCCTTTATGTGTGCCATATAGTGGCCGTAGATGAATCTCATGCAGTGATAAATGTTTAGTAATGTCGTACGCAATATTCTAAAGCAGGAATACAGCGAGAAAAATGTCATGTCTACCTTTTTTTTGCCAAACCTCGTATGTGCAACATGAGGAAAAATCTCACTTTGGTTACCGAGGCTGCCTGTTTGAAAACTGGAAGAACTTCTGTCTCTAAAGGGAGCAGACTCCATGCAAACAAAAATAGGTATATCAGGCATTAGTAGCCAAGTGCAGTGTGGAAGGCTGTGCAAGTTAGCACAGATTGGTTGCCGCATTCCTTAGTTTGGATATCTGTAAGAGGTTTTTAATGAAAAACTACAGTTCAAACGGGCAAAGGACAAACCATGAGAAGTGCGTAAAACAAGTACTGTGTGTTGTACAGGACTAGTAGGCTGTGCGGCAGCCTGTGTCCCTGAACTCTTCAAGGCTACTGCCCCACATCTCTGCTTGGATAAGCGGCACTTTCATCTACTTGTCTTTGCTGTCGGCGAAGTTCCCCACATTACTATACTTTTTATATTTATTTTCAGTACGACACATGCTGTGACTGCCATGGCTGAAGAGCTGGAAGCAGAGCTTTGGGGAGTAGCAGCCTAAAAAGAACTCTTAAAATGGCTTGTGGAAGCTCAAAAAGCATCTGGTAAGCCATAGCTTGGTGCATTTGTCTTCAGTGTGGTATATGTTGGCGTACAACGTATACATTTTACAGTGTCATTTATGATTAAAGGGATGGGAATTTGAGCTTTCAGAAAAGAAATAAGGCAACAAGCACACTTATTCCAGTAATGTTTTGTAGCTAGTATTCCTTTTGCTGTATCATAAATTCACTTGAAACTTAAATGAAGAAATAGAAATGATTTCGTGTTTGTTTTTTTTTCAAACTGATTGTACCCGTTCTTACTGGACAACTCTGCATGTTGCATGAACTAGTTTTTAAATTGACTGCATGATTTATTTGTCCCAGCGAAACAGCTAATGGTAAACACATCTTTGCTGTGTTACATGCCATAAACAAGCAATAAAAAGGGCCCATGAAAAAGTATTTGTACGCGTTGGGGGGCTTCTGATTTATCTACAGCCTGATGCAACTCGAGTAAGACAGACAAATATATTTGTTCTTCATAAAGGAGATCCAGCCATTGGCATCAACTGATTGTTGTGAGGTTGACGTAATCTTGTTAGCTGAGTAATCCCTTGTCACTATCGAGTGCCTATGCCGGGGGTCTCTTAACTTTGGGCCACAGCAGCCAGTAGAGCTATGGTGTGGACTGTTGGCTCAAAAAAGTTAAGGCTTTGTTCCGAAAGCATGTGCCATTTCTTTGAGCCAGCTTTAACAGCACACTCATTTTCAAACTAAAGTCGATTAAAATGCCTCATGCCCAGGTGGCATGTGTCCTTTGTGGTAATGAAGAGGCATATTGGCCTCTTAATCTGTGTGAACTTTAGATAGGTGTCGGCTGCCTTGATAGCCCAAACATTGCCATTTTTATTGCATGTGCATTAAACATAACATAGCAATGCCACTAACCATTCATTTTTTTTTTTTAGGTATCGTCACCATAGATGGCACAATCAGCTGACTTGGATTGCCAAAATCAGACTGGCATGAGATAATTTTTTTGTCTCACTGGTGCCTGTCCCAACTGTCAGTCAGTTGTTGTCAGGTTGCTAGAAAAATTGTTAGCTGATACCTTTCATAAATTGGCAAATGGGTGCATATTATACTACCTTCATTGAGCTCGTTACATCATTTTTCTTGCTATATGTAATTGCCTGAAATAGACTGTCGTTCATGCATCGAGATAAAAAAAAATTAAAGTATTGCAGATTGCCTGAGAATGAATGGCAATAATCTCTGCTTGACGAAGCCACTCTTGGCTACAAGGTTGTGTTTCTGTGGGGTTAAAATACAAAGTGTTTATGAACTGTTCATGTTCAGTGAATTTTGAAGAACTGAAGGGGATCTTAACTGTTCCAGATGCTCACCTCATAGCCTTCATATTGCTTTAGGCCATTCAGCTTAATATACCAATTTTCTTCCTTTGGAATTACTTTTACACTGAGAAACCAGGTCTGTGAATTCAATACATTTTGCCACGTACAGTCTATTTTTTTCTTTAGTTGAGATTGTGCCATCAAAGACTACATGTTCAATGCACTGCATATTTTCCAGTCATTTTCCTTGATATACATGCATACATTAAGTTGAGATTACTGATTCACATTGTTTTTTATCCCTCATTGTTAATCTTCATCGATAGCGTCCCAAGTTGCCTTTAGTCTTTCAGCGAGGCGTAATCTTGCTTATTGCAGTATATTCAGTACATTTTATGTGATACCAGTTTAGTGGGGAATGAATACTGATTTAATCTTGCATTGTTATTTGCACAGCCTTTCTCTAAATCTTGGCAGTGGAGGGATTTTGTTAGCCGTATAATGATACTCTTGCAGCATTCTTGGAAGTATCAAGCTTGGAAGGGAGAGGACCAGAATTCCTCCAGGCTTCAAGATATTTGAAATTGTGCTCATTCAGATGAGTTACATGACTTGTGTTGCACTTTGTGTAAACGAGTGAAAGCATGATTTTTGGCCTTTGTTGAGCTTTGTGTCATTTAGCCAGCAGTAATACATGCCAGATAGATAATTGTCACTGTTTGTTATACTGATGCCGCTTATTTCTGAATTTCTGTTCTTGCAGGTAGACATTGGAGGTGGGGCCCTGCTGGACAAGGCACTCTTGGAACACCTTGAGCACCCTTGCGGCCATACAAGTGATGGAAGATTTACCAGACCCCTGTTGCACCTTGTTTGCTGCAGAAGAACTAAAGACCAAATCCCTGTATGGGGTGTGGAGCAACATCCAAAAGTATCGCATTGGGAAAGAGGTGCTCGACTTGGTGCACCTGGAAGCCGCCATATGTAAGTTACCGTATGCGTATAGGCGATGCGCAAAACGCCGACAACGCCGCCTGTCGCCAAAGCCGCAAAGCGTAGGCGGGCTCGGTCGGGCGCTGTTCATGTCAGCCTCTGTGCGCGCGCGTCGCGTTTTCTTCTTTGGTCGTGGTTTAACAGATATAACGCCGCTGTCAATCTTTAGCAATGTCCGGGAAGAATTGCTGCGTAGTTGGTTTTTCAAACAGACATAAAACCTTGCCAGGAACACGTTTGTATAAGTTTCCAGTGATGCTTCACGAGAAGGACAGCGGCCGTGAATCGTGGTTTTTCGACACAGAAAGCAAGCAATCGCACCGAATTACATTTGTTCGGGTTAATGCCATTTTTATTTCGACGCGCTGCTACACGACCAAAGCTAATGCCATTTCCAAAGTATGCTAACTGCGATTGACATGCAAATGTTGGTGCGCCTTCAATATGTTGCGAAGATCACTGCGCTGTAAACGAAAGCAGGCTTTAAATTGACATTCCTGCCTTGCATGCCCTTTTTTTTTCCCCTGGTACTGCAGCTTTTACTTCTTTTGCAGGCTACAGAATCCCTGGTTCCATGGCTGATAAGTACATACTCAAGATTTTTTTTATTATTTTTTTCCCCACTTCATGACCCACTTTCTTCTCACCCATCCTCTCCTCCCCACTCTTTCGCACCCAATTTCCCCTCCCCAGCTTTTCTTCTTCGGAAGCAAAAGCGTATTTAAACCCCTGCCAGTGATGATCGCTATGCCCAGACGAAGACAAGTCCACTTGTCGAAACGTTGGCTCATCTGCAACCTGAGGCGTACCCTATTTACCCTTGTTCAGTTCTTCTTATTTATACCGTTGCAACCAACCTGTTGATTAGGACTATCAATTACGAAGTCAGCGGCAATGTCGGCGGCGTTTGTTTACGAAAGGGCACGGAAGGTGCACACGTCTGCGCTCGACTGCGAAACGCGTACGAGTTTCAACAACGCGTACACTTTGCGCACTAAAGCAAGTGCCAAGAGCAACACGTAAAATAGGCAGTATCTAAAGTACTGTCCGACGGCGCTTTTATAGAACATTCGAGTATCGCCATACGACGAGGCATACTACGGCCCCGTTGACTCCCGTACGTTTTCACCGGATCGTTCGCTCTGCGTATTAAGGCCCGTCGAAAAATGCCCGAGCTTGGCCTCATCAAGAAAGCATATGGCAAATTCGTAACGCTTGCCACATCGGATACCGCGAGCTTACCACAACGACGCTTCCCGCGAAAGCAGCCGACGACGGCGCTCTGGCCGCGTGCTAGGCCCTAGTCGTCGCTATGCCTAAATGCCTAAAAGGTTTCACATCAAAGCCGTAGCTGGAAGCGCTTTGGAAATAGTAATTTTTTTTATTCCTTCATCAAATTAGGCGCTTATTATCCATAATCAACAGAGCATGCGTTTCTAAAGGTGGTGAAAGAAATTCGCCGTGTCGGCAACTCGGCGCCGACAGACCGCGGCAGCAGGAGCGAGCTGTTCCGCCCGCGCTGGGTGCGGTGGCTACGGATTGGCTAGCAGCAATGGGTGCCAGTTTTGTCCTTTTTTTTACGATGATATTTGGTATGTTTCACAAACATGACAAGCTGCACAATTATAGGAGCATAGTAGCATTTATTGCAGGTGGCACGTTTGTAGTTTATTTTGGGTGTATCTTCTCATCGAGCCTCTGGCGTCGAGATGACACATTTCCTCGTTGATCGCATTCGGATGAGTACCTCAAACTTATTCGATACCTAAGGTCGTTTTCATCGAATGTCAATATATTTTCTCGTGTAGCAGCAAACAAATATCATTTTGAACGAACGCCATTCGATGGAAAAGGTATTAAATTTACCGTGTGGCAGGGCTGACTGATAACTATTGATAACTACGCTTTTAATGTTTTCTGCTTGTCATTGCACGTTCCATGAACACTTCTTGTTTATACTTCGTTGCCTCCGCTGCTGGGAATATACAATACGCATTAGATTTATGAAATGCTTAGCCAGACAATCTTTAGCGTGCATTGACATCGCACAGCACACGGTTGCATTTTGCGTTTACGTGGGCGGCGCGGTCGACTTCGGTCCTGATAACCCGATCTTCCTCAGTAGCCTGAGCCGCTGCGGCAGGTTATTGAACAGACAATTTCCAATAGGCGTTTTGAAACTTGCCATGCAATTACTTTGAAGACCAGAGCCAGTGTTCTTGTTGGCTGGCAAGATTACGAAAACATAACATGTCGCTGTACTTGATATTCAATCTAAATGTTCTAGAGCTTGTTATAAATCGCACTGTAATTCTGCAGTTGGGCGCGAGGGTGATACAAATGAAATGAACATGATATTACAATAATAAAATAGGATATAAAGTTTAAATCTAATATGCTCTTGGCTAACCTGTGATGCTTCTTTTCAGATATGTTGATATCTCATTACCCCATGAAATTACCTACCCGATCTGCCTTTTTGACGACGGAATACGTGAAATCCATGCTGTGCAAGCAGTGGTAAAGCGCAAGCATGAAAAATCTGAACTCTTGCTACAGGAGCGCAATATGCGCTATTTATCTGAAGCTCAGAATGCTGGTTTGCTAGCTCACTGGCTTTTCCTGCGGTCGCACCGCTACGAAACCGCTCGCAGTTTCGAAGACGCTACCTAGTTTGCTGTAGCAATTTATTGCATGTAAACGAAGCAAGCGTGTACCATGAATCAAAGAAAGAACATTGGTTCATAGGTCAAGGAATGAACGAATTAGGGTGGCACCCAAAATGAGCTGCACTTCGCATATATACGAACCTTGTTTACGCCAGTCTGCAGGAGACACTTGATGCATATGGTGAAGATGCAGTTTTAGACGGCCGTGATATCAAACACATGTCCACTATTATAAAGGGCGATCCCCTTGCGCACACTGTCACCGCGGAAGTGCCCGCGAGACGCGCACAAACGGCAGATCACCCGCGCGCACCCCGGCCAGGCTTGCCGCATGAGGCCCACCTCGGGTTCCGACGGCCGCCGCTAGGCGGCTTTCAGTGGCGCCCCTATAGGCGCTGCGCATGGCGTATAAAAAAACAAATGTAAAAATATGGATAAAGAGGGAAATGATGCCAACTAACTGTTGATTTTTTTTTGTATAATCTGCTTATGCACCTTTGATGCAGTACAGTTAGCCAACAACACACTTCATAGCAGTTACATTGCACTTCATTCTGTTGCATAAAGTGGATGTGATGATGTGCATGTGGGGTGTTGCAGCAATAGAGAAAGTTGGTGATGGATGTTGTTTGAACCGCATGATGAAATAGATTTCACCTTGCTTAGAGTAAGAGCTTCGTGCACCGACATTCTTGGCTTTGTTATAGCAGAGGCTATGCTCACAGCTGATTGGGTGGTAGCAATTCCCCAAATGACCACTTCATCTATTCGCAGCTGCAGATCATCGGACTGTTGTGGGTTCTATCATTATCACATATGGAAAACACTTGATGTTCTGAGAAGCAGTTCTTTATCTCTTGTGCTGCCAAATTTTCACTGCATAACACAATAACTAAGTTAGTTTTTGCAGGAAGCAGGACTGTAATTCAAATCTACATGCAACTTCTTGGAATTCTGCAGAGGGAATAATTTAGCAGGCGAAGAGAAAAGTGTTCTCCTTTGGTAATCCAAGACAGTATTTGAATGCTTATTTGGGACAATGCATCTGTCTGTTCTTAAAACATTTTAACCTAGTCATTATGCTGCCAGTTTCGTGGGCAGGGTCTGTAGTGCAGTTAAATTTGACCACTTGGGCCAGATTATT
The DNA here is from genome assembly GCF_055883805.1 of Amblyomma maculatum. Lineage (NCBI taxonomy): Eukaryota > Metazoa > Arthropoda > Arachnida > Ixodida > Ixodidae > Amblyomma > Amblyomma maculatum. The sequence goes on along the minus strand of NC_139346.1, from coordinate 95,074,674 downwards.
TGACATTTAAGGTTTCTCTGGTATTCAGTAAGAGAGGCACTGTGTTTGAGCAATTTTCTGTGTCTGAGAGAAGTTTTACTAGTTGAAAACGTGTACATAGTGCTCTCTATAGTTGATACAACTAAAGAAGTGGCAAATACCCATCAAAGGAGACTCTCCATTCAGTACGGCTGACCTGTTCATGTGACGTGACGTGGTGGTTAACCACATAGTGTGAAATAGTAGTGAATACTGTATTCCGTCCCTCCAACTCGCCTTACACCACCGCACCCCTACTCTAAATAATATGTTCCAAGGCACAGTAAAAAAAGTGCCTCCTTCCCTATTACGCCTAGCTTCCGCTGTAGCATCACGAAGTAAGCTGCCCGCAAGATTAGCCGCAACAATTGCAGGCAACACCATTGGATGGAGGGCCTCCTTTAATGGGTATTTGCTGCTCCATTTTGAGTTGTATCCAACTATAATATAGACGGCCAGCCTCATGTATGTGGCACGATGCATGTGTGGTGCTACATTAATATCTTCAACCCTGCCACTCATACCTACCTACCTTGTCTGTGCACTGCACAGCTTATAAGCTGAAATTTGTTCTTCATATGGCCTCTTGCTAAAAAAATTAAGACATCTTCATTACACAATTTTTGCAGCTTAAAAGTGCACCAAGTACCTGGCCACTTCTGTGGGCCACAAAGATCAGCCTGGCCTCCCTGCGAGCCTGGAAAGCCCGTTAATTCACGAAATAAAATAAACTGGTCATTCTGAAAAGGTTTGCTTCACTTGTACAAATATTTCAGAAAGTACGCAGCGTACTAGACGGAATGCGAGCATGCGCAACTGAAAGCCAACACATTAATCACATGTTACTTTTAAGTTCATATTCAGTGTATAATCAACAGAATTTCAACAGAGCACATAACCACATGTTGATTTTAAGTTCATATTCGGTGTATAATCAACAGAATTTCAACACAACACATTACCAAATGTTGCTTTTAAGTTGATATTCAGTGTATAATCAACAGAATTTCAACACAAAAATTCACAACGGAATTTTCACTGAAACACATAGGCCAATTTTCAACACATGCTCAATGTTAATCAACAAAAATGCCACGGAATATCCACAGCATTTAAACAGTGCTTATTGAGGCAACTTCACAACAATTCCACAGAATTTCAACACCAGTTTTTGTAAGGGTGAGCCATATCGGCACCTGTCAATAGCCAGATCAGAAATTTAACAAAACCTCGGCGCCCTGCAGGCAATTAAGGACGTTATCGATGCCTGGGAGTGGATAGACGTCCCTGCGCGTGAACTTGTCGAGCCTGTGGTAGTTTACACAAAACCGGAAGGAACCATTTTTCTTGGTAACCAACGCCACCAGGGACTGTGGGATAGCTTTTGACATCCTAAAGAGTCATGTCGTCTTCGTGATCAACAATTACTTGGCCCTCAAAAGCCGACGCACAATATTATAAACGTAAAGTTGCGTTTATACCGGTGTCGATGGTGTGCCCTGCGATAGACGTGAGGCCCAAATAAGTTTGAGGGAGGTCGAATGAAGAAGTGAAGCTTCGCAGAAAGGCGAAGAGTTTATCATGTTGCGCAAGAGGAAGATGAGCGTCAATGACATGTTGGCATACACTGGAATGTGTAGAAGAGTACGTGTAGAAGCGGTCGCAACATCGCAAGAGCACTAAACACAAACATCTAAAGAAACTGCGGTGTCAAAAATAGCATTTATATGAGTAAGATCAAGTTCGTCAAATTTTCCAATGCTTTCGCCGTGGAGCAAGACTGCTGGGCAAGAAAATGGGTTCGAGGCGTAAGTTGTACTCTGGACGTCTTCCATCTCGAGAACCCCGAACGAAAACAAGACGCAGGAGGGGGGGCTTGGGAAGATGGATGATGTGAAAATAGTCAAACGAGTTGAACCCTCACAGGAGAGTGCTGAGAGGACAGAAGCAAACGTATTAATGCTGGTGCAATGCACGACAAGAGGTTTTGCAGTTTGGGTAGGTACGACACACAGGATGTCTCGCACAAGGGGGCGAAGGCAATTTTTGCGCAAGCGCAGTCAATAACGTCGTGATGAGTCGATATTAAATCGTAGCCGAGGATGTCATGAGTGCAGTTGGGTAGAGCAATAAACTCAATGTGGTGAAAAACGTCTTGAATGATGACACGAGCCGGGCAAGACGGAGAGCTATGACGGTGCTGTGAGGAGGCAGCCTGCGATGAAAAGTCGAAAAGCGGAGTGGTCGCCTTGCGAAGTTGACTGCAGAGCGCTTCGCTGATGTCGGAGAAGGATGTACCCGCGTCGAAGAGAGCTACAACATCGGCACCTTCTACAAACACTTTGATAATAATGGGACGACAGGAAGGATTCGGTGAGTTCGAAACGATCACAGTTCTTGCCCGGGCAACTGCGACTGTTAATTTCCCTGGACGGCGCCGGTAGAACGTCGCAGTAGCGGTGAAGGCAATCGGCGATAAGGAGAATGTGATCGTCGAATGGCGCAAGTTTGGCGATCTTGAGATACGAAGTGAGGACAGAGCGGAGTCGTCTGCGACATCGTGAGGGTATAATCTCATATCAGTCTGAGAAACTGGTTGGCGTCGACGGCAAAATCATGCGAAATGTCCCGCCAAGCACAAGCGCAGCAAACTGGACGGTTGTCGGCAGTACGGCAAGGGTTCTTAGGGTGTCGGCAGACCCTTGAAGGAGGGGCTTAGCATGTAAGCTCAGCCCGCGGCGGTAAAAGGAAGACAGTGTGAGAGCGGCGGTCTAGCCCAGCCGAAAAAAAACTACAGAACTGTGTCAAAAATACGACAAAATATCCTGTAGTTCTTTCGTAACAATCAGATTTTTCTGTAGTTCTGTATTACTTTTCTGTAGTTGTGTAGTTTTTCTGTAGTATATTTTGTTGTCTGTAGTTCTGTAGCACTTTTCTGTTGTAACTACACAAATATCTGGTGTTACTACAGAATGTTCTATTATCACAACATGTTTTCCATCCAAAACCGCACAGAAATTCTGTTGTAACATCAGAAAATGTTCTGTAGTTTTTTCCGACTGGGAGCCATTACTTGAGCGTACGTCAGAGGTGCCGTCACAGGCGTCGGCACGGGGTTGGATGGCAAGACATCAGTGACGTGTTTTTTCATGACACGTCGTATCGTAGGGGCCAGGACGCCGCCAGTTGAGGAACGAGGCGCCCAGAATTTTAAAAATGAGGTATGATTGAGAGCAGGTGTGTGGCCCCTTCACGAACAAAAGCTTTGATCTGTTGAATCAGTAGAGTGTCTTCACTGTGATGCATGCGTTCGCTGATGCGCGTGCGTAATATGAACATAGCATGGAAAACCTCTCTCCAGTGCCTTTAACAATGGACATTCTTTTAGGTCCTTTAGCCGGCCCTAGGCAACAAAGCCTCGCAATGAATCTTTTATTTACGTATTTCAAAGAAATTGGACTTCTAGGCAAACAGTATACTCATATTGAGTGTTACCATCAGGCCTCTTTCATGTTGTGAACTCTACAAGCACTTCTCGCTGAGCTGCTTAGTTGTACACGAACAAAGGATCTGGACAAACTATAAGCACATCTATTGGACTATGCATTTCATCACTTCATTTTATACCATTACTCCACGATGCACATTACGACGCAATTAATGGCAGCATTTCATCTCCGCCTTCATTTCTTTTAATCTCCTCACCATTCTTTTTCAATCTTTTCCTCCCCCATTTCCGCTTCCTGCACAGAGTAGCATGCCAGTGAAACCTAAACACCGGCTAAATTCTGTTTTTCATTAAAGGGTCTCTCTCTCTCTGTCATCAGAAGTTTGGTTTCTGGGGTTTACTGTCCCAAAGCGATTCAGGCTATCAGAGACGCCGTAGTGGAGTACTCCGGAAATTTCGGCCACCTGGGGTTCTTTAACGTGCACTGACATCGCACAGCACACGGGCGCCTTGCTTTCCGCCTCCATCGAAAAGCGGCCGCCGAGGCCGGGATTCGATCCCGCGTCGTTGGGAACAGTAGTCGAGCGCCGTAACCGCTGTACCATCCCGGCGGGGCTCATCAGAAGTTCTCCAACCACCCAGGGCCAATGCGGATAAGGCCTTGTCACTAACACCGGAGCGCTCCGTAGAATCGCGCTGCTTCAAGAACTGGTCGTAGATCTGGCAAAAAGCTTAACGTCTTCACTGACGGAGGTAGAATTTTTCGCTAGCTGCATCTGAAAGCCGTCATCAGCAATGCCCTTGAGGGTGTGGTTTGTCTTATCCGCTTATGGGATGACCGAGTTGATGCGTCTGCAGAGGTCAACGATGTCCTCAATGTAACTTGCAAAGGTATCGTCGGCGCGCTGAGCACGATGACGTAAGAATTGTTCGACACGAAGCTTGCGCACTGCCGATCGGCAGGACACATCAGCGAAATTCTTCAGCCAGGCCTAGATGACAGGTCAGCCTCATGGTTGCGAATTCAAAGAAGGTTGGACACGTCCGTCAGGTAGGTTATGAGGTTACTGAGCTTGTAAGAGTCATCCCATTTGTTGAATTGTAAGAGTCATGTCATTTGCTGTAGCTGCTTACTCTTTCGTATTGTTATGGGGTAATTCAGCTTGGGGTTGCAGAGAGCGGACACGAAAGAAGGTTTTCAAGCAACACGCGGTTTCTGCAGCCGCCAGCCGACTCTGCTCGAACGTCGTCTTCTCTAAAACTCACGAGATTATTCTTCCTCCTTCCTTATGCGCATATCAGTGCATACACCACCTAATGTAACAATACCCTGCCGGTACTGCGTACTAGCGTACCCTGCGTACTAGCGTCCAAACCAGGGTCCGTGTAGTACGGCTTGAGGCGTGCAGCATGGACCGTCTTGGTGCGTGGTGTAGGGGTATGGCGTGCAGGATGCAAGGGCGCAATTTTATATGTCACTGTAGTCACTTGTCGTAAAATGCGGTAGGGTCCTGTATAACGGGGCAAACGTTTTTCGAGAAGCCAACGCGGCGAACTGGGGTCCAAAGCAGCACGAGAGAGCCGCAAGAATACCGGGTGTTGCGATGACAGGAATCATAGCGACGTTTCTGGGCGTGCTGAGGGGCTGCGAGTGGGTTGCGAGCAACAACACGGGCAGCATCAGCTCGGGCTGTGACATCACGAGCATATGAGCTGGCAGTGGCGACAGAAGGGAACAGGCTGTCAAAAGGAAGCAGAGGTTCACGGCCGAATAGAAGATAGGAGGGGGAGTAGCCGGGTAGTGTCGTGACGCGAGGAATTGTATGCAAATGTCACAAATGGCAGCGTTATGTCCAAGTCACGATGGTCATCACAAACGTACATAGACTGCATGTCAGTCACTGTCCGGTTAAGGCGTTCGGTAAATCCGTTCGTCTGTGGATGGTAGGCAGTCGTGAAGGAACGACCAACGTTGCACAACCGTAGGATCTCGTCGACTATAAGCGCAAGAACGCGACGGCCACGGTCGGTGAACAGTTGGCGGGGAGCTCCATGGACGAGTATAACATCGTTCAGGAGGAAAGCAACGACATCAGCTGCACAACTGGTTGGCATTTCTTGTGTGACCGCGTAGCATGCGGTGTAATCAGTGGCCACCACAACCCATTTGTTCACCGATGCGGACAGTGGAAAAGGCCCTAGAAGATACAGGCTCACTCGAGAAAATGGGTCTATGGGGATGTCAATCGGTTTCAGAAGTCCAACTGGTAAAACTGATTGCTTTTTCCGGCGTTGACAGCGGTCACAAGCAGCCACGTAGCGGCGGACTGCGCGATATAGGTCTGGCCAAAAGAACCGACGACGCACACTGTTGCATGTGCGAGAGACGCCTAGATGACCCGCTGTGGGAACGCCATGAAGCTGTTCAAGGACGGCTGTGCGTAGGTGCTGAGGGACTACTAGTAGAAGGTCGGGGGATCAGGTCGCTAATTGTGCCGGTATAAGGTGCCATCGTGGAGCACAAACAAACGAAGGGAAGGGTCATGGCGATCGGCGCTGAGGCGATTGATAATTTCGCGAAGCTGAGCCTCCTTGCATTGCTCACATCTAATGCAGGAAAAGTCAGAAATAGAGAGCATGCAAGCGTCATTTTCACATTCAGGTTGACTTGGCGGGACGACTGGATGACGGGACAGGCAATCGGCGTCTCGATACAACTGGCCAGACTTATAAAGTAGTGAAAAATTGTACTCCTGAAGGCGCAAGGCCCATCGTCCAAGGCGGCCAGCAAGATTTTTGAGTGTAGGAAGCCAACACAATGCGTGGTGGTCAGTGACTACTATGAATGGCCGCCCATACAAGTAATGGCGGAACTTTGTAATAGTTTAAGCTAGGGCTAAGCACTCACGTTCAGTGATAGAACAATTCTGTTCGGCCGCAGAGATAAGTCAGCTGGCATAGGCGACGACGCGAGGAGAACCGAGCTCGCGTTGTGCAAGAACGGCACCAATTCCATGACCACTTGCGTCGATGCGTACTTCTGTGGGCACTTACGGATTAAAGTGAGCCAAAACTGGTGGACCGGTGAGGTGGGCAATAAGAGCCACGAAAGCGGCCGATTGTTCGTGGCCCCAGGAAAAGGAGACATCTTTTTTCAAAAGCTGCGTGAGTGGACGGGCGATTTCCTTCGAAGTTCGGTACAAATCACCAGAAATATGAGCAAACTCCGAGGAAGCTACGCACGTCGCTGCTAGAATTCGGTATAGGAAAAGCACTTACAGCGCCAGTTTTGTCGGATTTCGGCTGGATGCCATGGGTGTTGACCAAATGTCCTAGGACCTTGAGTTCCCGGCGACCAAACCTACACTTCCTGGAGTTCAACTGAAGGCCAGCTCGTCGGAAGAAGCTAAGAATAGCCGAAACACGGTGGATGTGTTGTGTTGGGTTTAGTGGCGCATAAGCAACTTAGGCTATCATGCGCCAATTTCATGGTTAAGGGTGTTGTATTTATGTAATTTAATCTTACATTCTGTTTAGGACGTTTGCTTCTATTAAAAACCTGAAAACACAGGGCAAATCAACAAGCGCATTTTCACCTAAAAGCAAAGCTGGATGAAGAGGAATGTGTTGTTTGTAAAACTGTGTAAAATGTTTTTTCCTCAGTTGTTCAAGTTGTCTGCATGAGATTAAAATGTGGATGACTGTTAGCTCGTGTCCGCATGAATCACACAGGGGCTTATCCTGTTTAGTTAAAATGAAACTATGTGTTAAATGTGTGTGTCCTATGCGAAGACGGCATAGAGCCACTTCTTTGGAACGTTCAAGATGGGTGCTCGATTTCCACTCTTCTATTACAGGCTTTATGAGGTGTAGCTTGTTATTTGTTTCAGTGTTCCAAGTGGACTGCCATTTTTGTATCAGTCTACTCTGTACCAATTTCATGCAGTCTTGAGATGGTATCTGCACTTGTTTTATTTTCTTGTCTCGAGCTTTGGCAGCGCACATATCTGCTTTTTCATTACCTCGGATTCCTACATGACTGGGTACCCAGCAAATTTTTATGCTTCGTCCTTCATCTGTAAGTGTTGCTATGCTGTGTATGATGTTTCCAAGTATTGGTATAACTGCATTTCTTGTGTGAAGGGCTGTGACTACACTTAGGGAATCTGTGTAAATAATACTTCTCCTGAGGTTTCCTTTCATTATTTTCTCTATGGCAACAGAGACAGCATAGCATTCAGCAGTAAAGATGGACGCGCACTGTGGAAGTCTCATTATTTCCTCCCATTCGCCTTGAACAACTGCGCTTCCGACATAATGATCTGTTTTCGAGCCATCCGTGTAAAAGTCTGTGAAGTTACTGTATTTTTCTTTCAGCTGAAGGAATTCTTGTATGAAGTGCTCTTGTGGGGTTATTGTTTTTTGGAACTGTGTAAGAGAGAGGTCGCAAACTTCAGGGACCAGGTACCAAGGAGGCAGAGGGTTAGGTCTTTTGGCAATGCTAGGTAAACAATCCGGTAGCTCAACCTCTTGACACATTTGCTCAAATCTTAGGAGCAGTGGTCTCACTGCATTGGGTTTGTTGGTGAATAGTGTTCTAGAAGGGCATTTAGTTACTAGAGAATAGCAGATATGCTTTGGCAGAGATCTGATTTTAAATATATAGGCACATGTAAGTGAAGTTCTTCTGATTTCAAGAGGAGGTTCATTTGTTTCCACAAGCAGACTGGATATAGGAGAAGTTCGGTATGCTCCACATGAGAGTCGAAGTCCTGTGTTATGTACCGGGTCTAGTTTTTTTAAATATGATGGTCTAGCTGACCCATACACTATGCAGCCATAGTCTAAGGTGGAGCGTACGACAGATCTGTAAATGTGTTTAAGGCATGTCCTGTCAGCGCCCCAGTGTTTACGGGAAAGAACTTTTAGTATGTTTAGAGATTTGGAAGCCTTTTTCTTCAGGACATTTATATGAGGAAGAAAGGTGAGTTTTTTGTCAAAAGTTACGCCTAGAAATTTGTGTTCGTTTTTCACCGGTAATTTCGTTTTGTTCAGGTGTAGTGTAGGATCTGTTTGTAAGCCTCGTTTGAGAGAGAATAGGAGAGCCACTGTTTTTTGAGGAGAAAACTGAAATCCGTTTGTGTCTGCCCATGCTGCTAGTTTATTTATGGTCAACTGCACCTGTCTCTCACATGTAGATACGTTAGAGGATGTGTATGCAATCTGTAGATCGTCAACATAAGCTGAATACATTACGGATTTCGGGATAACTGTGCTTATGGAATTCATTTTTACTATAAAGAGAGTTTGGCCGGCAAGGGCACTGGCATATTCGGAACGCGGGTCAGAGCCAACCATGACTGATATGCGGTCCTCCGGACTATGCGACGGGACAGGTAGTGCAGGTACCTCGGCGTGACGGTCGGACAGCACTGCAGAAATAGTAAAGCTGGACAAAGGTGACAGCTCGGCAAGACAAATGCCCTCCGGGAGAACAAGCTGAAGTTTAGTACGGGAATGTAGGTGAGGTTAATATCGACGTGTACAATGTTATGAGGCAGGACGATGTTGCGCTGTATAGAGTGACGTCGGTGATGGGGTTGCCACCGTAGTCATCGTCAGGAAGGGAGGGAAAAGGTGACATGGGCACGTATACTGCCGCCTCGTGAGGTAGGCGAGTAAATGTACTGGAGCGGAGGCGAAGCTGGGAATGGCCAACACTAGGGTCGTGAACACAATGGGGCAGAGCTAGGCGCAGACGTCCGGAGGAACAGTCAATGAGAGCGGAATGAGCTGTTAAAAAGTCTAGGCCTACAATGACGTCGTGAGGACAAGTAGTAAGGACGGCGAAGAGCACAGGGACGTGGTGGCAGGCGATGCTAACGCGTGAGTGCACATTCCGATTATGGTAGCAGTGTTTCCATCAGCAGCACGAACTGTAGAGGTGTTAGCGGGCGTAAGAACTTTTTTGAGGCGCGGGCGGAAGGACGCACTAAGGACTGAAATATGGGCTCCAGTTTCAATGAGACTCCTACGCAGGGACTCCTACGAGGACATTGATCAGGTTGCGGCGTGGTGCGATGGTCGAAACACAGTTTGCTGCCCGAGTTGGTATCGCAGCGTCACGTTCGGGTACGGCGTTGCCTAGTTTCCAGGGTAGGGCCCTTGGTACGTTGGGAACAAGCTGCGGCGAGGAGTAGGTGATCTGGAACGGTGGGCTTAAGGGGATGGCGAACGGCTAGGAGGACGGGCTTGCTCAATGTTCTCTGTACGAAGCTGTGCTGAGGTGACAGAAACGCGCCGCGGAGCATAATAGTCATGGCGGACAAGGTTGTAATAGGGGCGAGAGGGGAGAGCCGGGTGGCTGCGGCAATAGTGGGACGTATGGCTAGCCCGACAGCAGACGAAGCAAATAGGCCTATCGTCAGAAGTGCGCCACTCCGCAGGATTGCGGGTAGGGTAGCGCGGTGTGTGGAGCGGGGTTATGGAAGCCGCAGCAACCACTGGTATTGGCTGTGGTGCAGGGGGTGGCCTGATAGGATTGGAAACGAGGCCCACATTCGCTAATTCTTGGCGGACGACAGCCTGTATCGTAGCTATTGTTGCCTCTGCAGAAGGTGATGTAAGGATAACAGTAGTCAAGGCCTCGATTTCCCTGCGGACGAGGGCAGTGAGGTTATTCTGACTTGAAGGCTGCTGCAAAGTAGGCAGATCGTCACATGAGGATGTAGTCGCCGTAATGGGAAGGCGCTCAAACCGACGGACGATGCGGCGCTGCTTTGCCTGTTCCAAACGGTGACAGACTTGCAGGACTGAGTCTATCGTAGAGCAGTCTTATGCCGGAGAATCAGTTAATATTTCTGGACAGTCACAAATTGAGAGCTTTCGCGCGACTACGTGGTTGGCACAGTTACAGGTTCATTTTGTTTGTCTATGGTTTATATCACATTTTTACAGCAAGGTTCTTTTAAAAGAAGATCCAGCAGCAGACATTCTTCACCCCCGTGAAAAAATAGGCTTGCACACAAAATATGTATGAATGAATAAAACACAACTTGGCCCGCATAATAATATGAGAATATATGGTATGTACAAGCATAGAACTAATTTCATATTCTTTACTCTAGCTTTTCTTTACTGTCCAAACGTTCCTGGTGGAAATCTAGAAGCAGTTCTATTCACTTCATGCAAAAGGTCGCAGGATATGACTTCTTTTAACTGGTCATTAGGCCTTTTTTTCTTTTTCAATATTTTGTTTTGGGCACTAGGTAGCAGCTACACCTTGATTATAGAAATATTTCATTGAAATCAGTACTAGTGCATGTACATGGAGGGCAAGAATGCAACGTCGTTCAGGAATACCATTAACAAAAAGACGCAGATATCGCATGTCAATAATGTGTCACTATACCCTCCCCAACTAATAAAAAGTCAAAGTAAGAAATTTGCTGAAACAATAAGACCAGGACTGACAGAAGACAGAAGTAAACTTACGAAGGCGCTTCATCCTGTAGCGGACTGATCAGAGCGTACATCGAGAAATACTGGCTAATTAGCACATTGATTTCACAATGGTACTAGCTGAATAAAATCAACACCAACCCCGGCTAGTTAGCTAGCCATCTACATGAGGAATATGTCACTGTACTATGCAGCTGCACCAAGACCTATTCTCACAAACCGGAGGAAGGAAAGCACTACTTGCTGGATTTGGTGCGATGTAACTTATAGTGTACATAGCACCCAAATAGAGCAGTCAAAATCCACTTCTGCTTGGATTTAAGGTTTATGTCTCATCCCCTTTATGGTGTGGCTGAATGGCCAAAACATCTTTACAGAGTGCAGTTTTCCATTTATTTACCACGTGTGCGTCTACTTCTTTCACAACTTCATTTTTCGATAAGTGAAATTCTGTTTTGTGACAATGCACTTCCAAATCATATATGCAATGCTTGTGTCATGTTCCACCGCGAAATTAGTCCCTATCTTCTCGCAATTTGCCAAAAATCACCGAAAGAAGAATTTAACTGCTCCACTGAGAAGCTAGCCTCTAGCAGCTTGTCTATCGGCGAAGATTGCCTCGACTTAAAAAAAAGCTCCGAGAAAAAATCACATTACATGTATGCAACATCACCCGCAGAATACCGCCGAATCTGTGTTCCTACTTCCTAGCAATGCCGTGCCCATGCATGAGGAATTTTTAAACGGCCGATTCTTATCTTTAAAAAAACAGTGAAATGAAATATATATTTGTTTAATTCAGCAACATTACAAAGTCCATACGCCACGATTGCTCTGTGGTTAGTATGCTCGACTACAGAACCATGGGCCCAGTTTCAAACCATACTGTAGAGGCAGCGTTTTGATGTAGTCGAAAAGCAACGCGCACGAGTACTGTGCGATGCCAATGCACGTAATAAACACCCGGTGGTCAAAATGAAACGAACGCTCAGCTACGGCCGCTCTTGTGCATCACCTGAGTAATTGTGGAACTCTAATCCACAACACAAAATCAATGCAGCTTCCCCAGAATCGCCAACTGTCGTTACTGAAGCGCGACGTGCGAGTATATACAGGTCGCCCCATATTACCTGAGCCAAGGTATTAACACTGAAAGGATGACCATGCGGATAAATAGAGTACATGTATGGTAGTGCAGCATTGTTTGGTTAGAAGGGTGACATGCAATCACTTGAGCGATTACGCACGTTGTTAAAAAACTTTGATGGGCATGTAATGGCAGGTAGTTCATGGTGAAGACAGTTCCGGACGGTTGCATTGCAAAGAAAAAAGGTTGTGGGAATCGCGACAGTGGTGATGGACTGTGCTATGTGCCTGTGCGAGGTTGGCTGGCAAATAAATAGTCGTCGATTAATTGAACTGTACGAATAACGTCTGAGACAGATGAAGAGCAGCTTAGCGATGATGGACAATACCTGATGTGCCTGATTGTGCTTTGACGCGCTATACACTGGTGCCATATTACGACGCAAAATAAATCAACCTTGTGGCGTGATTATGACCTGAATCTAGTGAGCTGTTGGGACATTGTTACGGACTTGGTCTCAAGCAGAGCACGGAGGAGGGAAGAAGGAAGAGGAATAAGAAGAGTGCGCGCCCGTTCGACCCTTGTCTTGTGGCACCTGTGTTGCTTCCCGCTGGCCGTGTGTCCCTGACGTACTGAACCGGCTAGAACGTCTCGGTCGTGACGCTAAGGGTGTAACATTGTGGTGGAGGTGCTGGGTGACAATACCTGGAACTACACTCTGCACCAATACAACTGGAGCCTTGCCGGTGTCGTCGCCTTGCGGGCTTAGAACCGCAAACCAGCACCATACAATCGGCCAATAATCCACAAGCAGTCCGTGGTGACGCAGTGATCCAGAATGAAGACCAGCCTGCGGGCGCAGCGAACGGTTCCTCGCATCCCTATCGGGAGCCTCGGACTTTCACGGGAGCGGCAGGCGAGGACGTCGACGAGTGGTTGACCCACTACCAACGGGTGAGCCGCTACAACCGATGGGACGCCGCCGCTCAGCTTGCAAACGTGGTTTTCTTTCCTCAAACACACCGCTCTTCTCTGGTTCGAAAACCACGAGGACTCTCTTACCACCTGGGACCGTTTCGTAACCGAATTGCGCCAGTGCTTTGGCGACTGCCTTGCACGAAGGAAGCGGACTGGACACGCGCTCGCACACAGAACTCAGCTACCGGGGGAAACATGCACAACTTATATAGAGGAGGTCCTGAAGCTATGCAAAACAGCAAGTGCTAATATGACCGAGAAAGATAAAGTAGGACATCTTCAGAAGGGCATCGCAGATGATGTTTATAATTTTCTAATTGGCAAAGATGACCTGAAAGCCGTCTGTGATGTAATTAGGCACGTTGGCACATTCGAGACATTGAAGACTCGTCGCATAACGCCAAAGTTTGGGCGGCTCGCCAAAGTTCCATCTGTGGCGAGCATTGAAGACAGCTTCATGGACCTGTCGTCGACGATCCGGCAAATAGTTCGCGAGGACCTGCAGCGGTTCGAGCCCCCAGCACGGTGTCCATCATCCTTGCCCTCTGACGTTGTCGGCTCTCGAGGGCCTCCCTCCTTGCTCCCCTCGATGCCCGTTCTGAATCCTATCAATACGGCACAAGTCGACGCTTGCTCCAACATCACGACGCCAAGATTCGATAGCCCTGGCCATCCGCCTCGCTACTACTAACGCCCAGCTAACTTCTCGCCGCACTACGATCAGCACTATGAGTACAATATGCTTTGCATATACATATGCACAAAGCATATATATATATATATATATATATATATATATATATATATATATATATATATATATATGCATTTTAGGTGAACGTAGGAAAACTGGCTACGGTGACGAACAAGAGCACTAATAGCACATCTATTGCACGAGCGAATTCGAAATTCTTGCCTCAAAAAGAAAAGACATTTACAGCAGCAATTGCTCCCATCTGTTATTTTCTTAACAAACAAAAACAGCCAGCATCATGCAAACTTAAATGCATACTGGTCAGCGACAATTCTGCGACGTGCGTGCTGCGACAACGATGTCAAATTTGGTTCTCTTATTTCAGGAACGGCCAGCCATAGCTGAAACAAAGAGCTAATTGTATATGACACAATCTAGGCTTAATGTCATGAAAAGACTTGGGCTGATATTCTGATTTACATTGTATACGGGCTGCTTTTTCGTTTCGCCTGTATTGAAAAGAGGTCGCCGCGTCGAATATAATGATTTCCTGAAAAGAGATTTTGCATGATTCGATTTTTCTAAAGAAGTGACAAGCATTTCCAAGGCATTCCTTTGGACAAAGTACATCTCCCTCACGGGGCGTAGTTTTGTGACCTTTTATAAAAACTTTTTTTAAAGCCTTTGAGATATACTCCGGGAAGTCTGTAGTGGTAGACCTTCCAGCAAAGCGGACATAATGTACCTTCTTTGCCAGTAGTAACCAGGCTGCGTGTTCCGCTTGTCAGACGGGTAGTAAAAAATTGATACCGCTTTTGAAGCTGTAAATCAGTGCAAACTAAAGGCGAGCTCCTGTCCTCACTACTTATCAAGTTGCGATCCTCTGGGAGAATATAAGCGAGAAGCGAAGCACGCAGCCAGGTTACATTTGGCAAAGATGGTACATACATGACAGATCTGATTGACTAAATAAATAATTATTATAAATTTTTAATCAACGTTTTCATTTTTCATTTTAAAGCTTAGAGTATAATTCGAAGTTTTGAAGCCATCAACATCAAAGACGAGCTCCAACCTAAATTTTTTAGTCGCCAGTGCGGTTTGAATTATAGAACGTTAAAAATGCGCATAAGAAAACTCGTTGAGTTTGCTTTCCCGTAGTATATAAATATACAATTTTATTACGTATGGTAATGACGTCACTACGCGGGCGGGCCAAAATCAAATTAACTTCTTCAATATTATGAAATATACAAATGGCGTCAGCATTTGATGCACAGGAAATGATATAGGAGCCATTTCATAAACGCGCAGTGCGAAAAAGTCAGCTCAGTGCATTTTTTGTGCGCATTACTACAGCCAAATAAATGCGCCAGCGCTGTAAGTATGGATGTTGGAATATCGTGTACGCAAACATCAACTGATGTATTAAGCCTTCCCGTTACATTCTATAATGTATGAAGTTGCCTTTTTAGACGAGCAGGTGCATCCTCTATGTGCAGCTTATCCACTGCATCTTGCATAAACCTTTGGAGTTTCAGGTAACTTAAGGCAACTCTTAAAAATGCACCACGCACTCTACGAAGCTTCTAACAAAGCAGCAAAGCCGCTCTGTAGACACCTTGACTTGGTCAAAATATATATATACTTTTTTTTTAATTTGCGCTAGTTTCTCAATCACATTGAGCAAGTAAACAGCTTTCGAGTTACTAAATATCCGTGAATTTTATTGTAGCGTTGCACAACACGTTCAGAAACGACTATTTAAGCTGTTTTCTCTGGATAGATTTTGCCTGGTACCCCGTTTCTAGCCTGTCCTGAATCCAGCGAGATTTAAAGACTCTGACATGAGAGTCTGCAGCCGTCTCGCAATATAATCCTTCAAACTCGTTCCGACTTATAAAAGCGGTTACACAAAGTGCAGTGTCTGAACGGGCCTGTCACAGTGATCTTTCTATGACAAGAGCGACCACTTCATTCTGCTAGAGTCAATATGCTGCCGCACAGGCGCGCAACTTTGAACCGCAACAAATTGAGCTACGCCATGATCCGTAGGCGTGGCAACGCTGCAGCATTGTGACTCCAGCAAAATGAGGTGCCCACGCTTGTTGCGTAATCATGCGTGCAACTGATGGCGTGTTTAGTCGAAGTGGTTTCGCTCTAATGCATCTTCAGTCGAGTCGCTTTTCAGAGAGCTAAAATTTACAATGAGAGAACGACATGGTCTTGTGGAAAGTTTGCAATCTTGTGTCGTGCTTTTGAGCTAAAAAAAAATTGTTGTACTATATTGCCAAAAATATTCGAATTTTGATTTGTTCTTCTTCGACAGCCGCTGGCATGCGACCTTATCCCTGTCATTCTAGCGCGCAGATCGATTCTTGTATTTCTTTATTGTTCATGCTCGCTGTCGTTATACATGGCTTTATCATTTTCTTTGTCGTAGAAGATCCTTCGAGGTGTATCTAGAAAGATTACAGCCACCCGCATGCGATTCTACAATATTCCAGGGCATGCTAGTCATCGTTAGCTGTTTTATCTCGATCTTTCTACGCCGCCTTAAAATCTAGCGCTGACGCGCGAAACGGGCATTCTTTGTTCGACGCCCGCCGAGCACGATTGTTGCTATCGTCGCCAAAGAATCGCCTAGTTCCTTCGCGGGCGCAAGTCAGCCCAATAAAGAGCTTTTTTTTAGTGCACACCCAGACTCATTTGTGCTATCGACCTTGCACCACCACGTGACAATATTCACTCTAAATATAACAGCCCGAGGGTAAGTTTCAACATGGTCTACTAGTGTTCAAATAAGATGTCTAATACAGATAACGGCAAAGAGTTAGCTATTTCGTCTTTTTGGTTCCGACGAATGCTGCATTAGCCAGACCTTGGCAGACCACTGACATTTTTAAAAATTAGGGCTTCTCTGAAAGTGACCGAAAATCGACATGAGTTTCATACGAAACTTTTTTTTTCTATAATTGTGTAATACATCAACCTCATGTCGAAGCGAAACTCCTCTTCGGGCTTTTTCGTGCTGCTTGCTGCTTGCTTTCCTTTCCAGGCCACAGGATCACCGGTTCCAGACTGAGAATTCAGTTCAGTTCAGTTCAGTCGTGTCCGACTCTTCGTGAGAATTACATACCGAATAAACATATTTTTCACTCCTTGACCTACTTTTTACTTTTAATTGCCTTCGGAATCAAAAGCTTATTTAAACCCCTGCCAGTGATTATCTCGCTTCCAAAACGAAGACAAATCCACTTGTCGAAATATTGGCTCGACCTGTGAACTGAGGCCTGTGAACTCTGTGAACTGTGAACTGTGCACTCTACCCTTGTTCAGTGGTCTTTCATACAATACGTGGAAGAGATATCCGCTAGAAGGCAGTTAGGATTACGCAGTCTTACGCCTCTGCAATGTAAATTGCACGATTCATCTTTTTTAAGCTGAATATCCACTACAAAAGACAGGGTAGAACCAGAATGAATGTGTCAAATGAGATCTGCAGCAAGCTAATAATTCCACCCATCCCTAGTAGCAAACACCTCGAACACCATACGGAGCGCGAAGCAGATAGCGCCAGAACATAGAAAAACTCTCATATTGACAAATTGATGGTGTGCGTTGACGCGCCAGGCTGTGACGAAGGCAGAAGGCGCGCGGCCGTTACTGACGAACAGGACATCCTACTTGCTAGCACTGTGGTTTCCAGGACTCATATACACATATGGGGAAGGTGTCGCTATCGCCCTCGCCATAGCAGGAACCTCGTCAAAGATCCTATGTTGGCGATTCCAAAACAGCAATCAAACATTACATGGTAAAACGAGTTTCCTCACAGGTACGTAACATCCAAGTTGGTGAGCAAATTCACATAGTATGCACTCCTGCTCATCACGCCTCCCTTCTTTGGAGCCAGGCAGCCCATGATCTAGCTCGAGGTTTTACTTTCCTAGCTGGTCAATCCTGGCCAGTCACGCATTTAGTGAACAAAGGCTACTCAAGCATAGAGAAATTTTGCAGCGCTACAGGCTTGCCAGACTGAGATACCCACCTACGGACAAATCGCTTACTAAACAACAGACATTCGTTTGGAGTTCACTCTAAATCACTTTGTTTCCAAAACCCCGATTATGTAGCTTCTGTTATAAAGGACGATATCTGACGAATGCAAACAATTTGATAATAGGGCCGATTTAATTTATATGATCTGGAACTGCGCTCAGGTTTCAGAAGCGGGTCAATTCATTGAAGGCTGTAACACGTTTTCACATTTTCCACTTTACGTCAATGGGGCGAGGGCGGCTAAAAATCTTGTGACATGCTTAGCCACCATCTGAGAGTTGATGTGGCAGCACGTGTGTTTTGCCGACACTTCTGGCGGAATGTCAGGTCAAGATAACCGCACCCTTTCGGCGCAACGAGAGTAAACTTTTTCGGCCTTTAACTCCACTTGTACCAATAACGGCTTGCGAAAGCACTGTTTGGCATAATTTTGCTTGGCGATTTGCATCGGGAGATGGGAGCAGAGTTTGGCAAAATATTATGCGTTTTTAGTAGGTTTGGCTTTGGGGACAAAGGGAAGGCACAGTATCAGTCCGACTTCCCCGAGGCCACCTACGCTTACAGATGACGGCATGCGATTAGTTGTACATACTTCGTCGGTTAGAATCCTTTTGGAAAACTGCCCTCCAACTTGAATAGCAGGTGTATGCTAAATGGGAATCGGAATTATATGACACTGCTGTGGATGCTGTCGAAGAAAGTAGCGTCACAATTTTTTATATGAGATCACGTCATTATTTTTTTCCGATATGCTTTCTTAACTCCTGATCACGGAAACAACCCTTAACCGAACGAGCTGCAACGGTCTCGCGGTAAACACACTGAGAAGTTTCACGCTAATAATTGAAGGTGTGCCATTTCTAAGTTATTTACAAATTATAGCACCGACGCAAATCTTTCAAATGCGACTCGAATGCTCACCAAAATAAGAATCATTGCAGGTTCATTTTTAACGGGGCCACAGGTAGCATAAGACAGGACAGCTCTTTTATTTTTAAGTTTCAGCTAGACACGGCCTATTTGAAAAGCAAACCCCGTTCATAATCACTTTCATACTCCCCTTCGGCTAGCCTTCGCACATGCTCTACGTGAGTTGAACAGAGTATTAGTGCAAAAACACTGATCTGGAGGGGTACAACCGAGCACAATCGTGTAGCAATGCCATCACTCTCATTGGCTACGCTACTTCTTAAGGTCACAGCAACGTGGCCTCGCGCGGGTAATTCAAAATACAGCGGCTCCAACGCGCTACTCTCACCGACGGGTCTGTCAGAATCTCCACCTTAACAGAGAGGGGATCGAGCCTCTGACTGGTCAATGACTCAATATGATCTGTAGCAGTGTTTTCGCACCAAAAAATCTGAAAGGGTTCGAGACGGTCGGGTTCAGTAGCAAAGAATCTGAACCACTAGGGATAAAAGAATTTCCAGTCCCGGGCTAATTGCTGACAGGTCTCGGCATTCGCTCTCACCGGAAGCAGCGTCATGGTCACATTACCTGATTTCCTGGGGCTGCTTTCAGGCTTCTGCCATCGTCCACTGCAGCGCAGGCGATACAAGCCATCGCTCACTCCGACGCAGTTTGCTCGCAGGGGCGTCAGGCGCATGTTTATCTCTTGACAAGCGTGAAGCACTAAAGATAAACATCAAAGGCGCGATTCAGTCGATAAATTTCGCGAACGGAGCGCGACGTGCATAAATGCGAAGCTTTGGTAGAATTCAGCTTGGCGGGGTTCACTTGCCGTTGCTGGTCGCGAAGTTATCCCAAGGCCGAAGTAGGCCAGCTGGCTGCGCTTCAAAGCAGAAGAAAGCGTTCGCAAAAATAATTACCACAATAATTATCTGCTCCACCACATAGCGGTTCGCTTGCGACGTTTTCAGGCCTGCGCGCTGAAACAAATCTCGAAGCAGGTCAACTTCGGACAATACACGAGTAAACAAACCGTGCTGGGGCTCAGGACGCGTCCATGTCTACTGAATTTCAAGGCAAGAAAGCATAGGTGCAAGCTTCAAACGTCTTACAGCTTCTTGGAGACACCATGGAGCTTGTGTCACGATCTAACACAAGATATCACCGGCAGAAACACAGTGATAGAAACGCCAGCACAGTGCTACTTTACCACGAGCTGAACTGGTGGGCGGAGCTTCCGGCGTGCACAAAAAAAAATTGACAGCGCGACTTAAGTCAGTAAGTAGTCTAGAAATTTCCGGTTGTTAAAATCTAATCGCAATCAGAAAAAAAATCTTGAGACATATCAGAAATATCATACATTACTAATTAGTTTTCTCGTGACGTCGGGCTTTTTTGTTTTTCCGTAGTACATTTCTGCAGTTTTTCTGTAGCATTTTTCTGTAGTCTGTAGTTCTGTAGTACTTTTCTGTTCTAACAATACAAACTCGTGGTGCTACTACAGCTGTTGTTAAAAAAAGTTCACGTTGTGACAAGAGAAACTTTATGTAGTTTTTTTTTTCGACTGAGTGCTCACTAGTTGGGAGACCGGGCGAGTGCTTTCGCTCATTATAACCCCGTTTGAGTGAGGTTAAACAATCTCCGCCACTCGAAGCGGTCTCTCCCAGATGACACAAGTAGGGGGTAAATGTATGGTCTCCGCGATCAAGCGTGCTGTTGTACTGGAGCTGATCGCAGAAGTCGCTGTTAAACCTCCTCAATTTGAATGGTGGTTCTCAGATCGCTTCACATGTACAGCTGAAACTTTAGAGCACCAGGACCATAGCCACAAAGAGTTCTTACAACCTCGCCTTCGCATTATATTATAATTGTAACTAAAATTATCTGCATTTCTGGCACGCCTTTGATTGCTCCCAAAAAGCGAGTGAAAACTCACGACTTCAACGACATCTACGATGTTGCACAAACTGCAATGCGATTGAGTGGTTGTCTGCGGCACGATGAGAACTGCGAGAAGTTTTGAGCGTTTGCTGTTGTTTGCGGGGCTTTGCGCTATCGCGCGCGCGATTAATGGCCCCAACTAACATGCCTCCAAGTATGGGTTGATCAGTTGTTGCATTTATAGATGGCGCAATAGGTTTGGTGACGCTCTTCGCCATATCTTCCGACGAACGAAGTGCGGTTCGATGGATGGTGTACGGCTGTATCGCATCGGTCGAGCGCATTTCAACCTGACAAGAACCGCTCGCCAGTGTGGTCTACACCACTGCTAATCTCTTTATGTCAGTGTCTAACTTGACTCGAACGCAACCATGGTTGCGCAAACGCATAAGGTGTGCAGTGCATGTGTAGTGTATTGAAACGATGTGCCGAGAGATACTTAAAAGTGGAAACATAGGGAAGTTGGTTTGTCATTATCCGTGCAGCCAAAAACCAAGGACGATACAAGTACAGAAACACGGCGCTGACTTACAACGTATTTTTATTTAGTGTTTGTCACTGCTTCAATACTGTGGCAATCATGTGAGATGAATATACAAACAAAACGAAACAAAATGAGACGAACCGCAGACATAAAATGTGGGTTTGACGGCAGTGACAAATGATCAGCATCGCGCATTTCTCAGGTCAGTGCCCAATCAAGCGTACAGTACGTTTCCGTAACACTCTGGAGAACTCGCTCAAGCACGCAGTGCAACCAAACTTACACAATCATGTACAACACCTGGTGACATCCTGATAGCAAACTTATCTTTGTATCTCCTTCTCAGGGGATGCTTCCGCAGTTGGGCGACAAGCACTACATGGGCAAGCAGGTAGATGTCTGAATGACTGGCTACGCGAACAGAATAACAACGCGAACAACACTATAACCGGTCAATTTGAAAAAGAAAAAATCACAACCAATTTTCAGCCAGCGCGGAGTTTTTATAGACATCCGAGTCGAAATCACCAGATTTTGAAGCCAGTGAAATGCACAGGCACCAGTAAAACTTTATTAGCACAGCATCAATAGCTCCGTCCCAAAAAGGTAGGGAAATGCTCATAGCTCGTCATGTACCACTGTTGCCATGAGGATTTCGCGTGCCTGCCATTCTTATCATGTGTGGTGCAGTTGCAATTAGACTGTTTGTCACAACATTTAAATGCTAAACTATCAGCAAATAACTTCGTGGGGAGCACGATGCTTAAGCGTTTGAGTTTATGTAGCTACTCAGCAGTCGGCTACCTTTTTTGTTAATCGTTTAGTTCTGTAGTGCACCACGTCTTCTCTCACATTTGTACTCACATTATAGAGGAATTCACAAAGAAAAGAATGGAAGTAAAAGGTTGTGTTTGTGTGAACTCCGCGAATCTTGCGATCTCAGACGACTAAGCTGGTAACGGATAATGCTGCTGTTAGCGTTCCGTTCACATGGAACTGTACCTGCCGCAAGAGTTCCGTCCAGACGGAGCTCTCTGTGCCACTTGAGTTCTGTCTAGGCTTTCACGGTTCCAGACTAGTTGTCGCGATTTAGTTTGTGTGCACAAGCTTGAACTTACAAAATGGAACTGTTGGTAGGCAGTCAGTTTAAATGCAATCTCTTCGTCTTATTACTCATCTAAAGGTGCAACCAGTCTAGACGTAACTGTGTATGCCACTTCACTTCTTGCCAGCCATATATGCCGCAAAGTTTCGTCTAGATGGAACCATATGTGATATAGTTTTGTCTATATGGAATTACAACTTGCGCTAAACTTCAGTGTGGAATTAAAAGTCGGGCGAGACTTTTGTCCAGACGCAACGCAATTTTAAGCAAAATGATTCTTTTGTGATCTGCCTATACCTGTGTGGATAGACACTCCGAACAGAAAACTTTAGGAACGGACTAATCCGCGCGACATGCAACCGAGCTTAGTTTATTTACGCTGCGGTGGTTCAAGATGGCGTCAGGAGCTTTACAAGAAATTGCCAGGCTTTCTTTGTGCGCGTGCGCTCGTATGAGTCCGTGTTTGCGTGCATGCGTGTATTTGAACAGTGTGCTAATGGAGAAAAATTGAAGCTAGTTGCGGGCACCATGCATGCTTTGTTTAATTAGGCGGTGGTAAGTTTCTTTTCGCCCTGAAGCGCATCGCATCTTCTGTCACGTTCGCACTCAAATTGTAAAACATTTGACAAAAAATAGCGGAAGTATCACCTAATCATCAGCGTCATCATCATCATCAGCCTGACTATACCAACTGCAGGGCGAAGGCCTCTCCCATATTTCTCCACTTAGCCCGGTTCTGTGCTAGCTGCATCCACTTGACCCTTGCGAACTTAACCTCATCCGCCCACCTAACTTTCTGCCGCCCCCTGCTACGCTTTCCTTCTCTTGGAATCCACTTTGTTACACTAAGCGACCATCGGTTACCCTCTCTTCGCACTACATGTCCTGCCCATGCCCATTTCTTCTTCTTGATTTCCACTAGAATGTCGGTAACTTGAGTTATTTCTCTGACCCACTCTGCACGCTTCCTATCTCTTAATGTTACCCCTACCATTTTTTGTTCCATAGCCCTCTGGGTTGTCCTCAAATTAAGTAGAACTCTCTTGGTCAGCCTCCACGTTTCAGCTCCATAGGTGAGCACAGGTAAGATGCAACTGTCGTATACTTTCCTCTTCAGCGATACCGGTAACCTTCTAGTCATAATCTGCGAGTGCTTGCCAAATTCGCTCCATCCCAATCTTATTCTTCTTGTCATTTCCTTTTCATGGTCCGGATCTGCGGTTACTACCTGTCCTAAGTAGACATAATCGCCTACTACTTCCAGTACTTCGCTACCTAACGTAAACTGCTGTTCCTTCCCGAGGCTGTTGAACATTATCTTAGTCTTCTGCATATTGATTTTCAAGCCTACATTTTTACTTTTCCTGTCTAGGTCATCAATCATTATTTGCAGTTCATCCCCGGAGTTGCTTAGCAAGGCAATGTCATCAGCAAATCGCAGATTACTGAAGTATTTTCCATCTACCCTTATTCCTAACTGCTCCCATTCCAAGTCTCTGAATATTTCCTCTAAGCAAGCTGTGAACAGTACTGGGGAGATTGTGTCTCCTTGCCTAACACCTTTCTTTATGGAAATTTTGTTACTTTCTTTATGCAGAACTATGGTTGCTGTGCAGCCGCAATGTATAACTTCCAGCATTTTCACGTAGGGCTCGTCTACCCCCTGATTTTGCAATGCCTGCCTCACCGCTGATGTTTCAACTGAGTCAAATGCTTTTTCGTAATCAATGAATGCTATGTATAAGGGCTGGTTATATTCCGAGCATTTTTCTATCACCTGATTGATGGTATGGATATGATCAATAGTAGAGTACCGTTTCCGAAAACTTGCTTGTTCCTTTGCTTGATTGCAGTCTAAGGTTGTCTTGATTCTATTAGCGATTACCTTAGTAAATACCTTATACGTAACAGACAGTAAGCTGATTGGTCTGTAATTTTTAAGGTCCTAAGTGTCCCCTTTCTTATCAATGAGGATAATGTTTGCATTCTTCCATGGTTCCGGTACCATCGATGACACCAGGCACTGCGTATACAGGCTGGCCAGTTTTTCTAGCACGATATCCCCCCCGTCTTTTAGCAAATCTGTACTTATCTGATCCTCTCCAGCTGATTTCCCCTTTTTCATAGTTTCTAATGCTTTCTTGACCTCGTCCTTCGTCACTGGTGGAACGTCTGACTGTTTTTCCCTTCCGCCAATCTCCTTACGGTCCTGACTACTTTGGCTGCTGTAGAGATCTGTATAGAACTCCTCGGCTACTTTGACTATCTTGTCCATATTGCGGATGGATCTCCTCGGCCCCTTTCCATCTTCGTCTATGGGTAACAAGTGGATCATCGTGGCCACTGACTACCTTACCCGTTACGCCGAAGCAAGAGCACTACCAAATGGTACCGCGGCAGAAGTCGCCAAATTTTTTCTCGAACAAATTCTCTTGCGACACGGCGCCCCAGAAGTGCTCATCACGGACAGGGGAACGGCGTTTACGGCAGAGTTGACGCAAGCCATCCTGGAATACAGTCACACAAGCCATCGACGAACAACTGCGTACCATCCCCAGACCAATGGCCTTACGGAGCGCTTGAACAAAACGATCGCGGACATGATCGCTATGTACGTCGACGCTGAACACAAGACCTGGGACGCCATCTTGCCGTACGTGATCTTCGCGTATAACACGGCAGTCCAGGAGACGACCAGAGCGACCCCGTTTAAGCTTGTGTACGGCAGGGAGCCCACGACGACGTTCGACGCAATGCTGCCGCACGTAACCAACGAGGACAACCTTGACGTCGCCGCCTACCTGCAGCTTGCAGAGGAAGCCCGACAACTCGCACGGCTGCGTATTAAGGACCAACAGCGCACCGACAGCAGACGATACAATTTACGACGACGCCACGCAGAGTACAATCCAGGAGACCAAGTGTGGGTTTGGACACCAATTCGCCGTCGTGGATTAAGTGAAAAGTTGTTGCGTCGATACTTTGGGCCGTACAAAATCCTTCGCCGCGTCGGACTACTGGACTATGAAGTCATTCCCGACGGAACGTCAGCATCACAACGGCGACGCGCACGCCCAGATATTGTACATGTTGTGCGACTGAAGCCATATTACGCGAGTTAAAGAATCTGTGGTGTTTCAACTTTGCAGTGTTTATGTTTAAGTTTCTTTGTTCTGGACCATCGAGGCGATGTTTTTTTAAGGGGGGAGTAATGTCGCGAAACCTTCAAAACAGTATTTGTTGTTTTTTTAACGGCCGCCGGCATACAGGCTTATCACTCTGATTCTGGACCGCGTATCAGTTCCGTAATCTTTGTTTGTTAATGCTCGATGTCGCGAGTCGCACCTTTATCAGTTTTGTTGTAGCGCAAGATGCACCGAGACCTGTCTCGAAGGTTCCGGCCACTTGGGTGTCTTTCCCTTTCCACAATGTTCCAGCCCGTGCTGGTAGCTGTTTGCGACGTAATCTAGATTGTTCTGTGCAGCCTTTAAATTGAGCGTTGCCGAGTGTGACGGGCATTCTTTGTTCGACGATCGACGAGCACGTTTGTTTCTATCGCCGCTGCCGAGTTGCTTAGTTCTTTTGCGGGCGCAAGTCAGCCCAAATAAACAGTTTCTTTAGTGCAATCATCGACCCTTCAATTGTGTCGTCGACCTCGTCACCACTACGTGACAATATTCGTGATGACGTTGCCCGCCTTGTCCATTATCGCATACATCTGGTTTTTGCCTGTGCCTAATTTCTTCTTTACCGCCTTAATGCTTCCCCCGTTCTTTACAGCATGCTCAATTTTCTCCATGTTATACTTCCTTATATCAGCTACCTTGCGCTTATTGATTAGCTTTGATATCTCGGCCAATTCGATCCGGTCTGTTGGATTGGAAGCTTTCATACTCTGGCGTTTCTTAATCAAGCCTTTCGTCTCCTTAGACAGCTTACCGGTATCCTCTCTAACTATCCTACCGCCTACTTCTACCGCACACTCAGTAAGGATATCTCTGAAATTATTGTCCATTGCTTCTAGGATAATGTCGTCATCCTCGGTTAGGCCTGAATATCTATTCTGTAGCGAGATCCTTAGTTCTTCTGCCCTCTCCCTACCGCTAATTTGTTATTGGGTTCTTAATAATCTGTTGCATTCCTTCATCAGGTTTAGGCTAATTCGGGACCTCACCATCGTGTGGTCACTGCATTGCACTTTCCCGATTGCCTCTACATCTTGCACAATGGCGGGGGTTGAACAGATTATGAAGTCAATTTCATTTTTAATCTCCCTGTTAGCACTTTTCCATGTCCATTTCCGGTTCTTCTGTTTGTTGAAGAAGGTATTCATGAATCTTAAGTTATTGCGCTCTGCAAACTCAACTAGTAACTCCCCCCTGCTATTCCTAGAACCAATGCCATAGTCACCTACTGCCTGGTCTCCTGCCTGCTTTTTTCGTATACCTTCGCATTGAAGTCGCCCATTAGTACAGTATACTGCGTCTTTACTTTTCGCATTGCCGATTCTACATCTTCGTGGAAGCTTTCAACTGCCTGATCATCGCAACTACATTACCTATTAGTATGGCTTTTTATTTCCCTTTTTACACATTATTTGATTCATTCGTTAGTTTTTCACGCTACTCGTCTTTGCATCCCATGTGGCGATCAAATTATCGCATCTGGTTTCCATACGCTGTGTGGGAGGACAATTTTCGCTACCATTGAACAGCATGTAGACGTATGTGTGGTTCTCCTTCCTAAACCATGTGTTATCAAAGAGAACCGGGCAAGAATTCAGCGGGAGCATTCGTTCGCTAGCCAAGCCAATGTATTGACAAGGGGACTTGTCTTCGCCAAGACAAAGACAAGAACCCTTGTCAATACATCGGGTTGGCTTGCGAACTGAGGCTCCTCCTTGACCCTAGTTCAGTGCTCTTTCATACTGGACCACATTGGATGCCTTGTACCTGTCGAGGTTTCTGTCAGCATGAGGTTTCGAGCTGAGTTCAATCACAAGCTTGAAGTCAACAACGTGCGCACTCTCATGCCACCTTCCAGGTGTATGCTCGTCATTTGTTGAGGCAGCGAGGCTTTCAGGTTGGTTGCAAGGGTCCCATGTGCTCGATTCTTATCTCACGCATCCATATGAAAGCAGCTGCATAGCTTCGCAGCTCCTTTCAACTAGGTCATATCAAATGGTCTTGTGGTAGCTCAGTCTGTCGATCCATCAAACGTTTATCGCCATTAGTTAAAAAAAACCAACTTGACATTCTGTGCGCCACTGCACGTTCGACCTATAGTTGCCGATCATCTCACCAGCCAACTAACACCTGTCATATGTATGCTTGCAGGTTTTCGAGGCAGCGAGACTTCGAATGAGAGTTCAAAGCTCTCGGTGTTTGTTGTCTCCTAACTACAACCTACTAAAGGCGTGCTCGCGAGGACGCGGTGCATCATACGTAGATAGCAAGTCCCCTACAAGCCAATATCTACCTGAGATATGCACCTCGATTTCCGAAACTGCGAGGCTTCAAACGCTCGCGAGGATTGTTCTCGCACTGAAACGCAGCCGCTCTAATGAAGCAATCATCTTTTTGATATACTTTGTGTGCTGAACTAATCACTGCATCTTCTTCGGCTGCGTCGCAGGATTTAGCAGTGTCGAATCCAGCACGCAATACTTAGGCCAGTGAAAGGTACAAGTTTCAGAGCATGAATGCCGTTTGTAGGGCGATGCTGGGTGAAAGTTACGCGTGTTCATCCCAATAGGCAAAGATGCCACCACAGTCCATGAAAACGGGAATCTCCCTGCTGTGCTATGCTTTTTCTTGATTGCAAGGATCGGCGCAACGGCAACATCCACTTGCGGTCCCCCTCCTGGGGCAGACGGTCAATCCACCAATCACGCCTAAACTGTTCTTTGCAGCCTAGAGGGGACATAAGCATTGCAGCAGGTTGCTGCGGACGCCAGCCAACAGCACCATCTCCGAACGGCTCCGCATAACCTATCGTGCACGCCGACGCACTCTCCTACTCACTTGAGTGGGCGTGCTGCGTCTTACGTAAAAGAAACGTATTGCGGGCACACGCGTGTGCTTTCTCCCGTGGGCGGTGAGGCCGCCGTGAAAGAGTTTCTTGATGCGCACTCTCGTGGTTTAGAGAATTGGTATTTCGCGCTTATCTTGTCAGCCAATATTTTTTTCGTGAGGAAATAACCACGTTGCATACTAACTGAAATATAATAGGCTGCTCTAAACGAATTCTCGGCAGGAATGAGTTTCGCTTTTTCATGTCATCATACCGTACCTGCTCGGCACCCTGTTGTTGTCCTGATTGCATTTGTATGTTACAAATTTCTTGCTTTTCGTTTCAGGGGTGCTTTATTCGAATCTAGCCGAATGTCCCCGACTGACACTGGGCGCTTTTTGATGTGAACGAAATACGCAAATGCAATTTGTGAGGTCGCGGCGAGTGTATAAACGCAGATGGGTGAAATTTCAGAGTCATGTTTCCACCGTTTGTCGACATCGAGAGAGCGGTGCTGCATTGGACGCGTCCGCTAGCCTGACGAAATTCCACGTAACCGTCTGAGTTGCCCCCCCCCCCCCCCCCCCCCTCCGTATAGCAGCTCAGAATGAGGCGTCATGATTCGGTGGCGTAGAAAAAACACTTCCCAGGTGTTCTCTGGAATAGGAAATTGTACTGGATTGACTGAATACGTCGACCGCCTATGAATTCACACCGCATGAACCACCTAGCTCGGCGGTACGATGCTGCATACTCTCGATCAGGTCGATGAGCATCAGTAACAGTGCCCCCATTTTTTTTTCGAGAAATCAACTGGCCCCAGCTGTGTCTCTCAAACCACACACAACGGCACCAGCGTATTCGCGCCATTAAAAGTGCACCTCACCTCCTCCTCGGTATCCTTGCGCAACGATGAAAACGCTTGAGCGCTGCGATGTGACCAATCTTGAGCAATAACCACTCTTATTTACGAGCCCGTCATCACTATTTCTGAGTCAGAATTTTATCGGAGAGGAGAGAATACGCCGTTTATTAAGGCGATTTTGGGAAAGCATTTTGTTAAGGCCGCGCATGTGACTAAACCGAAGTGATTACTGAGTAAGTATTGTATAAATATTCTCCATGACAGGTGCACAGGGAATTAAAAAGAAAGTCGAAAGTTATCTGCCTGATCGCGCATCATATAAATATTTTCTCCCTAAAGTTCGATCAGCCTCTGCTTCAGCGGCCACCAACCATCTATGACAGTGCCTGAAGCCGACATTTACTCGGAGTACTTGGCTCCCTTACAACTTTAACCGGTGCTGCCTTCATTCATGGTCGTGATTAGCGTGTTTGACATATGGGGTGCTCTATTTCACAAGTAGGTTTTTTACATGGAATTTTTTATCGACATGAGTCTCAGCCCGTTCCTCCTTGAGAGGACGGATGAGATCTTTTAAAGCATCTACATATACTTTTCTAAATTTTTTCCCAGCTCATTATTCATTGCAAATGAATTTTAGGCCCTATACAGCACTGTTTTTAGTGATATTACAGAGCAAATGCATTTTTAGGCATTATACACCACTCTTTTTTTATCCCTTCATGAAACATTACAACTATCACATTACGCAAACTTGAGTACACCGTTAACCTTGAGTTTGGCGCTCTTTGGCCTGAGTCGCCCTTGCGCCATTAAAATCCAACATCATCATCATGGGGTGCTCTATCAAATGTCTACTGATCCGAAGCCCTCCAAGGCGGCTTTGACCGCTCGCTGCAGTTCCTCTTGGGTCGGTAATCTCAAATACTACTACCATGGCATTGCTTCCATACGCTTAATTCAGCAGCTCAGTCAAGCCGAAATTTATAAACTGCATGAGTTACAAACTGCAGAGCTGCGCTACTTGCTACCCATTGTGCACGACAAAACTTTGCATATGAGATGGCGTCTACCATTTTTGCCTTTGAAATTGTACGCACTGCCGGTTTACAGAAGCCTAACAAGTGAAAACTGCATAGTGAAGAACCACCGGCGTGCTAGTTGTCGCAGGCGATGTATCATTCCAGTTACTTCCCATTTAAAGCTCGTGGCCCACTGTTTTTGATATTTCACTTGCATATACAATTCGTGCCCCCTACACAGTTTCAGTGCATAACACGCAATCCAGTAGATATATGCGTCATCTGAGTAAAGCAAGGCGCAAGGGGAAAAAGCAAGTGAATCAAGACGCATCACCGCTTTTAGGCAGCCGTTACGCGCCGCTACAGGTATAAAAGCACTGTCCATTGACCAACGTAATCGGCGTGCGGTGTTTCAACCGGCATCTACTTGCATTCGCCCCGGTCGAGAGGAAATGAGCGCAGCGGGTGCGAACAGCACACGGAGAGAAGGCGCGGAGAGAAAGTTGCAGGCGACGCGGTGGCGTCGTACCAGGTCAGCGGCGCAAAATTTCGACGCTTGGGGAGAAGCGAGCGCTGCAGTCGCGCCGCCAAACTTGAGGTTGTGTTCACTGTGGAGAGGTGTACCTCAAGGGTCCGTGCTGCCAGCCATATTGTTCAGCATGGCGTCTCTACCTTTTTCATGTCAACTGGCCTAACACTGCGGATATTTTCATCAGATGCATGCAGATGGCGCAGTGGTATCGCACTACACGTGGACCTCACCACCAATATTAGCCTTCAGACCGCTTTGCACAAGACATCGTAGTAGGTTTAAAATGAACCGCGGCAGAACAAGCGGGATAACGATGGATAAGGGCGAATTGTGTTATCAGTGGATTAAGGTGTATTCAGTTGGGTTAGGGTGTATTACAGTGCATTAGTGGGTGGAAGAAAACATAGTCGATCGCAGCAGCCACGGCTGTACGTAATTTATTACTTGCAAATAATTGCATTTCTGAGTAATTCTGTAATCAGGTCATTGCTTTTGGAAACAGTAACTTTTAGGGTAAGAGATATTTTTGTGTAATTGATTACCATTTATGAATTACTTGTGTGCCGAAAAGGCTAAAAGGCGAAGCGTCTCTGACGACGTGGTTGTGTCAAATTGTTTGGCTGCCCGACGGTGCACATGGTTGTGTGGAATATTGCACTCGCCGCGGTCACTTTTCTATTTCAATTCCCGGATATTGAAGCCAATTGACGGGTATCTTGTGAAGGACGAAGCCCGGAGCACTACCACATTTGCCCGAAAAATAAAACCAGCCACGAGATAATTTCACATGAAAGTCACGTCCAAAGAAACGATTGCATGATGCTCTCAGGTTTTTGGCCACCTCACCTACAATGCCTTTTCGCGGCGCCGACAACGAAGCGCGGCGATGAAAAGAGGAGGGGTTCAACTCCGCAAATCAACTAAGAATACGAGCGCCGTAGTGAAAGGCTCTTTAAGTGGCACCTAAATCGTACAATAGCCGGGCGCCTTGATTTTCGCTTCCATCGAAGAGTAGCCCCCACGGCCGAGATTCGATCCCGTTTCCTTAGGTTCAGCATTCGAGTGTCATGACCCCTGATACCTTCGCGGCTGGTCATAGAGGGTGTAGAAAGTGACACTGAAGCATTGCCCAACTACGCACGGGTACGCAACGTTTTCGTACGGCATAGCGCGTCCCTCCCTTCTAACGCTTCCATGTAGAGTATGTTCCGCGTAGTGGCCTATGTGTTCACGGGAAAATGTTTTAAGATCTGTTACAACTTAAATAAAAACACTCCATATGAAAATTAACTGCTTGTAAAACAAGTTCAAGGAAGCCGCACTAGTGCACTGAAGTTGAAGCCAGTTCGTCTTATGGCAGGAAAGCTCAAAGAAAAGTAACACAATTGTAATCGATTACTACTCTTTTATTATCGGTTAGTTTTCTCCAGCTGGAATTGACCACTCTTATCAGTTATAGTTTAAATAGGCCAATCATAGTTGCAATCGGTTACCTATTTTCTGTAACGTGTACAAGACGGATTCCAATATATATTTCTGACCAAGGGCCGCATTCGATCCTGGGTACTTCGCCAGTTTAAAAATTTCAAAAAAACAGCGGCGAAGGCATTCCCGACAGCCCTGCGTATGTGTTGTCACGTTTCTAGCGTACTGAACTTCGCAGTGCTGAACAGGCCACCACGATGTTGTCTACCTGCATCGCTCGCTGTTCTGTGGCACGCCTGTGGGGGGTATCCCGCTGTCCTGGCTTCCAAGGCGCGGCAGGGTTCACCAAGACAAGTACCACTCTGTTTTTCTGAACCGAGAAGGGACTATCCAGAGACGGCTACTCGCAGCAAACCGCAAAGTGGCGACTCTTGGCTACCTTTATTTTTATTTTTAGTTTTGCTCGGACGTGGCTACCATCACACGGCATATTCCCACGTAGCACTGGCTGGTAGTTGTCGTCACAACGATCGACTACTTTAGAGCAGCTACGAAGGTATAGTATTCTATACACGATTTCACATTAAATATAATGGAGACTCCGACACAGGCACAAAAAACACATTAATTGTGCATGGTCCTCTAAGTGTATGCTTAGTAGCAAAGGCTCCTTCATATCAACATCGGCGCGTTACTAATAAGTAGACCGGCGCATAGGATGGGCTCCTACGACCGTCGATGCACAATATCAGAGTCTGTGATGCACGTCTCGGAAGGTGGACATGTTTAAACCATAGCCATTACGCACTCTTTTTCGACAAAACCAATCCCCTAAACAAGTTCGCTAACATCAATGGAGCGTCTCTGCCGCCATTTCCAACAAATTTTTTCGTTCTTTTCTGCTTTGCATCGTGATTTATAGGGGAATTATGGACGTGTTCGTTCCTAGCTAGTATAAGATAGAATCAGACCGTTCTAGATAACAACTATCTTGGTATAGTTACTCAACGTCGCCCTTTTCATTTAATCTCAGTAAACATATTGCCGCGATAGCTCTTTTCTGTAACCGGGCTAGTCTAACGCCAAGAACGGGATACTCAATGACGATTTCTCGTCATCTTTCTCGATTTATCGAGGTTAACAAAGACAACACTGGAGGCACTTAGAGTGTCGATGTTACGGTGGTTTTTTTCTTTGTCGCTTAATTACTTCATGCCTTGATGGCTTTATTGCCTGCGTTTGGGGCGGGCTAGTTGGCTCATGCTTAAAAGCAAACAGCGATGCACAGTTAATAAAGGTAGACGGGACAAGAATTTACTCACAGTTGTTTATTTCATAACAATTTTAGTCAATTTCAGTTTATTCCACAGTAATCTCATTCAGCTTCTTTTAA
The DNA here is from genome assembly GCF_055883805.1 of Amblyomma maculatum. Taxonomy (NCBI): domain Eukaryota; kingdom Metazoa; phylum Arthropoda; class Arachnida; order Ixodida; family Ixodidae; genus Amblyomma; species Amblyomma maculatum. Next base: position 95,041,238 of record NC_139346.1, on the reverse strand, counting down.
TTCGATCATTAAACTCGAACGTTCCCTGGACTGTAGCTTGCCATCAGTGATCATTCTTGCCGCATTCAGCTAACTGTAAAGGCCCCAGACAGTAACTATCTCGCTTGTCTTTTGTTTTTTTGTTTTTTCGGCGAAGAAAAGCTCTATCTCAAAAGTCGCGATAGAACACCGTGGCATTCACAAGACATATAATCTTATAGCAACGAGTTGGTACAGTATAATGCTCAACGTGAACATTCAGATGAGTTTCAGTTAGGCATTTAAATTACAATGCATTACTCCTATCAGCTAGGCTCCCGGGAGTTTGTACCCATAGTGCAAGTCCACATCAGCGGCGCCGTAGTTCTTTTTTGAAAACTCTGGCGATAGTCGTCGTCAGAGGGTTTTTTGCCGCACCCGGACAGTCATCGAACTGCACGTCGTATGCCGCGACGCACACTTTCAAGTTCACCTTGAGCACCGCCTTCACCTGCGCCGAATATAACCAATGCAAATGCGCATCATGAAACTGCGCTTGTAGCTCTCGCCGTGGGCTATAACTGGGAGCTACACTGACAGGAAAAATCTATAAAGTTTGCGCAAAAGTGCCATTGGTTTTAATGAAGCACCACGCACCGATTAGCAAGTGGAAATTCCGCAATCCCAACAAACAATGGCAACAGATTGTAAACATGACAGGATTACAATCGGGGGGGGGGGAGGGGGGGGGTGATCTGCGTGATGAACTTTGACGCACCATATTTGATAATTGTGGTTCACTGGAAAGGAAGAGCACTTTTTCTCTGCATCCCATCTTCACATATGCTAATTTTGTTGTTCTGACTTATGCTCCCTTGCCAGCGTTTCGTTGGCAGTATAGCGCTACGCGCAATTATATCGAAGGTCGGTGGATACTAAAACGGCGCCTTTAATGGTATGGCGCGACGCCATTAATGGCTCCCGTCTTCGGCTCCACCTGCGAATTCTCGTTCGCTTATATCTACTATCCTGTTCGCTTAATTACTAATCTCTTAATTGGTACCTCTATTTTTACAAACATTTGTTAGCACATAATCACAATGTGAACAAATTGCCGTGGATCAACTTAGCTGAACAAGATTGTACTGAGCGAAAGTTGGGTTAAACATGGTTACACAGTTAGGTATCTTATCTATATTACAACACAACGTTATTCTTTAGTGTTAACACTTGACAAGCCGTGGTTCTTTCTGCAAGGTAAGGTAACGACAGTCTTATGGCCCATGAGGCAGTTTGCAGAGGATAAGAAAGCGAGGAGAATGATATCAGGACAGAGGCAATAGGCGCGCCTCACAGCAGCCATCTCCTAGCCGGCAAAGCGACAAGGGCGACAATGGCATGAACAGAAACACTAAGTTGTAAGAGGACCACCGCCGCATGCCACGCTCCTCCACTGTCTGCCTCGCGTTATCAATGCGGCGAGCCCAGTAAGAGTGAGTCACTGCGTGAACCGCGTGGCAACTAGTGAGAACAAGTGGTTAGAGCGACGGTCGACGCAGAAGCGGGCGTGACTGCGAAGCGCACAGTTATGGCGAATGCGCGCCCACCCGTTAGAGGTCAATTCCAAGCCTGATTTGACCACTGGCTCTGCAAGCGAGAAGGGGGAGCCTCACTCCAAAACCTTGCGACATAAATGCCCATAAATCCTTGCTTTAACCAAGCCCTACGGACACACGTGCTTAGCCTTGAAGTAGCTTATAGCTTGCGTATCGCCCAAAGATTCCAGTGGGTTCGATTCTTATTTTACCCGCCCAGAACAAAGCAGAAGTCCGAGTTGATAGCGTCTGCCATGTTAGATAATCTTGAGAAGTCACATAAACCAGCGGCTAATCAATATCCGTCTACGTCACCATCCGACTGCCACCTTCGAGAATTTTCTCTCCCACTGCCAAAAATGCCAGAATTATCAGCAGAACAATGCCTTTAACGCAGTTCGTTGAAATGTTAACGCAGTTCGTTGAAATGTAAAAGTCGGAAAATTAATTATGGCAGTTTCAGGCCAAATTAGCATTAAGAACAGGAAGCGCGTTCCCTAATTGTGATCGCGAGCATGTTTCCGCATCTCCGCAAAACGCTTCTCATTTATACATTTGGTCAGGTCGTTTTCGCCACTCCACTGCTCGGATGCGGATTGCAGTGCTAGTTAGCCATTTCGACGATGGGCCCATTGCACACACTACAATCAACGATATACTTTGTACATTTCAGCGACCATGTCGGCGGGGACGTTTCTATTTCGAATCCCGCCGCAAAGTAGAATGTCATAGCATGTTTAGCACAGGACAGATTAACAAAGCTAATAAATTGCTAATCACCACCAGTGGGGCTGGTTCCTTTCTCTTTGAGTGATTCTCTTAATGTTTTCCATGGCATGTTCTACTTCCCGAGGATGCTGAGGATGCCTCGGTGGATTCGTCTATCACACAAAAATCACGTGATTTTCTCTAGCAAGCGGTAGTTGGCAGGTAACAGAACACGGTGCTGATTGGTCAGCGCTTTGTGTGAAGTCATGAGACCACATGTCATGGCCGAATTTGCAGACGCTGCCAACTTAAGCCGCGAATTTGAGACGAGTTGAATCCACCAGTACCCTGGATTTGAATTCTGACACCCTACTCCAAGGCGCGCAGGCACGTGCATAAGGCTTCTTTAAAGGGCGGCCTTATATCCATGCCACTCCTGCCAACCTGGGCAGCACACATCCTTGTCGTCGTTATAATCATGTCTCTGGTAGGTGCTATATTTGGCAGATGTCGTAGCCAGGCACTGATTCGTCGGTCATAGCATGACTCAATACTTTACAAAGTAACGTTCTTTATAGTACGAAGACTACGTTACGCACTCGTGACTCGCATTCATAGTCATTATGCAACCTAGCATGACTCAGCACTCTACAAATAACCAAATGCAATTAACTTAATTACTTCGCATTCTCGTACATAGAAACCCTAAGTGTGGGCCGAATGTTTTAGCATCCAATACCAGGGATTTAGTGCAAATTCATGAAAGCACTCAGGAGAGATGACCTTGGTCTTCCACACAGAGTTTAAACCTCGTAAGCACAACGTAAACTGTACTGCATGCTTCGTACGGCGAGAATCTGTACCAGAAGTTCCAAATTATAGCAATACAAATTATATCATATCTATAATTAGTTCTTGACACTAGTTACTTCAGTAACACTGTCGTCTTTCTGGGTGGTGGCGCAAAAATTATGACGTGGCATTTGAAGAAGAGCTTTGAGAAGCTATTTAGTCGCCCCAATATACCTTTCCCTAAAACATGAGTCATTAACTTTACAATGTGCATACGAACCTTCTTCGCCAAGGTCTCTGGCGTGTCGAGGCTGGCCATGTCGTCCCCCTTCCGATAATATGACAATGATGGCTTGTCGCTGATCAAGCCAGCCAGTTCGCACACCTGGGCAAGAGAAAGCTGTCAGCTGTCCAATGAGTGCATTCTTGATATTTAGAGCTATAAAATAAGGGAGTCGTTACCTGTTGTTCCTAGCCACCACATGGCTCTTAGGTGCGCCAGGTAAAGTAAGACTTTTATCCGCAAAGGTTGCTAGTCCTCAAGTTACCAGTGTTATCAAATGCCGTCAACTGATAGTAGCTTTTCTTTGCAGCCATCCGGAAAGCACGTCGTATTTATTTATTTATTTATTTATTTATTTATTTATTTATTTATTTATTTATTTATTTATTTATTTATTTATTTATTTATTTATTTATTTATTTATTCATTTATTTATTTATTTATTTATTTATAGATGGCCCTTACAAGGCCGTTCAGGGCACTACTGTGGGAATGTGGGAGGGACATGAAAAAGATGGAATATGGAAATTTGGAGCTATATAAAAAGTGCATGCGGTATGCTATTGAAAGGTATTGCAAGGCTTCAATGGCAGCATAATGGGCAGTATACAACGAACAAAATATACACAAATACAAAACAAACAATGCAACAATTCTGTGATGTCCAAATATAAAATATGGCTACGAAATAATGAAAGTGACAATGGGACCTCGTTGCAGCATGTACTGCAAAACCTAAAGGCACTCACAAAACTGTCACGCGAAAAATGTTTTCTGAACCTGCTGTCTGACCATGCATACCAAGGAATCTAAAGTTAGTGAAACCATAGAAGGAATTAGTGAAGAATGTAGTGCTTTTTTGTTAATGCAGACGTCATCATGGCGGCCAGTTGGGATAGATGGCATATAAATTAATAGTATCCGCACCTCTACTTAAACGCTCTTACGAATGACCGACTGCGGCAGCGGTCGCATTCTGTGCTTGGGAGTGCATTTGTGGTAAATGTAGCCAATCGTAGACTGATGCCCAGTATCACCCGCAACCATCGCGGGAACGTGGAGGGTGATACAGCCACGCAAGCCTCAAGTATAGAACGTGACTGAGAAGCGAGGAGAGGCAGTGGCCCTAGGGTCGGCTTATGCCAGCTGTGACATCAAAATCGCCAGAGCAGACAGTTTGTGCAATTTAGTGGACGAAGACAAGCAAATAATCGATCAGTTCTATGTCCGTTCTCTAATTGTTTGACTTCTTCCAAGATCTAATTATTATGTGTGTAGCCATGCTTTTCGAGAGTATATGAGTGTGTAGTACATGTTGTCCATGGCGCAGGCATTATAAGAAAATTCTGAGTTCATTGATTACGGTAATTAGTGGTTTAATAACCGTTTCATTCCCAAACTGTTATTATATTTTGGGGATGCATTTATTACGCTGGATAAGATTTACAGCAGAGCCACTTTTAAAAGGAACATAAGGCCCCGTTGCTGCTGCGCTTTACAAAGCACTCCCGAGAAAGCCAGTGACAAACGATTGTGCAAGGTACATGCGCAGTAACACGGCCGACCGCTCTTCCCGACCATGCACTTGATACCGCCCATTCTTGCCAGTGGTCGGCAGCAGCGCTTTGAAAGGTGTTTAGGCCTTGTGATCTCATGTTCCCTTTAACAGTGGACTGTACTGTCCATAAAAGCACTCACGCACGAGAACTAGGATTAAAAGCAATCTGATTGGATATCTGTTCCATGTGTTTCATCTGGTGTTTAATCTGGTATAAAACAAGTTCAACATATCAAGTAAAAAGTCCTCCTCAGCATAGTTTCCACATCTCAGAGCCTACTTAACTCCCCTGACGTAACTGCAAATATGCAGACACTGTCTCAGCTAAATGGAAGGAAATATTACCGAAAATATAAGTTCATTTTTCTAATTTAATGTATCCTCGAATATAGGTATGCAGCTTAAGTCGACTGACTGACGTTTCATTTACTTTTTATGGCACCTGCCTTTAACAGTTGATAGCAGCACTCGTCCCGTCTAGAACCTTATTTTACGTATTATTCGCAGTCGCTCTACTTATAACTTGTATAAACAACTGGCCCAACGGGCTTTCTTCTTAATTTAAACTTTCGCGAGTTTGAAGAACGAAATCATTGTTAAAAATTATTCGAAACAAAAACTAATTTGTATTATCATTCGTGGTATTTTTTTTTTTACTGAAAGGAACAACTAAGTATAAAGTGGAAGCACATGTATCGTTGTTCCAATACTGTACTGACCCCAATTTGGGGTCGGTCTACTGTCAAACCATCTAGAGAGTTTGTGAACCTCTCGAAGCATGGCAATGGGATAGGAAAGAAAGTAGTGGGGTGCCACGCAAAGCTGACTGCCCGGCTCTCGTGCGATATCTCCCGATTTTTGTAATAGGTTAGAGTAACCAAACACCTATGGGCCTGAACAGCTCAAGGAGGCCACCTGTTTCTAATTGTGTACGTTGCCGTCATCTCATTTATCACTGTATTGATACACACTGAAATTCCGAAGCACACAAAATGTCCACAGCGGGCAAATATAAATACAAAATTAGGGGAAAGATTAGGCTTCGCGATATCAGTCCACGGGAGGCGCCTATAACACCACTTCTTCACTGCGCATTTTAAAATTTTATTGAAATCTTTTCAATTTCGAAATTACTATTGCGGTATTATTAGTACACAGGGGAAAAATAAATGAAAAAACATCCTAAACAGATGTTAGTAAGTAATACGCACCACACCGCGTTTACCAGGTGCCTCTCTAACAAACGACCCTTCGTATCCATCTGGTATGCAGAAGGCCTGAATTCGAACCCGTAGGGCAACAAATTTATTTCATTGAGTTACTTCAAACGTCATCAATAAGAACAAGATCCTAGCCAATTTTGGCTTTATTTGCACCCTTCTCGCAATTCGCTATATATCGCTTTATTTTGAATGTGGCTGTTTGGAATTCCTGCACTTATTTCGTTGAGTTACTTCTAAATTCCTCAATTAGAACATCATCCTAGCCAATTTCGGCTTTATTTGCACCCTTCTCGCAATTCGCTATATATCACTTTGCTTTGAATGTGGGTGTTTGGAATTCCTGCATGAGGTCATGCAGTTATGACGTTGAAATCCTGCTAACCAATCAGAATTTTCCGCTCGAGTTTTCCGACACGCTGTGCCAGCTACTACGCCGACTACTGCAACGCCGATTGTTTTTTGACCGAACGAGCTATATACGCATCTCGTAGTGCAGCAAAGAACGTGGAACTGCTGGAATCGCCTGTAATTTTGTCCCCTAGAAATATATTTCGAATAAGTCAGAATAGTGGACGTGGTGATGTTAAATATTTTCACATTCCGTTCTTACGACTGCAATATAGCTTCGTGTGATAGCCTTACATTTTAAACATCATCATCGCGATTTCCAGCCGCAGTTTGCCTACGTAACCCCGCAGCGTTTAGACTGCAAAACTTCCTTTTTTAGCAGTAACTACACCTTCTCTTCTCACAATGAGTGAACTAGTGCTCGCAGTTCTTATCAGAGCTAGCCCCAGTCGACTGGCAGAAGCTGAGGGCTTACCATTGACTGGTTAATCGCTACCACGCTGGTGGCCGGCTGGTTGACAGGGTTCACGCTGGACTTGGAGATACCGCTCGACTTAATGGCGGCCACGGTGAACATCACACATACCTTTTTTTGTACTGTCGCCTGCGCCGCTGTGACGGCCTTGTTTTCGGCAGTCTTAGGCTGCGATTGAAAGAAGGGTGGGAGGAGGAAGGCAACACAAATAAGAACAGCAACAAAAGCTCAGATCAGTGTAATCCTCTCAATTCTCCAAGCAAAAAAAAACATGTTCCTAGCGCACTGCAGAATCTGCAGTGGAGAAAAGCGACAGCCTCATAGCTTTGCTGCTGCAATCAGTAAATCCAACTCCTCTTAGATATATACACAAATTAATCACATGTTACTTTTAAGTTCATATTCAGTGTATAATCAACAGAATTTCAACAGAGCACATAAACCACATGTTGATTTTAAGCTCATAATCGGTGTATAATCAACAGAATTTCAACACAACACATTACCAAATGTTGCTTTTAAGTTGATATTCAGTGTATAATCAACAGAATTTCAGCACAAAAATTCACAACGGAATTTTCACTCAAACACATAGGCCAATTTTCAACACATGCTCAATGTTAATCAACAAAAATGCCACGGAATATCCACAGCATTTAAACAGTGCTTATTGAGGCAACTTCACAACAATTCCACAGAATTTCAACACCAGTTTTTGTAAGGGTGAGCCATATCGGCACCTGTCAATAGCCAGATCGGAAATTTAACGAAACCTCGGCGCCCTGCAGGCAATTAAGGACGTTATCGATGCCTGGGAGTGGATAGACGTCCCTGCGCGTGAACTTGTCGAGCCTGTGGTAGTTTACACAAAACCGGAAGGAACCATTTTTCTTGGTAACCAACGCCACCAGGGACTGTGGGATGGCTTTTGACATCCTAAAGAGTCATGTCGTCTTCGTGATCAACAATTACTTGGCCCTCAAAAGCCGACGCACAATATTATAAACGTAAAGTTGCGTTTATACCGGTGTCGATGGTGTGCCCTGCGATAGACGTGAGGCCCAAATAAGTTTGAGGGAGGTCGAATGCAGAAGTGAAGCTTTGCAAAAAGGCGAAGAGTTTATCATGTTGCGCAAGCGGAAGATGAGCGTCAATGACATGTTGGCATACACTGGAATGTGTAGAAGAGAACGTGTAGAAGCGGTCGCAACATCGCAAGAGCACAACACACAAACATCTAAAGAAACTGCGGTGTCAAAAATAGCATTTATATCAGCAAGATCAAGTTCGTCAAATTTTCCAATGCTTTCGCCGTGGAGCAGGACTGCTGGGCAAGAAAATGGGTTCGAGGCGTAAGTTGTACTCTGGACGTCTTCCATCTCGAGAACCCCGAACGAAAACAAGACGCAGGAGGGGGGGCTTGGGAAGATGGATGATGTGAAAATAGTCAAACGAGTTGAACCCTCACAGGAGAGTGCTGAGAGGACAGAAGCAAACGTATTAATGCTGGTGCAATGCACGACAAGAGGCTTTGCAGTTTGGGTAGGTACGACACACAAGGATGTCTCGCATAAGGGGGCGAAGGCAATTTCCGCGCAAGCGCAGTCAATAACGTCGTGATGAGTCGATATTAAATCGTAGCCGAGGATGTCATGAGTGCAGTTGGTTAGAGCAATAAACTCAATGTGGTGAAAAACGTCTTGAATGATGACACGAGCCGGGCAAGACGGAGAGCTATGACGGTGCTGTGAGGAGGCAGCCTGCGATGAAAAGTCGAAAAGCGGAGTGGTCGCCTTGCGAAGTTGACTGCAGAGCGCTTCGCTGATGTCGGAGAAGGGTGTACCCGCGTCGAAGAGAGCTACAACATCGGCACCTTCTACAAGCACTTTTATAATAATGGGACGACCGGAAGGACTCGGTGAGTTCGAAACGATCGCAGTTCTTGCCCGGGCAACTGCGACTGTTAATTTCCCTGGACGGCGCCGGTAGAACGTCGCAGTAGCGGTGAAGGCAATCGGCGATAAGGAGAATGTGATCGTCGAATGGCGCAAGTTTGGCGATCTTGAGATACGAAGTGAGGACAGAGCGGAGTCGTCTGCGACATCGTGAGGGTATAATCTCATATCAGTCTGAGAAACTGGTTGGTGTAGACGGCAAAATCATGCGAAATGTCCCGCCAAGCACAAGCGCAGCAAACTGGACGGTTGTCGGCAGCACTGCAAGGGTTCGTAGGGTGTCGGCAGACCCTTGAAGGAGGGGCTTAGCATGTAAGCTCAGCCCGCGGCGGTAAAAGGAAGACAGTGTGAGAGCGGCGGTCTAGCCCAGCCGAAAAAAAACTACAGAACTGTGTCAAAAATACGATAAAATATCCTGTAGTTCTTTCGTAACCATCAGATTTTTCTGTAGTTCTGTAGTACTTTTCTGTAGTTGTGTAGTTTTTCTGTAGTATATTTTGTTGTCTGTAGTTCTGTAGCACTTTTCTGTTGTAACTACACAAATATCTGGTGTTACTACAGAATGTTCTATTATCACAACAGGTTTTCCGTCCAAAACCGCACAGAAATTCTGTTGTAACATCAGAAAATGTTCTGTAGTTTTTTCCGACTGGGAGCCGTTACTTGAGCGTACGTCAGAGGTGCCGTCACAGGCGTCAGCACGGGGTTGGATGGCAAGACATCAGTGACGTGTTTTTTCATGACACGTCGTATCGTAGGGGCCAGGACGCCGCCAGTTGAGGAACGAGGCGCCCAGAATTTTAAAAATGAGGAATGATTAAGAGCAGGCGTGTGGCCTCTTCACGAACAAAAGCTTTGATCTGTTGAATCAGTAGAGTGTCTTCACTGTGATGCATGCGTTCGCTGATGCGCGTGCGTAATATCAACATAGCATGGAAAACCTCTCTCCAGTGCCTTTAACAATGGACATTCTTTTAGGTCCTTTAGCCGGCCCTAGGCAACAAAGCCTCGCAATGAATCTTTTATTTACGTATTTCAAAGAAATTGGATTTCTAGGCAAACTGTATACTCATATTGAATGTTACCATCAGGCCTCTTTCATGTTGTGAACTCTACAAGCACTTCTCGCTGAGCTGCTTAGTTGTACACGGACAAAGGATCTGGACAAACTATAAGCACATCTATTGGACTATGCATTTCATCACTTCATTTTATACCATTACTCCACGATGCACATTACGACGCAATTAATGGCAGCATTTCATCTCCGCCTTCATTTCTTTTAATCTCCTCACCATTCTTTTTCAATCTTTTCCTCCCCAATTCCGCTTCCTGCACAGAGTAGCATGCCAGCGAAACCTAAACACCGGCTAAATTCTGTTTTTCATTAAAGGGTCTCTCTCTCTCTGTCATCAGAAGTTGTTTGGTTTCTGGGGTTTACTGTCCCAAAGCGACTCAGGCTATCAGAGACGCCGTAGTGGAGTACTCCGGAAATTTCGGCCACCTGGGGTTCTTTAACGTGCACTGACATCGCACAGCACACGGGCGCCTTGCTTTCCGCCTCAATCGAAAAGCGGCCGCCGAGGCCGGGATTCGATCCCGCGTCGTTGGGAACAGTAGTCGAGCGCCGTAACCGCTGTACCATCCCGGCGGGGCTCATCAGAAGTTCTCCAACCACCCAGAGCCAATGCGGATAGGGCCTTGTCACTCACACCGGAGCGCTCCGTAGAATCGCGCTGCTTCAAGAACTGGTCGTAGATCTGGCAAAAAGCTTAACGTCTTCACTGACGGAGGTAGAATTTTTCGCTAGCTGCATCTGAAAGCCGTCATCAGCAATGCCCTTGAGGGTGTGGTTTGTCTTATCCGCTTATGGGATGACCGAGTTGATACGTCTGCAGAGGTCAACGATGTCCTCAATGTAACTTGCAAAGGTATCGTCGGCGCGCTGAGCACGATGACGTAAGAATTGTTCGACACGAAGCTTGCGCACTGCCGATCGGCAGGACACATCAGCGAAATTCTTCAACCAGGCCTAGATGACAGGTCAGCCTCATGGTTGCGAATTCAAAGGTTGGACACGTCCGTCAGGTAGGTTATGAGGTTACTGAGCTTGTAAGAGTCATCCCATTTGTTGAATTGTAAGAGTCATGTCATTTGCTGTAGCTGCTTACTCTTTCATATTGTTATGGGGTAATTCAGCTTGGGGTTGCAGAGAGCGGACACGAAAGAAGGCTTTCAAGCAACACGCGTTTTCTGCAGCCGCCAGCCGACTCTGCTCGAACGTCGTCTTCTCTAAAACTCACGAGATTATACTTCCTCCTTCCTTATACGCATATCAGTGCATACACCACCTAATGTAACAATAACCTGCCGGTTGAAAAGCACCGTCCCGGTGCGTACTAGCGTCCAAACCAGGGTCCGTGTAGTACGGCTTGAGGCGTGCAGCATGGACCGTCTTGGTGCGTGGTGTAGCGGTATGGCGTGCAGGATGCAAGGGCGCAATTTTAAATGTCACTGGAGTCACTTGTCGTAAAATGCGGTAGGGTCCTGTATAACGGGGCAAACGTTTTTCGAGAAGCCAACGCGGCGAACTGGGGTCCAGAGCAGCACGAGAGAGCCGCAAGAATACTGGGTGTTGCGATGACAGGAATCATAGCGACGTTTCTGGGCGTGCTGGGGGGCTGCGAGTCGGTTGCTAGCAACAACACGGGCAGCATCAGCTCGGACTGTGACATCACGAGCATATGAGCTGGCAGTGGCGACAGAAGATAACAAGCTGTCAAAAGGAAGCAGAGGTTCACGGCCGAATAGAAGATAGTAGGGGGAGTAGCCGGGTAGTGTCGTGACGCGAGAAATTGTATGCAAATGTCACAAATGGCAGCGTTATGTCCAAGTCACGATGGTCATCAGAAACGTACATAGACTGCATGTCAGTCACTGTCCGGTTAAGGCGTTCGGTAAATCCGTTCGTCTGTGGATGGTAGGCAGTCGTGAAGGAACGACCAACGTTGCACAACCGTAGGATCTCGTCGACTATAAGCGCAAGAACGCGACGGCCACGGTCGGTGAACAGTTGGCGGGGAGCTCCATGGACGAGTATAACATCGTTCAGGAGGAAAGCAACGACATCAGCTGCACAACTGGTTGGCATATCTTGTGTGACCGCGTAGCATGCGTTGTAATCAGTGGCCACCACAATCCATTTGTTCACCGATGCGGACAGTGGAAAAGGCCCTAGAAGATACAGGCTCACTCGAGAAAATGGGTTTATGGGGATGTCAATCGGTTTCAGAAGTCCAACTGGTAAAACTGATTGCTTTTTCCGGCGTTGACAGCGGTCACAAGCAGCCACGTAGCGGCGGACTGCGCGATATAGGTCTGGCCAAAAGAACCGACGACGCACACTGTTGTATGTGCGAGAGACGCCTAGATGACCCGCTGTGGGAACGCCATGAAGCTGTTCAAGGACGGCTGTGCGTAGGTGCTGAGGGACTACTAGTAGAAGGTCGGGGCATCAGGTCGCTAATTGTGCCGGTATAAGGTGCCATCGTGGAGCACAAACAAACGAAGGGAAGGGTCATGGCGATCGGCGCTGAGGCGATTGATAATTTCGCGAAGCTGAGACTCCTTGCACTGCTCACATCTAATGCAGGAAAAGTCAGAAATAGAGAGCATGCAAGCGTCGTTGTCACATTCAGGTTGACTTGGCGGGACGACTGGATGACGGGACAGGCAATCGGCGTCTCGATACAACTGGCCAGACTTATAAAGTAGTGAAAAATTGTACTCCTGAAGGCGCAAGGCCCAACGTCCAAGGCGGCCAGCAAGATTTTTGAGTGTAGGAAGCCAACACAATGCGTGGTGGTCAGTGACTACTATGAATGGCCGCCCATACAAGTAATGGCGGAACTTTGTAATAGTTTAAACTAGGGCTAAGCACTCACGTTCAGTGATAGAACAATTCTGTTGGGCCGCAGAGATAAGTCAGCTGGCATAGGCGACGACGCGAGGAGAACCGAGCTCGCGTTGTGCAAGAACGGCACCAATTCCATGACCACTTGCGTCGATGCGTACTTCTGTGGGCGCTTACGGATTAAAGTGAGCTAAAACTGGTGGACCGGTGAGGTGGGCAATAAGAGCCACGAAGGCGGCCGATTGTTCGTGGCCCCAGGAAAAGGAGACATCTTTTTTCAAAAGCTGCGTGAGTGGACGGGCGATTTTCTTCGAAGTTCGGTACAAATCACCAGAAATATGAGCAAACTCCGAGGAAGCTACGCACGTCACTGCTAGAATTCGGTATAGGAAAAGCACTTACAGCGCCAGTTTTGTCGGATTTCGGCTGGATGCCATGGGTGTTGACCAAATGTCCTAGGACCTTGAGTTCCCGGCGACCAAACCTACACTTCCTGGAGTTCAACTGAAGGCCAGCTCGTCGGAAGAAGCTAAGAATAGCCGAAACACGGTGGAGGCGGCCCTCAAAAGTTGATTAAAATTCGATGACGTCCTCGAGGTAGCACCGACATGTGGTCCATTTGAACCCGCGTAGTAAGAAGTCCATCATCCGCTCGAAGGTCGCAGGGGAATTACATAAGCCGAAAGGCATCACCTTTAATTGGCAGAGGCCATCCGGGGTGACAAAAGCTGCCTTTTCGCGATCTCTTTCGTCAACAGAGATCTGCCAATATCCAGAACTGAGGTCGATGGAGGAGAAGTAGTTGGCATCATGCAGGCAGTCGAGGGCGTCATCGATCTTTGGAAGAGGGTACTCGTCTTTCCTTGTTATCTTGTTTAGGTGTCGATAGTCTGCGCAAAACCTCCAGCTGTTGTCTTTCTTTTTGACGAGTACTACCGGAGACGCCCAGGGGCAGCTGGCTCAGTAATTTTGCTGGCCAACATCTTCTCCACTTCTTCCTGAATGATCCGGAGTTCAGAAAGAGCAACTCTGTCAGGCCGTCTGTTAATAGGACGGGCATCTCCCGTATCAATGCAATGTGTGACGACGGACGTTTGACTCAGCGATCCATGACCGAAATCAAAAATGTCGCTGTATGACCGCAAATGGCCGGCAAGGGCACTGGCATATTCGGAACGCAGGTCAGAGCCAACCATGACTGATATGCGGTCCTCCGGACTATGCGACGGGACAGGTTGTGCAGGTACCTCGGCGTGACGGTCGGACAGCACTGCAGAAATAGTAAAGCTGGACAAAGGTGACAGCTCGGCAAGACAAATGCCCTCCGGGAGAACAAGCTGAAGTTTAGTACGGGAATGTAGGTGAGGTTAATATCGATGTGTACAATGTTATGAGGCAGGACGATGTTGCGCTGTATAGAGTGACGTCGGTGATGGGGTTGCCACCGTAGTCATCGTCAGGAAGGGAGGGAAAAGGTGACATGGGCACGTATACTGCCGCCTCGTGAGGTAGGCGAGTAAATGTACTGGAGCGGAGGCGAAGCTGGGAATGGCCAACACTAGGGTCGTGAACACAATGGGGCAGAGCTAGGCGCAGACGTCCGGAGGAACAGTCAATGAGAGCGGAATGAGCTGTTAAAAAGTCTAGGCCTACAATGACGTCGTGAGGTCAAGTAGTAAGGACGGCGAAGAGCACAGGGACGTGGTGGCAGGCGATGCTAACGCGTGAGTGCACATTCCGATTATGGTAGCACTGTTTCCATCAGCAGCACGAACTGCAGAGGTGTTAGCGGGGGTAAGAACTTTTTTGAAGCGCGGGCGGAACGACGAACTAAGGACTGAAATATGGGCTCCAGTTTCAATGAGAGCTGGCACAGGGACTCCTACGAGGACATTGATCAGGTTGCGGCGTGGTGCGATGGTCTAAACACAGTTTGCTGCCCGAGTTGGTATCGCAGCGTCACGTTCGGGCACGGCGTTGCCTAGTTTCCCGAGTAGGGCCCTTGGTACGTTGGGAACAAGCTGCGGCGAGGAGTAGGTGATCTGGAACGGTGGGCTTAAGGGGATGGCGAACGGCTAGGAGGACGGGCTTGCTCAATGTTCTCTGTACGAAGCTGTGCTGAGGTGACAGAAACGCGCCGTGGAGCATAATAGTCATGGCGGACAAGGCTGTAATAGGGGCGAGAGGGGAGAGCCGGGTGGCTGCGGCAATAGCGGGACGTATGGCTAGCCCGACAGCAGACGAAGCAAATAGGCCTATCGTCAGAAGTGCGCCACTCCGCAGGATTGCGGGTAGGGTAGCGCGGTGTGTGGAGCGGGGTTATGATAGACGCAGCAACCACTGGTATTGGCTGTGGTGCAGGGGGTGGCCTGATTGGATTGGAAGCGAGGCCCACATTCGCTAATTCTTGGTGGACGACAGCCTGTATCGTAGCTATTGTTGCCTCTGCAGAAGGTGATGTAAGTGTAACAGTAGTCAAGGCCTCGATTTCCCTGCGGACGAGGGCAGTGAGGTTATTCTGACTTGAAGGCTGCTGCAAAGTAGGCAGATCGTCACATGAGGATGTAGTCGCCGTAATGGGAAGGCGCTCAAACCGACGGACGATGCGGCGCTGCTTTGCCTGTTCCAAACGGTGACAGACTTGCAGGACTGAGTCCATCGTAGAGCAGTCTTATGCCTAAGAATCAGTTAATATTTCTGGACAGTCACAAATTGAGAGCTTTCGCGCGACTACGTGGTTGGCACAGTTACAGGTTCATTTTGTTTGTCTATAGTTTATATCACATTTTTACAGCAAGGTTCTTTTAAAAGAAGATCCAGCAGCAGACATTCTTCACCCCCGTGAAAAAATAGGCTTGCACACAAAATATGTATGAATGAATAAAACACAACTTGGCCCGCATATTAATATGAGAATATATGGTATGTACAAGCATAGAACTAATTTCATATTCTTTACTCTAGCTTTTCGTTACTGTCCAAACGTTCCTGGTGGAAATCTAGAAGCAGTTCTATTCACTTCATGCAAAAGGTCGCAGGATATGACTTCTTTTTAACTGGTCATTAGGCCTTTTTTTCTTTTTCAATATTTTGTTTTGGGCACTAGGTAGCAGCTACACCTTGATTATAGAAATATTTCATTGAAATCAGTACTAGTGCATGTACATGGAGGGCAAGAATGCAACGTCGTTCAGGAATACCATTAACAAAAAGACGCAGATATCGCATGTCAATAATGTGTCACTATACCCTCCCCAACTAATAAGAAGTCAAAGTAAGAAATTTGCTGAAACAATAAGACCAGGACTGACAGAAGACAGAAGTAAACTTACGAAGGCGCTTCATCCTGTAGCGGACTGATCAGAGCGTACATCGAGAAATACTGGCTAATTAGCACATTGATTTCACAATGGTACTAGCTGAATAAAATCAACACCAACCCCGGCTAGTTAGCTAGCCATCTACATAAGGAATATGTCACTGTACTATGCAGCTGCACCAAGCCCTATTATCACAAACCGGAGGAAGGAAAGCACTACTTGCTGGATTTGGTGCGATGTAACTTATAGTGTACATAGCGCCCAAATAGAGCAGTCAAAATCCACTTCTGCTTGGATTTAAGGTTTATGTCTCATCCCCTTTATGGTGTGGCTGAATGGCCAAAACATCTTTACAGAGTGCAGTTTTCCATTTATTTACCACGTGTGCGTCTACTTCTTTCACAACTTCATTTTTCGATAAGTGAAATTCTGTTTTGTGACAATGCACATCCAAATCATATATGCAATGCTTGTGTCATGTTCCACCGCGAAATTAGTCCCTATCTTCTCGCAATTTGCCAAAAATCACCGAAAGAAGAATTTAACTGCTCCACTGAGAACCTAGCCTCTAGCAGCTTGTCTATTGGCGAAGATTGCCTCGACTTAAAAAAAAGCTCCGAGAAAAAATAACATTACATGTATGCAACATCACCCGCAGAATACCGCCGAATCTGTGTTCCTACTTCCTAGCAATGCCGTGCCCATGCATGAGGAATTTTTAAAAGGCCGATTCTTATCTTTAAAAAAACAGTGAAATGAAATATATATTTGTTTAATTCCGCAACATTACAAAGTCCATACGCCACAATTGCTCTGTGGTTAGTATGCTCGACTACAGAACCATGGGCCCAGTTTCAAACCACACTGTAGAGGCAGCGTTTTGATGTAGTCGAAAAGCAACGCGCACGAGTACTGTGCGATGCCAATGCACGTAATAAACACCCGGTGGTCAAAATGAAACGAACGCTCAGCTACGGCCGCTCTTGTGCATCACCTGAGTGATTGTGGAACTCTAATCCACAACACAAAATCAATGCAGCTTCCCCAGAATCGCCAACTGTCGTTACTGAAGCGCGACGTGCGAGTATATACAGGTCGCCCCATATTACCTGAGCCAAGGTATTAACACTGAAAGGATGACCATGCGGATAAATAGAGTACATGTATGGTAGTGCAGCATTGTTTGGTTAGAAGGGTGACATGCAATCACTTGATCGATTACGCACGTTGTTAAAAAACTTTGATGGGCACGTAATGGCAGGTAGTTCATGGTAAAGACAGTTCCGGACGGTTGCATTGCAAAGAAAAAAGGTTGTGGGAATCGCGACAGTGGTGATGGACTGTGCTATGTGCCTGTGCGAGGTTGGCTGGCAAATAAAGAGTCGTCGATTAATTGAACTGTATGAATAACGTCTGAGACAGATGAAGAGCAGCTTAGCGATGATGGACAATACCTGATGTGCCTGATTGTGCTTTGACGCGCTATACACTGGTGCCGTATTACAAAGCAAAATAAATCAACCTTGTGGCGTGATTATGACCTGAATCTAGTGAGCTGTTGGGATACTGTTACGGACTTGGTCTCAAGCAGAGCACGGAGGAGGGAAGAAGGAAGAGGAATAAGAAGAGTGCGCGCCCGTTCGACCTTTGTCTTGTGGCACCTGTGTTGCTTCCCGCTGGCCGTGTGTCCCTGACGTACTGAACCGGCTAGAACGTCTCGGTCGTGACGCTAAGGGTGTAACATTGTGGTGGAGGTGCTGGGTGACGATACCTGGCACTACACTCTGCACCAATACAACTGGAGCCTTGCCGGTGTCGTCGCCTCGCGGGCTTAGAACCGCAAACCAGCACCATGCAATCGGCCAATGATCCACAAGCAGTCCGTGGTGACGCAGTGATCCAGGCTGAAGACCAGCCTGCGGGCGCAGCGAACGGTTCCTCGCATCCCTATCGGGAGCCTCGGACTTTCACGGGAGCGGCAGGCGAGGACGTCGACGAGTGGTTGACCCACTACCAACGGGTGAGCCGCTACAACCGATGGGACGCCGCCGCTCAGCTTGCAAACGTGGTTTTCTTTCCTCACACACACCGCTCTTCTCTGGTTCGAAAACCACGAGGACTCTCTTACCACCTGGGACCGTTTCGTAACCCAATTGCGCCAGTGCTTTGGCGACTGCCTTGCACGAAGGAAGCGGACTGAACACGGGCTCGCACACAGAACTCAGCTACCGGGGGAAACATGCACAACCTATATAGAGGAGGTCCTGAAGCTATGCAAAACAGCAAGTGCTAATATGACCGAGAAAGATAAAGTAGGACATCTTCTGAAGGGCATCGCAGATGATGTTTATAATTTTCTATTTGGCAAAGATGACCTGAAAGCCGTCTGTGATGTAATTAGGCACGTTGGCCAATTCGAGACATTGAAGACTCGTCGCATAACGCCAAAGTTTGGGCGGCTCGCCAAAGTTCCATCTGTGGCGAGCATTGAAGACAGCTTCATGGACCTGTCGTCGACGATCCGGCAAATAGTTCGCGAGGACCTGCAGCGGTTCGAGCCCCCAGCACGGTGTCCATCATCCTTGCCCTCTGACGTTGTCGGCTCTCGAGGGCCTCCCTCCTTGCTCCCCTCGATGCCCGTTCCGAATTCTATCAATACGGCACAAGTCGACGCTTGCTCCAACATCCCGACGCCAAGATTCGATAGCCCTGGCCATCCGCCTCGCTACTACTAACGCCCAGCTAACTTCTCGCCGCACTACGATCAGCACTATGAGTACAATATGCTTTGCATATACATATGCAGAAAGCATATATATATATATATATATATGCATTTTAGGTGAACGTAGGAAAACTGGCTACGGTGACGAACAAGAGCACTAATAGCACATCTATTGCACGAGCGAATTCGAAATTCTTGCCTCAAAAAGAAAAGACATTTACAGCAGCAAGTGCTCCCATCTGTTATTTTCTTAACAAACAAAAACAGCCAGCATCATGCAAACTAAAATGCATACTGGTCAGCGACAATTCTGCGACGTGCGTGCTGCGACAACGATGTCAAATTTGGTTCTCTTATTTCAGGAACGGCCAGCCATAGCTGAAACAAAGAGCTAATTGTATATGACACAATGTAGGTTTAATGTCATGAAAAGACTCGGGCTGATATTCTGATTTACATTGTATACGGGCTGCTTTTTCGTTTCGCCTGTATTGAAAAGAGGTCGCCGCGTCGAATATAATGATTTCCTGAAAAGAGATTTTGCATGATTCGCTTTTTCTAAAGAAGTGACAAGCATTTCCAAGGCATTCCTTTCGACAAAGTACATCTCCCTCACGGGGCGTAGTTTTGTGACCTTTTATAAAAACTTTTTTTTAAAGCCTTTGAGATATACTCCGGGAAGTCTGTAGTGGTAGACCTTCCAGCAAAGCGGACATAATGTACCGTCTTTGCCAGTAGTAACCAGGCTGCGTGTTCCGCTTGTCAGACGGGTAGTAAAAAATTGATACCGCTTTTGAAGCTGTAAATCAGTGCAAACTAAAGGCGAGCTCCTGTCCTCACTACTTATCAAGTTGCGATCCTCTGGGAGAATATAAGCGAGAAGCGAAGCACGCAGCCAGGTTACTTTTGGCAAAGATGGTACATACATGACAGATCTGATTGACTAAATAAATAATTATTATAATTATTTAATCAACGTTTTCATTTTTCATTTTAAGGCTTAGAGTATAATTCAAAGTTTTGAAGCCATCAACATCAAAGACGAGCTCCAACCTAAATTTTTTAGTCGCCAGTGCGGTTTGAATTATAGAACGTTAAAAATGCGCATAAGAAAGCTCGTTGAGTTTGCTTTCCCGTAGTATATAAATATACACTGTTATTACGTATGGTAATGACGTCATTACGCGGGCGGGCCAAAATCAAATTAACTTCTTCAATATTATGAAATATACAAATGGCGTCAGCATTTGATGCACAGGAAATGATATAGGAGCCATTTCATAAACGCGCAGTGCGAAAAAGTCAGCTCAGTGCATTTTTTGTGCGCATTACTACAGCCAAATAAATGCGCCAGCGCTGTAAGTATGGATGTTGGAATATCGTGTACGCAAACATCAACTGATGTATTAAGTCTTCCCGTTACATTCTATAATGTATGAAGGTGCCTTTTTAGACGAGCAGGTGCATCCTCTATGTGCAGCTTATCCACTGCATCTTGCATAAACCTTTGGAGTTTCAGGTAACTTATGGCAACTCTTAAAAATGCACCACGCACTCTACGAAGCTTCTAACAAAGCAGCAAAGCCGCTCTGTAGACACCATGACTCGGTCAAAATATATATATATACATTTTTTTTTAATTTGCGCTAGTTTCTCAATCACATTGAGCAAGTAAACAGCTTTCGAGTTACTAAATATCCGTGAATTTTATTGTAGCGTTGCACAACACGTTCAGAAACGACTATTTAAGCTGTTTTCTCTGGATAGATTTTGCCTGGTACCCCGTTTCTAGCCTGTCCTGAATCCAGCGAGATTTAAAGACTCTGACATGAGAGTCTGCAGCCGTCTCGCAATATAATCCTTCAAACTCGTTCCGACTTATAAAAGCGGTTACACAATGTGCAGTGTCTGAACGGGCCTGTCACAGTGATCTTTCTATGACAAGAGCGACCACTTCATTCTGCTAGAGTCAATATGCTGCCGCACAGGCGCGCAACTTTGAACCGCAACAAATTGAGCTACGCCATGATCCGTAGGCGTGGCAACGCTGCAGCATTGTGACTCCAGCAAAATGAGGTGCCCACGCTTGTTGCGTAATCATGCGTGCAACTGATGGCGTGTTTAGTCGAAGTGGTTTCGCTCTAATGCATCTTCAGTCGAGTCGCTTTTCAGAGAGCTAAAATTTACAATGAGACAACGACATGGTCTTGTGGCAAGTTTGCAATCTTGTGTCGTGCTTTTGAGCTAAAAAAAAATAGTTGTACTATATTGCCAAAAATATTCGAATTTTGATTTGTTCTTCTTCGACAGCCGCTGGCATGCGACCTTATCCCTGTCATTCTAGCGCGCAGATCGATTCTTGTATTTCTTTATTGTTCATGCTCGCTGTCGTTATACATGGCTTTATCATTTCCTTTGTCGTAGAAGATCCTTCGAGGTGTATCTAGAAAGATTACAGCCACACACATGCGATTCTACAATATTCCAGGGCATGCTAGTCATCGTTAGCTGTTTTATCTCAATCTTTCTACGCCGCCTTAAAATCTAGCGCTGATGTTCGACGCCCGCCGAGCACGATTGTTGCTATCGTCGCCAAAGAATCGCCTAGTTCCTTCGCGGGCGCAAGTCCGCCCAATAAAGAGCTTTTTTTTTTTTTCAGTGCACACCCAGACTCATTTGTGTTATTGACCTTGCACCACCACGTGACAATATTCATTCTAAATATAACAGCCCGTGGGTAAGTTTCAACATGGTCTACTAGTGTTGAAATAAGATGTCTAATACAGATAACGGCAAAGAGTTAGCTATTTCGTCTTTTTGGTTCCAACGAATGCTGCATTAGCCAGACCTTGGCAGACCACTGACATTTTTAAAAATTAGGGCTTCTCTGAAAGTGACTGAAAATCGACATGAGTTCCATACGAAACATTTTTTTTCTATAATTGTGTAATACATCAACCTCATGTCGAAGCGAAACTCCTCTTCGGGCTTTTTCGTGCTGCTTGCTGCTTGCTTTCCTTTCCAGGCCACAGGATCACCGGTTCCAGACTGAGAATTCAGTTCAGTTCAGTTCAGTCGTGTCCGACTCTTCGTGAGAATTACATACCGAATAAACATATTTTTCACTCCTTGACCTACTTTTTACTTTTAATTGCCTTCGGAATCAAAAGCTTATTTAAACCCCTGCCAGTGATTATCTCGCTTCCAAAACGAAGACAAATCCACTTGTCGAAATATTGGCTCGACCTGTGAACACTGTGAACTGTGAACTCTACCCTTGTTCAGTGGTCTTTCATACAATACGTAGAAGAGATATCCGCTAGAAGGCAGTTAGGATTACGCAGTGTTACGCCTCTGCAATGTAAATTGCACGATTCATCTTTTTTAAGCTAAATATCCACTACAAAAGACAGGGTAGAACCAGAATGAATGTGTCAAATGAGATCTGCAGCAAGCTAATAATTCCACCCATCCCTAGTAGCAAATACCTCGAACACCATACGGAGCACGAAGCAGATAGCGCCAGAACATAGAAAAACTCTCATATTGACAAATTGATGGTGTGCGTTGACGCGCCAGGCTGTGACGAAGGCAGAAGGCGCGCGGCCGTTACTGACGAACAGGACATCCTACTTGCTAGCACTGTGGTTTCCAGGACTCATATACACATATGGGGAAGGTGTCGCTATCGCCCTCGCCATAGCAGGAACCTCGTCAAAGATCCTATGTTGGCGATTCCAAAACAGCAATCAAACATCACATGGTAAAACGAGTTTCCTCACAGGTGCGTAACATCCAAGTTGGTGAGCAAATTCACATAGTATGCACTCCTGCTCATCACGCCTCCCTTCTTTGGAGCCAGGCAGCCCATGATCTAGCTCGAGGTTTTACTTTCCTAGCTGGTCAATCCTGGCCAGTCACGCATTTCGTGAACAAAGGCTACTCAAGCATAGAGAAATTTTGCAGCGCTACAGGCTTGCCAGACTGAGATACCCACCTACGAACAAATCGCTTACTAAACAACAGACATTCGTTTGGAGTTCACTCTAAATCACTTTGTTTCCAAAACCCCGATTATGTAGCTTCTGTTATAAAGGACGATATCTGACGAATGCAAACAATTTGATAATAGGGCCGATTTAATTTATATGATCTGGAACTGCGCTCAGGTTTCAGAAGCGGGTCAATTCATTGAAGGCTGTAACACTTTTTCACATTTTCCACTTTAACTCAATGGGGCGAGGGCGGCTAAAAATCTTGTGACATGCTTAGCCACCATCTGAGAGTTGATGTGGCAGCACGTGTGTTTTGCCGACATGTCTGGCGGAATGCCAGGTCAAGATAACCGCACCCTTTCGGCGCAACGAGAGTAAACTTTTTCGGCCTTTAACTCCACTTGTACCAATAACGGCTTGCGAAAGCACTGTTTGGCATAATTTTGCTTGGCGATTTGTATCGGGAGATGGGAGCAGAGTTTGGCAAAATATTATGCGTTTTTAGTTGGTTTGGCTTTGGGGACAAAGGGAAGGCACAGTATCAGTCCGACTTCCCCGAGGCCACCTACGCTTACAGATGACGGCATGCGATTAGTTGTACATACTTCGTCGGTTAGAATCCTTTTGGCAAACTGCCCTCCAACTTGAATAGCAGGTGTATGCTAAATGGGAATCGGAATGATATGACACTGCTGTGGATGCTGTAGAAGAAAGTAGCGTCACAATTTTTTATATGAGATCACGTCCGTATTTTTTTCCGATATGCTTTCTTAACTCCTGATCACGGCAACAACCCTTAACCGAACGAGCTGCAACGGTCTCGCGGTAAACACACTGAGAAGTTTCACGCTAATAATTGAAGGTGTGCCATTTCTAAGTTATTTACAAATTATAGCACCGACGCAAATCTTTCAAATGCGACTCGAATGCTCACCAAAATAAGAATCATTGCAGGTTCATTTTTAACGGGGCCACAGGTAGCATAAGACAGGACAGCTCCTTTATTTTTAGGTTCAGCTAGACACGGCCTATTTGAAAAGCAAACCCCGTTCATAATCACTTTCATACTCCCCATCGGCTAGCCTTCGCACATGCTCTACGTGAGTTGAACAGAGTATTAGCGCAAAAACACTGATCTGGAGAAGTACAACCGAGCACAATCGTGTAGCAATGCCATCACTCTCATTGGCTACGCTACTTCTTAAGGTCACAGCAACGTGGCCTCGCGCGGGTAATTCAAAATACAGCGGCTCCAACGCGCTAGTCTCACCGACGGGTCTGTCAGAATCTCCACCTTAACAGAGAGGGGATCGAGCCTCTGACTGGTGAATGACTCATTATGATCTGTAGCAGTGTTTTCGCACCAAAAAATCTGAAAGGGTTCGAAACGGTCGGGTTCAGTAGCAAAGAATCTGAACCACTAGAGATAAACAAATTTCCAGTCCCGGGCTAATTGCTGACAGGTCTCGGCATTCGCTCTCACCGGAAGCAGCGTCATGGTCACATTACCTGATTTCCTGGGGCTGCTTTCAGGCTTCTGCCATCGTCCACTGCAGCGCAGGCGATACAAGCCATCGCTCACTCCGACGCAGTTTGCTCGCAGGGGCGTCAGGCGCATGTTTATCTCTTGACAAGCGTGAAGCACTAAAGATAAACATCAAAGGCGCGATTCAGTCGATAAATTTCGCGAACGGAGCGCGACGTGCATAAATGCGAAGCTTTGGTAGAATTCAGCTTGGCGGGGGTCACTTGCCGTTGCTGGTCGCGAAGTTATCCCAAGGCCGAAGTAGGCCAGCTGGCTGCGCTTCAAAGCAGAAGAAAGTGTTCGCAAAAATAATTACCACAATAATTATCTGCTCCACCACATAGCGGTTCGCTTGCGACGTTTTCAGGCCTGCGCGCTGAAACAAATCTCGAAGCAGGTCAACTTCGGACAATACACGAGTAAACAAACCGTGCTGGGGCTCAGGACGCGTCCATGTGTACTGAATTTTAAGGCAAGAAAGCATAGGTGCAAGCTTCAAACGTCTTACAGCTTCTTGGAGACACCATGGAGCTTGTGTCACGTTCTAACACGCGATATCACCGGCAGAAACACAGTGATAGAAACGCCAGCACAGTGCTACTTTACCACGAGCTGAACTGGTGGGCGGAGCTTCCGGCGTGCACAAAAAAAAATTGACAGCGCGACTTAAGTCAGTAAGTAGTCTAGAAATTTCCGGTTGTTAAAATCTAATCGCAATCAGAAAAAAAAATCTTGAGACATATCAGAAATGTCATACATTACTAATTAGTTTTCTCGTGACGTCGGGCTTTTTTGTTTTTCCGTAGTACATTTCTGCAGTTTTTCTGTAGTTCTGTAGTACTTTTCTGTTCTAACAGTACAAACTCGTGGTGCTACTACAGCTGTTGTTAAAAAAGGTTCACGTTGTGACAAGAGAAACTTTTTTGTAGTTTTTTTTTTTCGACTGAGTGCTCACTAGTTGGGAGACCGGGCGAGTGCTTTCGCTCATTATAACCCCGTTTGAGAGAGGTTAAACAATCTCCACCACTCGAAGCGGTCTCTCCCAGATGACACAAGTAAGGGGTAAATCTATGGTCTCCGCGATCAAGCGTGCTGTTGTACTGGAGCTGATCGCAGAAGTCACTGTTAAACCTCCTCAATTTGAATGGTGGTTCTCAGATGGCATCACATGTACAGCTGAAACTTTAGCGCACCAGGACCATAGCCACAAAGAGTTCTTACAACCTCGCCTTCGCGTTATATTATAATTGTAACTAAAATTATCTGCATTTCAGTCACGCCTTTGATTGCTCCCAAAAAGCGAGTGAAAACTCACGACTTCAACGACATTTACGATGTTGCACAAACTGCAATGCGATTGAGTGGTTGTCTGCGGCACGATGAGAACTGCGAGAAGTTTTGAGCGTTTGCTGTTGTTTGCGGGGCTTTGCGCTATCGTGCGCGCGATTAATGGCCCCAACTAACATGCCTCCAAGTATGGGTTGATCAGTTGTTGCATTTACAGATGGCGCAATAGGTTTGGTGACGCTCTTCGCCATATCTTCCGACGAACGAAGTGCGGTTCGATGGATGGTGTACGGCTGTATCGCTTCGGTCGAGCGCATTTCAACCTGACAAGAACCGCTCGCCAGTGTGGTCTACACCACTGCTAATCTCTTTATGTCAGTGTCTAACTTGACTCGAACGCAACCATGGTTGCGCAAACGCATAAGGTGTGCAGTGCATGTGTAGTGTATTGAAACGATGTGCAGAGAGATACATAAAAGTGGAAACATAGGGAAGTTGGTTTGTCATTATCCGTGCAGCCAAAAACCAAGGACGATACAAGTACAGAAACACGGCGCTGACTTACAACGTATTTTTATTTAGTGTTTGTCTCTGCTTCAATACTGTGGCAATCATGTGAGATGAATATACAAACAAAACGAAACAAAATGAGACGAACCGCAGACATAAAATGTGGGTTTGACGGCAGTGACAAATGATCAGCATCGCGCATTTCTCAGGTCAGTGCCCAATCAAGCGTACAGTACGTTTCCGTAACACCCTGGAGAACTCGCTCAAGCACGCAGCGCAACCAAACTTACACAATCATGTACAACACGTGGTGACATCCTGATAGCAAACTTATCTTTCTATCTCCTTCTCAGGGGATGCTTCCGCAGTGTGGCGACAAGCACTACATGGGCAAGCAGGTAGATGTCTGAATGACCGGCTACGCGAACACAATAACAACGCGAACAACACTGTAACCGGTCAATTTGAAAACGACAAAATCACAACCAATTTTCAGCCAGCGCGGAGTTTTGACAGACATCCGCGTCGAAATCGCCAGATTTTGAAGGCAGTGAAATGCACACGCACCAGTAAAACTTTATGAGCACAGCATCAATAGCTCCGTCCCAAAAAGGTAGAAAAATGCTCATAGCTCGTCATGTACCACTGTTGCCATGAGGATTTCGTGTGCCTGCCATTCTTGTCATGTGTGGTGCAGTTGCATTTAGACTGTCACAGCATTTAAATGCTAAACTATCAGCAAATAACTTCGTGGGGAGCACGATGCTTAAGCGTTTGAGTTTATGTAGCTACTCAGCAGTCGGCTACCTTTTTTGTTAATCCTTTAGTTCTGTAGTGCACCACGTCTTCTCTCACATTTGTACTTACATTATAGAGGAATTCACAAAGAAAAGAATGGAAGTAAAAGGTTGTGTTTGTGTGAACTCCGCGAATCTTGCGATCTCAGACGACTAAGCTGGTAACGGATAATGCTGCTGTTAGCGTTCCGTTCGCATGGAACTGTACCTGCCGCAAGAGTTCCGTCCAGACGGAGCTCTCTGTGCCACTTGAGTTCTGTCTAGACTTTCACGGTTCCAGACTAGTTGTCGCGATTTAGTTTGTGTGCACAAGCTTGAACTTACAAAATGGAACTGTTGGTAGGCAGTCAGTTTAAATGCAACCTCTTCGTCTTATTACTCATCTAAAGGTGCAACCAGTCTAGACGTAACTGTGTATGCCACTTCACTTCTTGCCAGCCATATATGCCGCAAAGTTTCGTCTAGATGGAACCATATGTGATATAGTTTTGTCTATATGGAATTACAACTTGCGCTAAACTTCAGTGTGGAATTAAAAGTCGGGCAAGACTTTTGTCCAGACGCAACGCAATTTTAAGCAAAATGATTCTTTTGTGATCTGCCTATACCTGTGTGGATAGACACTCCGAACAGAAAACTTTAGGAACGGACTAATCCGCGCGACATGCAAGCGAGCTTAGTTTATTTACGCTGCTGTGGTTCAAGATGGCGTCAGGAGCTTTACAAGAAATTGCCAGGCTTTCTTTGTGCGCGTGCGCTCGTATGAGTCCGTGTTTGCGTGCATGCGTGTATTTGAACAGTGTACTAATGGAGAAAAATTTAAGCTAGTTGAGGGCACCATGCATGCTTTGTTTAATTAGGCGGTGGTAAGTTTCTTTTCGCCCTGAAGCACATCGCATCTTCTGTCACGTTTGCACTCAAATTGTAAAACATTTGACAAAAAATAACGGAAGTATCACCTAATCATCAGCGTCATCATCATCATCATCAGCCTGACTATACCCACTGCAGGGCGAAGGCCTCTCCCATATTTCTCCACTTAGCCCGGTTCTGTGCTAGCTGCATCCACTTGACCCTTGCGAACTTAACCTCATCCGCCCACCTAACTTTCTGCCGCCCCCTGCTACGCTTTCCTTCTCTTGGAATCCAGTTTGTTACACTAAGCGACCATCGGTTACCCTCTCTTCGCACTACATGTCCTGCCCATGCCCATTTCTTCTTCTTGATTTCCACTAGAATGTCGGTAACTTGAGTTATTTCTCTGACCCACTCTGCACGCTTCCTATCTCTTAATGTTACCCTTACCATTTTTTGTTCCATAGCCCTCTGGGTTGTCCTCAAATTAAGTAGAACTCTCTTGGTTAGCCTCCACGTTTCAGCTCCATAGGTGAGCACAGGTAAGATGCAACTGTCGTATACTTTCCTCTTGAGCGATACCGGTAACCTTCTAGTCATAATCTGCGAGTGCTTGCCAAATTCGCTCCATCCCAATCTTATTCTTCTTGTCATTTCCTTTTCATGGTCCGGATCTGCGGTTACTACCTGTCCTAAGTAGACATAATCGCCTACTACTTCCAGTACCTCGCTACCTAATGTAAACTGCTGTTCCTTCCCGAGGCTGTTGAACATTATCTTAGTCTTCTGCATATTGCTTTTCAAGCCTACCCCAGGCAGCACATTTCATCGGCCCAATAATGGGGATTGATTGGGGATTACTGGCCCACAATTGGCCCAATGATGCCATTGAGCTACCAATAATGTGCAGCCACGCTATACCATAATCATTATTGGCCCAGTGAACTTCACCCATATCCGTTATTGGCATTCAACCGGCTAACAGCGGTCAATAATGCCCATTCATATTGAACAGTTTGCCATTATTGTATACACAATGAGTAAGCCTGGTCATTATGGGCCAACCAGCTGCAATGGTTTGCCGATATCTTCCACACTATGGTATGACCTGGTAAATATTGTCCGGTCAATAACAACGGCTTCTCAATATTGAATATATCTACGCATACAGTGGTCAATAATGTCCAACCAACTTTGGCGGCTTCCTAACACTGTAATATCTTGGTTTCTAGTGGTCGATATTGTCTAATGAGCCTTGATGGCTGGCCAGCATTGCACATATCATGGCATAGCTTGGCTAATATTGTCCGGCCATTATGGTTGCCTCGTCAACATTGAATATATCTTGGCATACATTGGTCAATATTGCCCGACCAGCTTTGGTGGCATCCTAACATTGTATATATCTTGGATTATAGCGGTCAATATTGCCTAATGAGGTCTGATGGCTGGCCAGCATTGCATATTTAATGGCATAAATAGGTTAATATTGTCCCGCCATTATGGTTGTCTTGTCAGCAATAAATAAATCATGGCATATATTGGTCAATAGTGACCTGCCTGTCATGGCGGCCTGCCAACAATGTATACATATGCATTATATTGTTCAATATTGTTCCATGGACTGTAATGGCTAGCCAGCATTGCACCCTAATGGCATAGGTTGGGCAATAATGTTCTGCCAATATGGATGGCTTATCAACATTGCATATATCTTGACATAAATTGGTCAATATTGTCCCATGAGCTTTGATGGCATCCCAGCATTGTATATATCATGGTTTCTAGTGGTCGATATTGTCTAACGAGCTTTGATGGCTGGCCACCTTTGCACATTTCAGGCTGCGGCGGCCCTAAAATAACAGCAGAAGCAGCTCTGACCGACACAGACATTTCTAATGCTTGTATCCCAATATGACAGTTTTTTTGGCTAATTTCGTCCCAACTAAATTTTTCGCTGGCCCGGACGTCAGTTTACGTTCAACTGTAGAAGATATTCATACGCCATACGTAATTTGGGCCACCATATATATAACGTTTATTGGGATTAATGTATAGATTGTCCTAAAATTGTTTTACTGAGCTGACCAGACAAAATGCACAGAAGTGTCCATCACGGAAAATGTAGAATATATTTTTCTGAATGCATTTTTCGTGATACGCTAATTTTTGTGGATGACCTGCGATTATACTTGACAAATTTGGATGAGAACTCTTTTATTTACGAGTTTAGGCACGATTAATTGTTATGTAAATTTCTGCATATATCTTCTAGACAATTCCTGCAGACTAGAGGCCCGGATGTCGATCACGCGTGGACGTAGCTAACACAGATAGTGTTCCAAACTTTAGCCAAGTGTTGAAAAAATTCTGACAGCACGTGGAATCTACACTGCAGAAATTAGCGAAGGCGAGATTAATGCTAATGCATACGGTGCATCACATATCATTATCGTTATCAAAAACGCAGCGTCATTATCATTGATACTGTCATCATTGTCATTATCACTAATTGCAGCGTCATTCTCGTCGCTATCCTCACGGTAGAGAAGATCCGATGCACAGATATATCCATGCACAGATCCCAAACACATCTTGCGCACGGGATTTCGTTCCATGGGCCTATTTATACGCATACGATTGCACAAGCATACGCGCACGCTCGAGCACACATCTGATCTGACAAGCAAAAGTTTAATAGATGCGTGTCCGCGAAAAAAATCCTGCGCAGTCAAGAAACACAAGGCACTCAATGCAAAGAACGCAACAGAACGTGTGTGTCGCTTGAACAAACACCAGGGGTTACGTTTGGATAGTAAACGCAGAAACGATCGAATATATCCGGAGAATCCACTTCCTGTAAACGTTTGTCCATGATTGGGAACACGCACGCGTAGCATCATTATTTCCACCTTTTTTTTTACGTGATGGAAAGAAACCCAACATGTTCAAGCCATAGCAGAGGTGGGAGAGATCGATCGCGCTAGCCAATCAAACACGCACTGCATGATTCGCCATTACCTATCTGTTTCCAGCATTCAGCATCAGCACCGACTATACCACGCCTCAGTACTAGCTGTTCTTATAGACAGATATGTTGGGCTGCTTTCAGGGCCTTCGAGTTCTAATATCTACTAAACACAAATTTGTACTGTACTCTTTTGCGCTCTGCTGTGGGCTGCAGCAACAGACAAAGACTGGACGACTTTGGCCATCGGTGCAGCAGCGCATAAAATATTTCAGCTCAAAGAAAAAATACAAGCAACATACATTCTACGCTATGTCTAGCTAATTCACTTGACAAGAAAACAAATCTGAACTGACCTGGAATGGTTCGTATTCTACAGTGTAATTCTACAGTTCGTACCTACAGTGTAATGAATGCGTGCACATGTGTCGCCAGCATATATGGTAATAAAATTTGAAATTGCATAATAACGATGTTCTTTACGGAAGTTATTTTTGTTCGAAAGCTGTAATATATGGCTCATAATGATGCATTTGACCACAGCGTTTGACAGCGCTCTCCTAAGCATTATTCAGAAACTATTCTTCAAACATTCATTGCCTTATTATCCAACCATATAATCACCGCACCGAAGGCATTTCCCTTCAGAGAACTAAATAATTCTATCCCATCGTGTCAACCAGGCAGCTAATAGCAATTCATATATATTAAAAGTAATGCGAGTGCGTTACTTTAGCAGTTTTGGGGCATTCTTAGAGAACACCACTCTCGAAGAATTTAACACATGCTTGAGAATTACGTTTCCTCTATGAAATATTCTGCCGCTTTCACAAGCGCTGCTTCCGCGGGCTGAAAGATGATTATACCGCGCTGCTTTCTGAGGACTACCTTGTCCCAAGTTCGTAGATATAGGTTCAATGTTGACCCTTGCTTTCTTTCTATTTTTTCTTACTGCTAATTTAGTTCTTCAGATCTTAGCTCGTCGAGTATTTTGTATTTCTTGCTGCTTTATATGCCCACGCTTAGTTCTACGCGGATTTTTTCTTGCTCTAAATGTCCACCTGAATTGAAAAAAAAAAACAAATAACATGGGAATTTTTAACCTTGAAGTACCCGTATTTATGGTCGTTTTCGCTTTTCTTTTCCTTAATCGGAATACAGCAAGTATACAGGCTGTTGCACCGCTCAGTTGAGCGTGATGACGTTTCAAGAGCACTCCGTCATGAACAGCGACCTGTGTGTCATCTTTAATAAAAAAATACGTCCATTTGTTCGAACCGAGGACGATTCCATGAAAATTGAAGATTGTTTTACGTATGTGATTATTATTTGAAACACTGAGGTAAAACGTATTTCGCATTAACAAAACAAATATAGCGAAATTATCATTCCACTGAAAATGTTACCTAGCCAACAGTCGAGGCGACCAAAGAGCTCCGAACGCACTCGTGGTTTTAGCGAAGCCAAGGGCAAAACTGCGCATTTCTCCTCACACGCTTGGCGCAAAGAACATATGGTTTCTATTCGCTCGTCCTTTCGTCGCCTTTCCGCCCGAGGGCCTTGACTAAAGCAATTCTCCAAACCGCTTTCAACTTCCCGGCTTGTAGCCTTTTCTCCCCGTGAAGCAGTCATCGCGGAAGGGCAGCGACCTTCACTGCCCTCTCTTTCCTCCCGGCTAGGCAGGCGTTGCTCACAATGCCCCCCACTCTACTCCCCCTCACTCTTCCCTTCCTTCCCGCCAACGTTCTTGGCCGGCAGCCTCTGGGCTCATGCGGTCCTGCGGGACCTCTTTCATTTCTCTCACCCCCTTTCGAGCTTTATGCCTACTCTTTCGACAGATCTCAAGCAAAAAAGAGAGAGAGAGAGAAAACACAACTATCCTTTTGCCCCCTTCCAACCGTGCCTCGAAACTCGACACAAGCCGCTGATTCAGAGGCGTTTGGTCGGCCGGCCACACAATCCCCACCCGCTCGAGCTGCTCGAGCTCCCGCAGCTTTGGACAGCAGAACCGAAAAACCAAGCCTTGTGAAAGTTCCGATTCGTTTTAATGGCCATGCCTGAAAGAGGATATTTGTGAGTACCACCAGCATTTTAAGTTGTTTGTTCATAACTGAGCTCTCTGAGATTATTTCTTGCTTTGTCTCCTTGTTAGATCGCTACTTTTTCTTACCAGGTGTATAAAGCATCAGATCCCTGGGATGTACTTGACGTGGCAACATTCATTTTGGATTGTTGCAACTGAGGTCTGCGAATCTGCGCTAGCCGCATGGTAAGACACTTTTTTTTTTGCATGGTTTGGTGCTGTATGTTGCCAGCCTTGATCATCATGTCAATAACCAATATGCTTGCGAGAACGGAAAGTCATTTATTTCGACCGCACCACGCCAGTCAGTTCTGAACTGTATTTTCAGCGCACTATTTTGTATGCATAAACTCTGGTCATGACAAAATTTACGGCGCAGAGGTGGCCAATTTGTATTGCAAAAGAAAAACGTGGTCCTGTAAAACATGACGCGTGTTTTGTGTGATTTTCAGGTTACAGCTTCATCGCGCGTGTGTTGAGTGTCTGAAGGGATCAGTTTCTTTTACATACTATATTCAAAACTCAGAGTTAAGTCGAACTCTCTGGGACATGATTTTTAGTTGCGAGCGAATATTTAATATTGTAATTTGCCGTTATGAATACGCTATTGGAATGGTCTAAACGACGCGTAGCTTATTCACATGTTTGACCTTTCTCTTGCGCTAATCCCGAGTAGTAGAAGTGTCATAAAATAGCCGCTTAAAATAGGTTATTTACAGTTGCTACCATAGTTCTTATACTTTACCACACGTACAAACGTGTTCCCACAACAAACGTGATGCTAAGCTACGGATTTATTTTTTCAGTTCGAGTGTATCATACAAACCCCAAAGCACCTGTGTGGTACGTTGCTTTGGCTGCAGCTTTGGAAACTTTTAAAATGTTCTGTTTGCAGTAATGATGCGGTGCACACTAAATTTAGCAGCTGCGGTTGGAGTGCGATTGCTATTTTTTGTGTCTGTTTTTTCCTTTGTAGTTTCTTTTTAGTTCTTTCGGCAATCTATCTTAACGAAAACTATTCAAAGGAAAGCTATTGATTTGAAGCTTCCAGTTATGACGATGTCTTTCTTTTACAGGTGTTCGATCACAAAGGCACTACAAGTATAAGAGGGCAAGCACTGACTACCGTTTAACGAATAGATAACGGCAAATATCATTTTGTTTTATGTTTCCAGCGTCAACAACACATCCACATGGGATGCCGTGCACTGCCAGATGTCGCAACTAATGTAACCAAGTTAATATGGCCGGCCTCACCAAGCATGCAGCTTATTTCAACCTGAGTAAACCAGACAAGAAAATTGCCTGAGGGCCAACAGGTAGTGCTTTATTTTGCATTTTTACTCCACGGTCTAGCTGTACTTCCACTTTCCAAACGTTTTCTGTCTTAATAGGATTTATGAACGTTGCTTTTATTTCCAGGTGCCAACTGCGAAAGGAAATACATTGTTATGCACGCTGCTCAAGTCCATATCTTTAAATGCTGCAAGGAGCTGCTGCCCCCACACCGACCACAAAAGAAGCTGCGATGAACGCAGCGCCTTCCTCCATCCTGGGACCTGAGAACACCTTGCCAAGGGACGCAAAAACAGGAGGAGCACTGAAGTCTAAGAGTTCTGCCTAAATGTTTCTATGCCCTGTAACACGTGCACACCTTATAAATCACCATGCAGTGAACCTTTCAGCTGTATTATTTTCTGTGCATGGATATTCTCAGCATGCTTTATTTAAATAAAAAGCTGCATGAAAAATATCTGCACTGCATAAGTAGGGGATGGCTTTGCAGTTGCCTATTAGTCATAGCACGAAAAAGCAACTAGCCATGGTGCTGGATTGCCAATTGATCTGGCTGGATGCCAATAATGCAAAACCAGTGGGCAAGATTGGATTGGAAATATTGTGTAGCCGATAAATCTGGCTGGATGCCAGTTGTGAATATCCAGTGAATAAGTATGGATACAAGATATTGGATGGCCAGTGAGCTTGGCGGGATGGCGTGATATAACCAGTGAGTGAGCTTGGGTGGAAGATATTGAGTAGCCATTGAGTGCCATTGAATGCCAGTAAACAAGGTAGTATGCCAATACTGGTTTTGATAGGAGAGCCGATCAAATTGATTGGCATATATCTTGGCTCTTTGTGCGCCCCAATCAGACGCCAATATTGACCAATATTGGGACCAATATATCCCAATATTGGACCATTGGCGGTCCATTGACGGCGTGCTGCTTGGGACATTTCTACTTTTCCTGTCTAGGTCATCAATCATTATTTGCAGTTCATCCCCGGAGTTGCTTAGCAAGGCAATGTCATCAGCAAATCGCAGATTACTGAAGTATTCTCCATCTACCCTTATTCCTAACTGCTCCCATTCCAAGTCTCTGAATATTTCCTCTAAGCAAGCTGTGAATAGTACTGGGGAGATTGTGTCTCCTTGCCTAACACCTTTCTTTATGGAAATTTTGTTACTTTCTTTATGCAGAACTATGGTTGCTGTGCAGCCGCAATGTATATCTTCCAGCATTTTCACGTAGGGCTCGTCTACCCCCTGATTTTGCAATGCCTGCCTCACCGCTGATGTTTCAACTGAGTCAAATGCTTTTTCGTAATCAATGAATGCTATGTATAAGGGCTGGTTATATTCCGAGCATTTTTCTATCACCTGATTGATGGTATGGATATGATCAATAGTAGAGTACCGTTTCCGAAAACCTGCTTGATCCTTTGCTTGATTGCAGTCTAAGGTTGTCTTGATTCTATTAGCGATTACCTTAGTAAATACCTTATACGAAACAGACAGTAAGCTGATTGGTCTGTAATTTTTAAGGTCCTTAGAGTCCCCTTTCTTATCAATGAGGATAATGTTTGCATTCTTCCATGGTTCCGGTACCATCGATGACACCAGGCACTGCGTATACAGGGTGGCCAGTTTTTCTAGCACGATATCCCCCCCGTCTTTTAGCAAATCTGTACTTATCTGATCCTCTCCAGCTGATTTCCCCTTTTTCATAGTTTCTAATGCTTTCTTGACCTCGTCCTTCGTCACTGGTGGAACGTCTGACTGTTTTTCCCTTCCGCCAATCTCCTTACGGTCCTGACTACTTTGGCTGCTGTAGAGATCTGTATAGAACTCCTCGGCTACTTTGACTATCTTGTCCATATTGCGGATGGATCTCCTCGGCCCCTTTCCATCTTCGTCTATGGGTAACAAGTGGATCATCGTGGCCACTGACTACCTTACCCGTTACGCCGAAGCAAGAGCACTACCAAATGGTACCGCGGCAGAAGTCGCCAAATTTTTTCTCGAACAAATTCTCTTGCGACACGGCGCCCCAGAAGTGCTCATCACGGACAGGGGAACGGCGTTTACGGCAGAGTTGACGCAAGCCATCCTGGAATACAGTCACACAAGCCATCGACGAACAACTGCGTACCATCCCCAGACCAATGGCCTTACGGAGCGCTTGAACAAAACGATCGCGGACATGATCGCTATGTACGTCGACGCTGAACACAAGACCTGGGACGCCATCTTGCCGTACGTGATCTTCGCGTATAACACGGCAGTCCAGGAGACGACCAGAGCGACCCCGTTTAAGCTTGTGTACGGCAGGGAGCCCACGACGACGTTCGACGCAATGCTGCCGCACGTAACCAACGAGGACAACCTTGACGTCGCCGCCTACCTGCAGCTTGCAGAGGAAGCCCGACAACTCGCACGGCTGCGTATTAAGGACCAACAGCGCACCGACAGCAGACGATACAATTTACGACGACGCCACGCAGAGTACAATCCAGGAGACCAAGTGTGGGTTTGGACACCAATTCGCCGTCGTGGATTAAGTGAAAAGTTGTTGCGTCGATACTTTGGGCCGTACAAAATCCTTCGCCGCGTCGGACTACTGGACTATGAAGTCATTCCCGACGGAACGTCAGCATCACAACGGCGACGCGCACGCCCAGAAATTGTACATGTTGTACGACTGAAGCCATATTACGCGCGGTAAAGAATCTGTGGTGTTTAAACTTTGCAGTGTTTAAGTTTCTTTGTTCTGGAACATCGAGGCGATGTTTTTTTAGGGGGGAGTAATGCCGCGAAAACTTCAAAACAGTATTTGTTGTTTTTTTTAACAGCCGCCGGCATACAGGCTTATCACTCTGATTCTGGACTGCGTATCAGTTCCGTAATCTTTGTTTGTTAATGCTCGATGTCGCGAGTCGCACCTTTATCAGTTTTGTTGTAGCGCAAGATGCACCGAGACCTGTCTCGAAGGTTCCGGCCACTTGGGTGTCTTTCCACAATGTTCCAGCCCGTGCTGGTAGCTGTTTGCGACGTTATCTAGATTGTTCTGTGCAGCCTTTAAATTGAGCGTTGCCGAGTGTGACGGGCATTCTTTGTTCGACGATCGACGAGCACGTTTGTTTCTATCGCCGCTGCCGAGTTGCTTAGTTCTTTTGCGGGCGCAAGTCAGCCCAAATAAACAGTTTCTTTAGTGCAATCATCGAGGTCGACGACACAATTTTCAATTGTGTCGTCGACCTCGTCACCACTACGTGACAATATTCGTGATGACGTTGCCCGCCTTGTCCATTATCGCATACATCTGGTTTTTGCCTGTGCCTAATTTCTTCTTTACCGCCTTAAGGCTTCCCCCGTTCTTTACAGCATGCTCAATTTTCTCCACGTTATACTTCCTTATATCAGCTACCTTGCGCTTGTTGATTAGCTTTGATATCTCGGCCAATTCGATCCGGTCTGTTGGATTGGAAGCTTTCATACTCTGGCGTTTCTTAATCAAGTCTTTCGTCTCCTTAGACAGCTTACCGGTATCCTCTCTAACTATCCTACCGCCTACTTCTACCGCACACTCAGTAAGGATATCTCTGAAATTATTGTCCATTGCTTCTAGGATAATGTCGTCATCCTCGGTTAGGCCTGAATATCTATTCTGTAGCGAGATCCTTAGTTCTTCTGCCCTCTCCCTACCGCTAATTTGTTATTGGGTTCTTAATAATCTGTTGCGTTCCTTCATCAGGTTTAGGCTAATTCGGGACCTCACCATCCTGTGGTTACTGCATCGCACTTTCCCGATTGCCTCTACATCTTGCACAATGGCGGGGGTTGAACAGATTATGAAGTCAATTTCATTTTTAATCTCCCTGTTAGCACTTTTCCATGTCCATTTCCGGTTCTTCTGTTTGTTGAAGAAGGTATTCATGAATCTTAAGTTATTGCGCTCAGCAAACTCAACTAGTAATTCCCCCCTGCTATTCCTAGAACCAATGCCATAGTCA
The DNA here is from genome assembly GCF_055883805.1 of Amblyomma maculatum. Lineage (NCBI taxonomy): Eukaryota > Metazoa > Arthropoda > Arachnida > Ixodida > Ixodidae > Amblyomma > Amblyomma maculatum. Next base: position 95,003,070 of record NC_139346.1, on the reverse strand, counting down.
CCTACTGCCTGATCTCCTGCCTGCTTTTTTCGTATACCTTCGCATTGAAGTCGCCCATTTGTACAATATACTGCGTCTTTACTTTTCGCATTGCCGGTTCTACATCTTCGTGGAAGCTTTCAACTGCCTGGTCATCATAACTACATTACCTAGTAGTATGGCTTTTTATTTCCCTTTTTACACATTATTTGATTCATTCGTAAGTTTTTCACGCTACTCGTCTTTGCATCCCATGTGGCGATCAAATTATCGCATCTGGTTTCCATACGCTGTGTGGAAGGACAATTTTCGCTACCATTGAACAGCATGTAGACGTATGTGTGGTTCTCCTTCCTAAACCATGTGTTATCGAGGAGAACCGGGCAAGAATTCAGCGGGAGCATTCGTTCGCTAGCCAAGCCAATGTATTGACAAGGGGACTTGTCTTCGCCAAGACAAAGACAAGAACCCTTGTCAATACATCGGGTTGGCTTGCGAACTGAGGCTCCTCCTTGACCCTAGTTCAGTGCTCTTTCATACTGGGCCACATTGGATGCCTTGTACCTGTCGAGGTTTCTTTCAGCATAAGGTTTCGAGCTGAGTTCAATCACAAGCTTGAAGTCAACAACGTGCGCACTCTCATGCCACCTTCCAGGTGTATGCTCGTCATTTGTTGAGGCAGCGAGGCTTTCAGGTTGGTTGCAAGGGTCCCATGTGCTTGATTCTTATCTCACGCATCCATATGAAAGCAGCTGCATAGCTTCGCAGCTCCTTTCAACTAGGTCATATCAAATGGTCTTGTGGTAGCTCAGTCTGTCGATCCATCAAACGTTTATCGCCATCAGTGAAAAAAAGCAACTTGACATTCTGTGCGCCACTGCACGTTCGACCTATAGTTGCCAGTCATCTCACCAGCCAACTAACACCTGTCATATGTATGCTTGCAGGTTTTCGAGGCAGCGAGACTTCGAATGAGAGTTCAAAGCTCTCGGTGTTTGTTGTCTCCTAACTACAACCTACTAGAGGCGTGCTCGCGAGGACGCGGTGCATCATACGTAGATAGCAAGTCCCCTACAAGCCAATATCTACCTGAGATATGCACCTCGATTTCCGAAACTGCGAGGCTTCAAACGCTCGCGAGGATTGTTCTCGCACTGAAACGCAGCCGCTCTAATGAAGCAATCATCTTTTTTATATACTTTGTGTGCTGAACTAATTACTGCATCTTCTTCGACTGCGTCGAAGGATTTAGCAGTGTCGAATCCAGCACGCAATACTTAGGCCAGTGAAAGGTACAAGTTTCAGAGCATGAATGCCGTTTGTAGGGCGATGCTGGGCGAAAGTTACGCGTGTTCATCACAATAGGCAAAGATGCCAACACAGTCCATGAAAACGGGAATCTCCCTGCTGTGCTATGCTTTTTCTTGATTGCAAGGATCGGCGCAACGGCAACATCCACTTGCGGTCCCCCTCCTGGGGCTGACGGTCAATCCACCAATCACGCCTAAACTGTTCTTTGCAGCCTAGAGGGGACATAAGCATTGCAGCAGGTTGCTGCGGACGCCAGCCAACAGCACCATCTCCGAACGGCTCCGCATAACCTATCGTGCACGCCGACGCACTCTCCTACTCACTTGAGTGGGCGTGCTGCGTCTTACGTAAAAGAAACGTATTGCGGGCACGCGCGTGTGCTTTCTCCCGTGGGCGGTGAGGCCGCCGTGAAAGAGTTTCTTGATGCGCACTCTCGTGGTTTAGAGAATTGGTATTTTGCGCTTATCTTGTCAGTCAATATTTTTTTCGTGAGGGAATAACCACGTTGCATACTAACTGAAATATAATAGGCTGCTCTAAACGAATTCTCGGCAGGAATGAGTTTCGCTTTTTCATGTCATCATACCGTACTTGCTCGGCTCCCTGATGTTGTCCTGATTGCATTTGTCTGTTACAAATTTCTTGCTTTTCGTTTCAGGGGTGCTTTATTCGAATCTAGCCGAATGTCCCTGACTGACACTGGGCGCTTTTTGATGTGAACGAAATACGGAAATGCAATTTGTGAGGTCGCGGCGCGTGTATAAACGCAGATGGGTGAAATTTCGGAGTCATGTTTCCACCGTTTGTCCACATCGAGAGAGCGGTGCTGCATTGGACGCGTCCGCTAGCCTGACGAAATTCGACGTAACCGTCTGAGTTGCCCCCCCCCCCCCCCCCCCTTCGTATAGCAGCTCAGAATGAAGCGTCATGATTCGGTGGCGTAGAAAAAACACTTCCCAGGTGTTCTCTGGAATAGGAAATTGTACTGGATTGACTGAATACTTCGACCGCCTATGAATTCACACCGCATGAACCACCCAGCTCGGCGGTACGATGCTGCATACTCTCGATCAGGTCGATGAGCATCAGTAACAGTGCCCCCATTTTTTTTCGAGAAATCAACTGGCCCCAGCTGTGTCTCTCAAACCACACACAACGGCACCAGCGTATTCGCGCCATTAAAAGTGCACCTCACCTCCTCCTCGGTATCCTTGCGCAACGATGAAAACGCTTGAGCGCTGCGATGTGACCAATCTTGAGCAATAACCACTCTTATTTACGAGCCCGTCATCACTATTTCTGAGTCAGAATTTTATCGGAGAGGAGAGAATACGCCGTTTATTAAGGCGATTTTGTGAAAGCATTTTGTTAAGGCCGCGCATGTGACTAAACCGAAGTGATTACTGAGTAAGTATTGTATAAATATTCTCCATGACAGGTGCACAGGGAATTAAAAAGAAAGTCGAAAGTTATCTGCCTGATCGCGCATCATATAAATCTTTTCTCCCTAAAGTTCGATCAGCCTCTGCTTCAGCGGCCACCAACCATCTATGACAGTGCCTGAAGCCGACATTTACTCGTAGTACTTGGCTCCCTTGTAACTTTAACCGGTGCTGCCTTCATTCATGGTCGTGATTAGCGTGTTTGACATATGGGGTGCTCTATTTCACAAGTAGGTTTTTTACATGGAATTTTTTATCGACATGGGTCTCAGCCCGTTCCTCCTTGAGAGGACGGATGAGATCTTTTAAAGCATCTACATATACTTTTTTAAATTTTTTCCCAGCTCATTATTCATTGCAAATGAATTTTAGGCCCTATACAGCACTGTTTTTAGTGATATTACAGAGCAAATGCATTTTTAGGCATTATACACCACTCTTTTTTTATCCCTTCATGAAACATTACAACTATCACATTACGCAAACTTGAGTACACCGTTAACCTTGAGTTTGGCGCTCTTTGGCCTGAGTCGCCCTTGCGCCATTAAAATCCAACATCATCATCATGGGGTGCTCTATGAAATGTCTACTGATCCGAAGCCCTCCAAGGCGGCTTTGACCGCTCGCTGCAGTTCCTCTTGGGTCGGTAATCTCAAATACTACTACCATGGCATTGCTTCCATAGGCTTAATTCAGCAGCTCAGTCAAGCCGAAATTTATAAACTGCATGAGTTACAAACTGCAGAGCTGCGCTACTTGCTACCCATTGTGCACGACAAAACTTTGCATATGAGATGGCGTCTACCATTTTTGCCTTTGAAATTGTACGCACTGCCGGTTTACAGAAGCCTAACAAGTGAAAACTGCATAGTGAAGAACCACCGGCGTGCTAGTTGTCGCAGGCGATGTATCATTCCAGTTACTTCCCATTTAAAGCTCGTGGCCCACTGTTTTTGATATTTCACTTGCATATAAAATTCGTGCCCCCTACACAGTTTCAGTGCATAACACGCAATCCAGTAGATAAATGCGTCATCTGAGTAAAGCAAGGCGCAAGGGGAGCAAGCAACTGAATCAAGACGCATCACCGCTTTTCGGCAGCCGTTACGCGCCGCTACAGGTATAAAAACACTGTCCATTGACCAACGTAATCGGCGTGCGGTGTTTCAACCGGCATCTACTTGCATTCGCCCCGGTCGAGAGGAAATGAGCGCAGCGGGTGCGAACAGCACACGGAGAGAAGGCGCGGAGAGAAAGTTGCAGGCGACGCGGTGGCGTCGTACCAGGTCAGCGGCGCAAAATTTCGACGCTTGGGGAGAAGCGAGCGCTGCAGTCGCGCCGCCAAACTTGAGGTTGTGTTCACTCTGGAGAGGTGTACCTCAAGGGTCCGTGCTGCCAGCCATATTGTTCAGCATGGCGTCTCTACCTTTTTCATGTCAACTGGCCTAACACTGCGGATATTTTCATCAGATGCATGCAGATGGCGCAGTGGTATCGCACTACACGTGGACCTCACCACCAATATTAGCCTTCAGACTCCTTTGCACAAGACATCGTAGTAGGTTTAAAATGAACCGCGGCAGAACAAGCGGGATAACGATGGATAAGGGCGAATTGTGTTATCAGTGGATTAAGGTGTATTCAGTTGGATTGGGGTGTATTACAGTGCATTAGTGGGTGGAAGAAAACATAGTCAATCGCAGCAGCCCCGGCTGTACGTAATTTATTACTTGCAAATAATTGCATTTCTGAGTAATTCTGTTATCAGGTCATTGCTTTTGGAAACAGTAACTTTTAGGGTAACAGATATTTTTGTGTAATTGATTACCATTTATGAATTACTTGTGTGCCGAAAAGGCTAAAAGGCGAAGCGTCTCTGACGACGTGGTTGTGTCAAATTGTTTGGCTGCCCGACGGTGCACATGGTTGCGTGGAATATTGCACTCGCCGCGGTCACTTTTCTATTTCAATTCCCGGATATTGAAGCCAATTGACGGGTATCTTGTGAAGGACGACGTCCGGAGCACTACCACATTTGCCCGAAAAATAAAACCAGCCACGAGATAATTTCACATGAAAGTCACGTCCAAAGAAACGATTGCATGATGCTCTCAGGTTTTTGGCCACCTCACCTACAATGCCTTTTCGCGGCGCCGACAACGAAGCGCGGCGATTAAAAGAGGAGGGTTTCAACTCCGCAAATCAACTAAGAATACGAGCGCCGTAGTGAAAGGCTCTTTAAGTGGCACCTAAATCGTACAATAGCCGGGCGCCTTGATTTTCGCTTCCATCGAAAAGTAGCCCCCATGGCCGAGATTCGATCCCGTTTCCTTAGGTTCAGCATTCGAGTGTCATGACCCCTGATACCTTCGCGGCTGGTCATAGAGGGTGTAGAAAGTGACACTGAAGCATTGCCCAACTACGCACGGGTACACAACGTTTTCGTACGGCATAGCGCGTCCCTCCCTTCTAACGCTTCCATGTAGAGTATGTTCCGCGTAGTGGCCAATGTGTTCACGGGAAAATGTTTTAAGATCTGTTACAACTTAAAGAAAAACACTCCATATGAAAATTAACTGCTTGTAAAACAAGTTCAAGGAAGCCGCACTAGTGCACTGAAGTTGAAGCGAGTTCATCTTATGGCAGGAAAGCTCAAAGAAAAGTAACACAATTGTAATCGATTACTACTCTTTTAATATCGGTTAGTTTTCTCCAGCTGGAATTGACCACTCTAATCAGTTATAGTTTAAATAGGCCAATCATAGTTGCAATCGGTCACCTATTTTCTGTAACGTGTACAAGACGGATTCCAATATATATTTCTGAACAAGGGCCGCATTCGATCCTGGGTACTTCGCCAGTTTAAAAATTTCAAAAAAACAGCGGCGAAGGCATTCCCGACAGCCCTGCGTATGTATTGTCACGTTTCTAGCGTACTGAACTTAGCAGTGCTGAACAGGCCACCACGATGTTGTCTACCTGCATCGCTCGCTGTTCTGTGGCACGCCTGTGGGGGGTATCCCGCTGTCCTGGCTTCCAAGGCGCGGCAGCGTTCGCCAAGACAAGTACCACTCTGTTTTTCTGAACCGAGAAGGGACTATCCAGAGACGGCTACTCGCAGCAAACCGCAAAGTGGCGACTCTTGGCTACCTTTATTTTTATTTTTAGTCTTGCTCGGACGTGGCTACCATCACACGGCATATTCCCACGTAGCACTGGCTGGTAGTTGTCGTCACAACGATCGACTACTTTAGAGCAGCTACGAAGGTATAGTATTCTATACACGATTTCACTTTAGATATAATGGAGACTCCGACACAGGCACAAAAAACACATTAATTGAGCATGGTCCTCTAAGTGTATGCTTAGTAGCAAAGGCTCCTTCATATCAACATCGGCGCGTTACTAATAAGTAGACCGGCGCATAGGATGGGCTCCTACGACCGTCGATGCACAATATCAGAGTCTGTGATGCACGTCTCGGAAGGTGAACATGTTTAAACCATAGCCATTACGCACTCTTTTTCGACAAAACCAATCTCCTAAACAAGTTCGCTAACATCAATGGAGCGTCTCTGCCGCCATTTCCAACAAATTTTTTCGTTCTTTTCTGCTTTGCATCGTGATTTATAGGGGAATTGTGGACGTGTTCGTTCCTAGCTAGTATAAGATAGAATCAGACCGTTCTAGATAACAACTATCTTGGTATAGTTACTCAACGTCGCCCTTTTCATTTAATCTCAGTAAACATATTGCCGCGATAGCTCTTTTCTGTAACCGGGCTAGTCTAACGCCAAGAACGGGATACTCAATGACGATTTCTCGTCATTTTTCTCGATTTATCGAGGTTAACAAAGACAACACTGGAGGCACTTAGAGTGTCGATGTTACGGTGGTTTTTTTCTTTGTCGCTTAATTACTTCATGCCTTGATGGCTTTATTACCTGCGTTTGCGGCGGGCTAGTTGGCTGACGCTTAAAAGCAAACAGCGAAGCACAGTTAATAAAGGTAGACGGGACAAGAATTTACTCACAGTTGTTTATTTCATAACAGTTTTAGTCAATTTCAGTTTATTCCACAGTAATCTCATTCAGCTTCTTTTAATTCGATCATTAAACTCGAACGTTCCCTGGACTGTAGCTTGCCATCAGTGATCATTCTTGCCGCATTCAGCTAACTGTAAAGGCCCCAGGTAGTAACTATCTCGCTTGTCTTTTTTTTTTTCGCGAGAAGAAAAGGTCCATCTCAAAAGTCGCGATAGAACACCGTGGCAGTGAGTTTCAGTCAGGCATTTAAATTACAATGCATTACTCCTATCAGCTAGGCTCCCGGGAGTTTGTACCCATAGTGCAAGTCCACATCAGCGGCGCCGTAGTTCTTTTTTGAAAACTCTGGCGATAGTCGTCGTCAGAGGGTTTTTTGCCGCACCCGGACAATCATCGAACTGCACGTCGTATGCCGCGACGCACACTTTCAAGTTCACCTTGAGCACCGCCTTCACCTGCGTCGGATATAACCAATGCAAATGCGCATCATGAAGCTGCGCTTGTAGCTCTCGCCGTGGGCTATAACTGCGAGCTACACTGACAGGAAAAATCTACAAAGTTTGCGCAAAAGTGCAATTTTTTTAAATAAGCACAACGCACCGATTAGCAAGTGGAAATTCCGCAATGCCAACAAACAATGGCAACAGATTGTAAACATGATTACAGTAAGGGGGGGGGCTAGTGTTTCGTTGGCAGTATAGCGCTACGCGCAATTATATCGAAGGTCGGTGGATACTAAAACGGCGCCTTTAATGGTATGGCGCGATGCCATTAATGGCTCCCGTCTTCGGCTCCCCCTGCGAATTCTCGTTCGCTTATATCTACTATCCTGTTCGCTTAATTACTAATCTCTTAATTGGTACCTCTATTTTTACAAACATTCGTTAGCACATAATCACAGTGTGAACAAATTGCCGTGGATCAACTTAGCTGAACAAGATTGTACTGAGCGAAAGTTGGGTTAAACATGGTTACACAGTTAGGTATCTTATCTATATTACAACACAACGTTATTCTTTAGTGTTAACACTTGACAAGCCGTGGTTCTTTCTGCAAGATAAGGTAACGACACTCTTATGGTCCATGAGGCAGTTTGCAGAGGATAAGAAAGCGAGGAGAATGATATCAGGACAGAGGCAATAGGCGCGCCTCACAGCAGCCATCGCTTAGCCGGCAAAGCGACAAGGGCGACAATGGCATGAACAGAAACACTAAGTTGTAAGAGGACCACCGCCGCATGCCACGCTCCTCCACTGTCTGCCTCGCGTTATCAATGCGGCGAGCCCAGTAAGAGCGAGTCACTGGGTGAACCGCGTGAGAACAAGCGGTTAGAGCGACGGTCGACGCAGAAGCGGGCGTGACTGCGAAGTGCATAGTTGTGGCGAATGCGCGCCTACCCGTTAGAGGTCAATTCTAAGCCTGATCTGACCGCTGGCTCTGCAAGCGAGAAAGGGGAGCCTCACTCCAAAACCATGCGACATAGATGCCCATAAATCCTTGCTTTAACCAAGCCCTACGGACACACGTGCTTAGCCTTGAAGTAGCTTATAGCTTGCGTATCGCCCAAAGATCCCAGTGGGTTCGATTCTTATTTTACCCGCCCAGAACAAAGTAGAAGTCCCAGTTGATAGCATCTGCCATGTTAGATGATCTTGAGAAGTCACATAAACCAGCGGTTAATCAATATCCGTCTACGTCACCATCCGACTGCCACCTTCGAGAATTTTCTCTCCCACTGCCAAAAATGCCAGAATTATCAGCAGAACAATACCTTTAACGCAGTTCGTTGAAATGTAAAAGTCGGAAAATTAATTTTGGCAGTTTTAGGCAAATTAGCATTAAGAACAGGAAGTGCGTTCCCTAATTGTGATCGCGAGCATGTTTCCGCATCTCCGCAAAACGCTTCTCATTTATATATTTGGTCAGGTCGTTTTCGCCACTCCACTGCTCGGATGCGGATTGCAGTGCTAGTTAGCCATTTCGACGATGGGCCCATTGCACACACTACAATCAACGATACACTTTGTATATTTCAGCGACCATGTCGGCGGGGACGTTTCTATTTCGAATCCCGCCGCAAAGTAGAATGTCATAGCATGTTTAGCACAGGACAGATTAACAAAGCTAATAAATTGCTAATCACCACCAGTGGGGCTGGTTCCTTTCTCTTTGAGTGATTCTCTTAATGTTTTCCATGGCATGTTCTACTTCCCGAGGATGCTGAGGATGCCTCGGTGGATTCGTCTATCACACAAAAATCACGTGATTTTCTCTGGCAAGCGGTAGTTGGCAGGTAACAGAACACGGTGCTGATTGGTCAGCGCTTTGTGTTAAGTCATGAGACCACATGTCATGGCCGAATTGGCAGACGCTGCCAACTTAAGCCGCGCATTTGAGACGAGTCGAATCTACCAGTACCCTGGATTTGAATTCTGACACCCTACTCCAAGGCGCGCAGGCACGTGCGTAAGGCTCCTTTAAAGTTCGGCCTTATATCCATGCCACTCCTGCCAACCTGGGCAGCACACATCCTTGTCGTCGTTATAATCATGTCTCTGGTAGGTGCTATATTTGGCAGATGTCGTAGCCAGGCACTGATTCGTCGGTCATAGCATGACTCAATACTTTACAAAGTAACGTTCATTATAGTACGAACATTACGTTACGCACTCGTGACTCGCATTCATAGTCATTATGCAACCTAGCATGACTCAGCACTCTACAAATAACCAAATGCAATTAACTTAATTACTTCGCATTCTCGTACATAGAAACCCAAAGTGTGGGCCGAATGTTTTAGCATCCAATACCAGGGATTTAGTGCAAATTCATGAAAGCACTCAGGAGAGATGACCTTGGTCTTCCACACAGAGTTTAAACCTTGTAAGCACAACGTAAACTGTACTGCATGCTTCATACGGTGAGAATCTGTACCAGAAGGTCCAAATTATAACAATACAAATTATACCATATCTATAATTAGTTCTTGACACTAGTTACTTCCGTAACACTGTCGTCTTTCTGGGTGGTGGCGCAAAAATTATGACGCGGCATTTGAAGAAGAGCTTTGAGAAGCTATTTAGTCGCCCCAATATACCTTTCCCTAAAACATGAGTCATTAACTTTACAATGTGCATACGAACCTTCTTCGCCAAGGTCTCTGGCGTGTCGAGGCTGGCCATGTCGTCCCCCTTCCGATAATATGACAATGATGGCTTGTCGCTGATCAAGCCAGCCAGTTCGCACACCTGTGTAAGAGAAAGCTGTCAGCTGTCCAATGAGTGCATTCTTGATATTTAGAGCTATAAAATAAGGGAGTCGTTACCTGTTGTTCCTAGCCACCACATGGCTCTTAGGTGCGCCAGGTAAAGTAAGACTTTTATCCGCAAAGGTTGCTAGTCCTCAAGTTACCAGTGCTATCAAATGCCGTCAACTGATAGTAGCTTTTCTTTGCAGCCATCCGGAAAGCACGTCGTATTTATTTATTTATTTATTTATTTATTTATTTATTTATTTATTTATTTATTTATTTATTTATTTATTTATTTATTTATTTATTTATTTATTTATTTATTTATTTATTTATTTATTTTTTTATAGATGGCCCTACAAGGCCGTTCAGGGCACTACTGTGGGAATGTGGGAGGGACATGAAAAAGATGGAATATGGAAATTTGGAGCTATATAAAAAGTGCATGCGGTATGCTATTGAAAGGTATTGCAAGGCTTCAATGGCAGCATAATGGGCAGTATACAACGAACAAAATATACACAAATACAAAACAAACAATGCAACAATTCTGTGATGTCCAAATATAAAATATGGCTACGAAATAATGAAAGTGACAATGGGACCTCGTTGCAGCATGTACTGCAAAACCTAAAGGCACTCACAAAACTGTCACGCGAAAAATGTTTTCTGAACCTGCTGTCTGACCATGCATACCAAGGAATCTAAAGTTAGTGAAACCATAGAAGGAATTAGTGAAGAATGTAGTGCTTTTTTGTTAATGCAGACGTCATCATGGCGGCCAGTTGGGATAGATGGCATCCAAATTAATAGTATCCGCACCTCTACTTAAACGCTCTTACGAATGACCGACTGCGGCAGCGGTCGCATTCTGTGCTTGAGAGTGCATTTGTGGTAAATGTAGCCAATCGTAGACTGATGCCCAGTATCACCCGCAACCATCGCGGGAACGTGGAGGGTGATACAGCCACGCAAGCCTCAAGTATAGAACGTGACCGAGAAGCGAGGAGAGGCAGTGGCCCTAAGGTGGGCTTATGCCAGCTGTGACATCAAAATCGCCAGAGCAGACAGTTTGTGCAATTTAGTGGACGAAGACAAGCAAATATTCGATCAGTTCTAGGTCCGTTCTCTAATTGTTTGACTTCTTCCAAGATCTAATTATTATGTGTGTAGCCATGCTTTTCGAGAGTATATGAGTGTGTAGTACATGTTGTCCATGGCGCAGGCATTATAAGAAAATTCGGAGTTCAATGATTACGGTAATTAGTGGTTTAATAACCGTTTCATTCCCAAACTGTTATTATATTTTGGGGATGCATTTATTACGCTGGATAGGATTTACAGCAGGGCCACTTTTAAAGGGCACATAAGGCCCCGTTGCTGCTGCGCTTTACAAAGCACTCCCGAGAAAGCCAGTGACAAACGATTGTGCAAGGTACATGCGCAGTAACACGGCCGACCGCTCTTCCCGACCATGCACTTGATACCGCCCATCCTCGCCAGTGGTCGGCAGCAGCGCTTTGAAAGGTGTTTAGGCCTTGTGATCTCATGTTCCCTTTAACAGTGGACTGTACTGTCCATAAAAGCACTCACGCACGAGAACTAGGATTAAAAGCAATCTGATTGGATATCTGTTCCATGTGTTTCATCTGGTGTTTAATCTGGTATAAAACAAGTTCAACATATCAAGTAAAAAGTCCTCCTCAGCATAGTTTCCACATCTCAGAGCCTACTTAACTCCCCTGACGTAACTGCAAATATGCAGACACTGTCTCAGCTAAATGGAAGGAAATATTACCGAAAATATAAGTTCATTTTTCTAATTTAATGTATCCTCGAATATAGGTATGCAGCTTAAGTCGACTGACTGACGTTTCATTTACTTTTTATGGCACCTGCATTTAACAGCTGATAGCAGCACTCGTCCCGTCTGGAACCTTATTTTACGTACTGTTCGCAGTCGCTCTACTTATAACTTGCATAAACAACTGGCCCAACGGGCTTTCTTCTTAATTTAAACTTTCGCGAGTTTGAAGAACGAAATCATTGTTAAAAATTATTCGAAACAAAAACTAATTTGTATTATCATTCGTGGTATTTTTTTTTTACTGAAAGGAACAACTAAGTATAAAGTGGAAGCACATGTATCGTTGTTCCAATACTGTACTGACCCCAATTTGGGGTCAGTCTACTGTCAAACCATCTAGAGAGTTTGTGAACCTCTCGAAGCATGGCAATGGGATAGGAACGAAAGTCGTGGGGTGCCACGCAAAGCTGACTGCCCGGCTCTCAAAGTCATTTCGTGCGATATGTCCCAATTTTTGTAATAGGTTAGAGTAACCAAACACCTATGGGCCTGAACGGCTCAAGGAGACCACCTGTTTCTAATTGTGTGCGTTGCCGTCATCTCATTTATCACTGTATTGATACACACTGAAATTCCGAAGCACACAAAATGTCCACAGCGGGCAAATATAAATACAAAATTAGGGGAAAGATTAGGCTTCGCGATATCAGTCGACGGGAGGCGCCTATAACACCACCTCTTCACTGCGCATTTTAAAATTTTATTGAAATCTTTTCAATTTCGAAATTACTATTGCGATATTATTAGTACACAGGGGAAAAATAAATGAAAAAACATCCTAAACAGATGTTAGTAAGTAATACGCACCACACCGCGTTTACCAGGTGCCTCTCTAACAAATGACCCTTCGTATCCATCTGGTATGCAGAAGGCCTGAATTCGAACCCGTAGGGCAACAAATTTATTTCATTGAGTTACTTCAAACGTCATCAATAAGAACAAGATCCTAGCCAATTTTGGCTTTATTTGCACCCTTCTCGCAATTCGCTATATATCGCTTTATTTTGAATGTGGCTGTTTGGAATTCCTGCACTTATTTCGTTGAGTTACTTTTAAATTCCTCAATAAAAACATCATCCTAGCCAATTTCGGCTTTATTTGCACCCTTCTCGCAATTCGCTATATATCACTTTGCTTTGAATGTGGGTGTTTGGAATTCCTGCATGAGGTCATGCAGTTATGATGTTGAAATCCTGCTAACCAATCAGAATTTTCCGCTCGAGTCTTCCGACACGCTGTGCTAGCTACTACGCCGACTACTACAACGCCGATTGTTTTTTGACCGAACGAGCTATGTATACGCATCTCGTAGTGCAGCAAAGCACGTGGAACTGCCGGAATCGCCTGTAATTTTGTTCCCTAGAAGTATATAATTCAAATAAGTCAGAATAGTGGACGTGGTGATGTTAAATATTTTCACATACAGTTCTTACGACTGCAATATAGCTTCGTGTGATAGCCTTACATTTTAAACATCATCATCGCGATTTCCAGCCGCAGTTTGCCTACGTAACCCCGCAGCGTTTAGACTGCAAAACTTCCTTTTTTAGCAGTAACTACATCTTCTCTTCTCACAATGAGTGAACTAGTGCTCGCAGTTCTTATCAGAGCTAGCCCCAGTCGACTGGCAGAAGCTGAGGGCTTACCATTGACTGGTTAATCGCTACCACGCTGGTGGCCGGCTGGTTGACAGGGTTCACGCTGGACTTGGAGATACCGCTCGACTTAATGGCGGCCACGGTGAACATCACACATACCTTTTTTTGTACTGTCGCCTGCGCCGCTGTGATGGCCTTGTCTTCGGCAGTCTTAGGCTGCGATTGAAAGAAGGGTGGGAGGAAGAAGACAACACAAATACGAACAGCAACAAAAGCTCAGATCAGTGTAATCCTCTCAATTCTCCAAGCAAAAAAAAAACATGTTCCTAGCGCACTGCAGAATCTGCAGTGGAGAAAAGCGACAGCCTCATAGCTTTGCTGGTGCAATCAGTAAATCCAACTCCTCTTAGATATATACACACATTAATCACATGTTACTTTTAAGTTCATATTCAGTGTATAATCAACAGAATTTCAACAGAGCACATAAACCACATGTTGATTTTAAGCTCATAATCGGTGTATAATCAACAGAATTTCAACACAACACATTACCAAATGTTGCTTTTAAGTTGATATTCAGTGTAATATCAACAGAATTTCAACAGAGCACATAAACCACGTGTTGATTTTAAGTTCATATTCGGTGTATAATCAACAGAATTTCAACACAACACATTACCAAATGTTGCTTTTAAGTTGATATTCAGTGTATAATCAACAGAATTTCAACACAAAAATTCACAACGGAATTTTCACTGAAACACATAGGCCAATTTTCAACACATGCTCAATGTTAATCAACAAAAATGCCACGGAATATCCACAGCATTTAAACAGTGCTTATTGAGGCAACTTCACAACAATTCCACAGAATTTCAACACCAGTTTTTGTAAGGGTGAGCCATATCGGCACCTGTCAATAGCCAGATCGGAAATTTAACAAAACCTCGGCGCCCTGCAGGCAATTCAGGACGTTATCGATGCCTGGGAGTGGATAGACGTCCCTGCGCGTGAACTTGTCGAGCCTGTGGTAGTTTACACAAAACCGGAAGGAACCATTTTTCTTGGTAACCAACGCCACCAGGGACTGTGGGATGGCTTTTGACATCCTAAAGAGTCATGTCGTCTTCGTGATCAACAATTACTTGGCCCTCAAAAGCCGACGCACAATATTATAAACGTAAAGTTGCGTTTATACCGGTGTCGATGGTGTGCCCTGCGATAGACGTGAGGCCCAAATAAGTTTGAGGGAGGTCGAATGAAGAAGTGAAGCTTTGCAGAAAGGCGAAGAGTTTATCATGTTGCGCAAGCGGAAGATGAGCGTCAATGACATGTTGGCATACACTGGAATGTGTAGAAGAGAACGTGTAGAAGCGGTCGCAACATCGCAAGAGCACAAAACACAAACATCTAAAGAAACTGCGGTGTCAAAAATAGCATTTATATGAGCAAGATCAAGTTCGTCAAATTTTCCAATGCTTTCGCCGTTGAGCAGGACTGCTGGGCAAGAAAATGGGTTCGAGGCGTAAGTTGTACTCTGGACGTCTTCCATCTCGAGAACCCCGAACGAAAACAAGACGCAGGAGGGGGGGCGTGGGAAGATGGATGACGTGAAAATAGTCAAACGAGTTGAACCCTCACAGGAGAGTTCTGAGAGGACAGAAGCAAACGTATTAATGCTGGTGTAATGTACGACAAGAGGTTTTGCAGTTTGGGTAGGTACGACACACAAGTATGTCTCGCATAAGGGGGCGAAGGCAATTTCCGCGCAAGCGCAGTCAATAACGTCGTGATGAGTCGATATTAAATCGTAGCCGAGGATGTCATGAGTGCAGTTTGGTAGAGCAATAAACTCAATGCGGTGAAAAACGTCTTGAATGATGACACGAGCCGGGCAAGACGGAGAGCTATGACGGTGCTGTGAGGAGGCAGCCTGCGATGAAAAGTCGAAAAGCGGAGTGGTCGCCTTGCGAAGTTGACTGCAGAGCGCTTCGCTGATGTCGGAGAAGGATGTACCCGCGTCGATGAGAGCTACAACATCGGCACCTTCTACAAACACTTTGATAATAATGGGACGACAGGAAGGACTCGGTGAGTTCGAAACGATCGCAGTTCTTGCCCGGGCAACTGCGACTGTTAATTTCCCTGGACGGCGCCGGTAGAACGCCGCAGTAGCGGTGAAGGCAATCGGCGATAAGGAGAATGTGATCGTCGAATGGCGCAAGTTTGGCGATCTTGAGATACGAAGTGAGGACAGAGCGGAGTCGTCTGCGACATCGTGAGGGTATAATCTCATATCAGTCTGAGAAACTGGTTGGTGTCGACGGCAAAATCATGCGAAATGTCCCGCCAAGCACAAGCGCAGCAAACTGGACGGTTGTCGGCAGCACGGCAAGGGTCCGTAGGGTGTCGGCAGACCCTTGAAGGAGGGGCTTAGCATGTAAGCTCAGCCCGCGGCGGTAAAAGGAAGACAATGTGAGAGCGGCGGTCTAGCCCAGCCGAAAAAAAACTACAGAACTGTGTCAAAAATACGACAAAATATCCTGTAGTTCTTTCGTAACCATCAGATTTTTCTGTAGTTCTGTAGTACTTTTCTGTAGTTGTGTAGTTTTTCTGTAGTATATTTTGTTGTCTGTAGTTCTGTAGCACTTTTCTGTTGTAACTACACAAATATCTGGTGTTACTACAGAATGTTCTATTATCACAACAAGTTTTCCGTCCAAAACAGCACAGAAATTTTGTGTAACATCAGAAAATGTTCTGTAGTTTTTTCCGACTTGGAGCCGTTACTTGAGCGTACGTCAGAGGTGCCGTCAAAGGCGTCAGCACGGGGTTGGATGGCAGGACATCAGTGACGTGTTTTTTCATGACACGTCGTATCGTAGGGGCCAGGACGCCGCCAGTTGAGGAACGAGGCGCCCAGAATTTTAAAAATGAGGAATGATTGAGAGCAGGCGTGTGGCCTCTTCACGAACAAAAGCTTTGATCTGTTGAATCAGTAGAGTGTCTTCACTGTGATGCATGCGTTCCTGATGCGCGTGCGTAATATGAACATAGCATGGAAAACCTCTCTCCAGTGCCTTTAACAATGGACATTCTTTTAGGTCCGTTAGCCGGCCCTAGGCAACAAAGCCTCGCAATGAATCTTTTATTTACGTATTTCAAAGAAATTGGACTTCTAGGCAAACTGTATACTCATATTGAATGTTACCATCAGGCCTCTTTCATGTTGTGAACTCTACAAGCACTTCTCGCTGAGCTGCTTAGTTGTACATGGACAAAGGATCTGGACAAACTATAAGCACATCTATTGGACTATGCATTTCATCACTTCATTTTATACCATTACTCCACGATGCACATTACGACGCAATTAATGGCAGCATTTCATCTCCGCCTTCATTTCTTTTAATCTCCTCACCATTCTTTTTCAATCTTTTCCTCCCCAATTCCGCTTCCTGCACAGAGTAGCATGCCAGCGAAACCTAAACACCGGCTAAATTCTGTTTTTCATTAAAGGGTCTCTCTCTCTCTGTCATCAGAAGTTGTTTGGTTTCTGGGGTTTACTGTCCCAAAGCGACTCAGGCTATCAGAGACGCCGTAGTGGAGTACTCCGGAAATTTCGGCCACCTGGGGTTCTTTAACGTGCACTGACATCGCACAGCACACGGGCGCATTGCTTTCCGCCTCAATCGAAAAGCGGCCGCCGAGGCCGGGATCCGATCCCGCGTCGTTGGGAACAGTAGTCGAGCGCCGTAACCGCTGTACCATCCCGGCGGGGCTCATCAGAAGTTCTCCAACCACCCAGGGCCAATGCGGATAGGGCCTTGTCACTCACACCGGAGCGCTCCGTAGAATCGCGCTGCTTCAAGAACTGGTCGTAGATCTGGCAAAAAGCTTAACGCCTTCACTGACGGAGGTAGAATTTTTCGCTAGCTGCATCTGAAAGCCGTCATCAGCAATGCCCTTGAGGGTGTGGTTTGTCTTATCCGCTTATGGGATGACCGAGTTGATGCGTCTGCAGAGGTCAACGATGTCCTCAATGTAACTTGCAAAGGTATCGTCGGCGCGCTGAGCACGATGACGTAAGAATTGTTCGACACGAAGCTTGCGCACTGCCGATCGGCAGGACACATCAGCGAAATTCTTCAACCAGGCCTAGATGACAGGTCAGCCTCATGGTTGCGAATTCAAAGGTTGGACACGTCCGTCAGGTAGGTTATGAGGTTACTGAGCTTGTAAGAGTCATCCCATTTGTTGAATTGTAAGAATCATGTCATTTGCTGTAGCTGCTTACTCTTTCATATTGTTATGGGGTAATTCAGCTTGGCGTTGCAGAGAGCGGACACGAAAGAAGACTTTCAAGCAACACGCGTTTTCTGCAGCCGCCAGCCGACTCTGCTCGAACGTTGTCTTCTCTAAAACTCACGAGATTATTCTTCCTCCTTCCTTATGCGCATATCAGTGCATACACCACCTAATGTAACAATAACCTGCCGGTTGAAAAGCACCGTCCCGGTGCGTACTAGCGTCCAAACCAGGGTCCGTGTAGTACGGCTTGAGGCGTGCAGCATGGACCGTCTTGGTGCGTGGTGTAGCGGTATGGCGTGCAGGATGCAAGGGCGCAATTTTATATGTCACTGGAGTCACTTGTCGTAAAATGCGGTAGGGTCCTGTATAACGGGGCAAACGTTTTTGGAGAAGCCAACGCGGCGAACTGGGGTCCAGAGCAGCACGAGAGAGCCGCAAGAATACTGGGTGTTGCGATGACAGGAATCATAGCGACGTTTCTGGGCGTGCTGGGGGGCTGCGAGTCGGTTGCGAGCAACAACACGAGCAGCATCAGCTCGGGCTGTGACATCACGAGCATATGAGCTGGCAGTGGCGACAGAAGGGAACAGGCTGTCAAAAGGAAGCAGAGGTTCACGGCCGAATAGAAGATAGGAGGGGGAGTAGCCGGGTAGTGTCGTGACGCGAGAAATTGTATGCAAATGTCACAAATGGCAGCATTATGTCCAAGTCATGATGGTCATCAGAAACGTACATAGACTGCATGTCAGTCACTGTCCGGTTAAGGCGTTCGGTAAATCCGTTCGTCTGTGGATGGTAGGCAGTCGTGAAGGAACGACCAACGTTGCACAACCGTAGGATCTCGTCGACTATAAGCGCAAGAACGCGACGGCCACGGTCGGTGAACAGTTGGCGGGGAGCTCCATGGACGAGTATAACATCGTTCAGGAGGAAAGCAACGACATCAGCTGCACAACTGGCTGGCATTTCTTGTGTGACCGCGTAGCATGCGGTGTAATCAGTGGCCACCACAATCCATTTGTTCACCGATGCTGACAGTGGAAAAGGCCCTAGAAGATACAGGCTCACTCGAGAAAATGGGTCTATGGGGATGTCAATCGGTTTCAGAAGCCCAACTGGTAAAACTGATTGCTTTTTCCGGCGTTGACAGCGGTCACAAGCAGCCATGTAGTGTCGGACTGCGCGATATAGGTCTGGCCAAAAGAACAGACGACGCACACTGTTGTATGTGCGAGAGACGCCTAGATGACCCGCTGTGGGAACGCCATGAAGCTGTTCAAGGACGGCTGTGCGTAGGTGCTGAGGGACTACTAGTAGAAGGTCGGGGCAGCAGGTCGCTAATTGTGCCGGTATAAGGTGCCGTCGTGGAGCACAAACAAACGAAGGGAAGGGTCATGGCGATCGGCGCTGAGGCGATTGATAATTTCGCGAACCTGAGACTCCTTGCATTGCTCACATCTAATGCAGGAAAAGTCAGAAATAGAAAGCATGCAAGCGTCATTGTCACATTCAGGTTGACTTGGCGGGACGACTGGATGACGGGACAGGCAATCGGCGACTCGATACAACTGGCCAGACTTATAAAGTAGTGAAAAATTGTACTCCTGAAGGCGCAAGGCCCAACGTCCAAGGCGGCCAGTAAGATTTTTGAGTGTAGGAAGCCAACACAATGCGTGGTGGTCAGTGACTATTATGAATGGCCGCCCATACAAGTAATGGCGGAACTTTGTAATAGTTTAAACTAGGGCTAAGCACTCACGTTCAGTGATAGAACAATTCTGCTCGGCCGCAGAGATAAGTCAGCTGGCATAGGCGACGACGCGAGGAGAACCGAGCTCGCGTTGTGCAAGAACGGCACCAATTCCATGACCACTTGCGTCGATGCGTACTTCTGTGGGCGCTTACGGATTAAAGTGAGCCAAAACTAGTAGACCGATGAGGTGGGCAATAAGAGCCACGAAGGCGGCCGATTGTTCGTGGCCCCAGGAAAAGGAGACATCTTTTTTCAAAAGCTGCGTGAGTGGACGGGCGATTTCCTTCGAAGTTCGGTACAAATCACCAGAAATATGAGCAAACTCCGAGGAAGCTACGCACGTCGCTGCTAGAATTCGGTATAGGAAAACCACTTACAGCGCCAGTTTTGTCGGATTTCGGCTGGATGCCATGGGTGTTGACCAAATGTCCTAGGACCTTGAGTTCCCGGCGACCAAACCTACACTTCCTGGAGTTCAACTGAAGGCCAGCTCGTCGGAAGAAGCTAAGAATAGCCGAAACACGGTGGAGGCGGCCCTCAAAAGTTGATTAAAATTCGATGACGTCCTCGAGGTAGCACCGACATGTGGTCCATTTGAACCCGCGTAGTAAGAAGTCCATCATCCGCTCGAAGGTCGCAGGGGAATTACATAAGCCGAAAGGCATCACCTTTAATTGGCAGAGGCCATCCGGGGTGACAAAAGCTGCCTTTTCGCGATCTCTTTCGTCAACAGAGATCTGCCAATATCCAGAACTGAGTTCGATGGAGGAGAAGTAGTTGGCATCATGCAGGCAGTCGAGGGCGTCATCGATCTTTGGAAGAGGGTACTCGTATTTCCTTGTTATCTTGTTTAGGTGTCGATAGTCTGCGCAAAACCTCCAGCTGTTGTCTTTCTTTTTGACGAGTACTACCGGAGACGCCCAGGGGCAGCTGGCTCAGTAATGTTGCTGGCCAACATTTTCTCCACTTCTTCCTGAATGATCCGGAGTACAGAAAGAGCAACTCTGTCAGGCCGTCTGTGAATAGGACGGGCATCTCCCGTATCAATGCAATGTGTGACGACGGACGTTTGACTCAGCGATCCATGACCGAAATCAAAAATGTCGCTGTATGACCGCAAATGGCCGGCAAGGGCACTGGCATATTCGGAACGCGGGTCAGAGCCAACCATGACTGATATGCGGTCCTCCGGACTATGCGACGGGACAGGTTGTGCAGGTACCTCGGCGTGACGGTCGGACAGCACTGCAGAAATAGTAAAGCTGGACAAAGGTGACAGCTCGGCAAGACAAATGCCCTCCGGGAGAACAAGCTGAAGTTTAGTACGGGAATGTAGGTGAGGTTAATATCGACGTGTACAATGTTATGAGGCAGGACGATGTTGCGCTGTATAGAGTGACGTCGGTGATGGGGTTGCCACCGTAGTCATCGTCAGGAAGGGAGGGAAAAGGTGACATGGGCACGTATACTGCCGCCTCGTGAGGTAGGCGAGTAAATGTACTGGAGCGGAGGCGAAGCTGGGAATGGCCAACACTAGGGTCGTGAACACAATGGGGCAGAGCTAGGCGCAGACATCCGGAGGAACAGTCAATGAGAGCGGAATGAGCTGTTAAAAAGTCTAGGCCTACAATGACGTCGAGAGGACAAGTAGTAAGGACGGCGAAGAGCACAGGTACGTGGTGGCAGGCGATGCTAACGCGTGAGTGCACATTCCGATTATGGTAGCAGTGTTTCCATCAGCAGCACGAACTGTAGAGGTGTTAGCGGGCGTAAGAACTTTTTTGAGGCGCGGGCGGAAGGACGCACTAGGGACTGAAATATGGGCTCCAGTTTCAATGAGACTCCTACGCAGGGACTCCTACGAGGACATTGATCAGGTTGCGGCGTGGTGCGATGGTCGAAACACAGTTTGCTGCCTGAGTTGGTATCGCAGCGTCACGTTCGGGTACGGCGTTGCCTAGTTTCCCGAGTAGGGCCCTTGGTACGTTTGGAACAAGCTGCGGCGAGGAGTAGGTGATCTGGAACGGTGGGCTTAAGGGGATGGCGAACGGCTAGGAGGACGGGCTTGCTCAATGTTCTCTGTACGAAGCTGTGCTGAGGTGACAGAAACGCGCCGTGGAGCATAATAGGCATGGCGGACAAGGCTGTAATAGGGGCGAGAGGGAAGAGCCGGGTGGCTGCGGCAATAGTGGGACGTATGGCTAGCCCGACAGCAGACGAAGCAAATAGGCCTATCGTCAGAAGTGCGCCACTCCGCAGGATTGCGGGTAGGGTAGCGCGGTGTGTGGAGCGGGGTTATGGTAGCCGCAGCAACCACTGGTATTGGCTGTGGTGCAGGGGGTGGCCTGATAGGATTGGAAACGAGGCCCACATTCGCTAATTCTTGGCGGACGACAGCCTGTATCGTAGCTATTGTTGCCTCTGCAGAAGGTGATGTAAGGGTAACAGTAGTCAAGGCCTCGATTTCCCTGCGGACGAGGGCAGTGAGGTTATTCTGACTTGAAGGCTGCTGCAAAGTAGGCAGATCGTCACATGAGGATGTAGTCGCCGTAATGGGAAGGCGCTCAAACCGACGGACGATGCGGCGCTGCTTTGCCTGTTCCAAACGGTGACAGACTTGCAGGACTGAGTCTATCGTAGAGCAGTCTTATGCCGGAGAATCCGTTAATATTTCTGGACAGTCACAAATTGAGAGCTTTCGCGCGACTACGTGGTTGGCACAGTTACAGGTTCATTTTGTTTGTCTATGGTTTATATCACATTTTTACAGCAAGGTTCTTTTAAAAGAAGATCTAGCAGCAGACATTCTTCACCCCCGTGAAAAAATAGGCTTGCACACCAAATATGTATAAATGAATAAAACACAACTTGGCCCGCATATTAATATGAGAATATATGGTATGTACAAGCATAGAACTAATTTCATATTCTTTACTCTAGCTTTTCTTTACTGTCCAAACGTTCCTGGTGGAAATCTAGAAGCAGTTCTATTCACTTCATGCAAAAGGTCGCAGGATATGACTTCTTTTTAACTGGTCATTAGGCCTTTTTTTCTTTTTCAATATTTTGTTTTGGGCACTAGGTAGCAGCTACACCTTGATTATAGAAATATTTCATTGAAATCAGTACTAGTGCATGTACATGGAGGGCAAGAATGCAACGTCGTTCAGGAATACCATTAACAAAAAGACGCAGATATCGCATGTCAATAATGTGTCACTATACCCTCCCCAACTAATAAGAAGTCAAAGTAAGAAATTTGCTGAAACAATAAGACCAGGACTGACAGAAGACAGAAGTAAACATACGAAGGCGCTTCATCCTGTAGCGGACTGATCAGAGCGTACATCGAGAAATACTGGCTAATTAGCACATTGATTTCACAATGGTACTAGCTGAATAAAATCAACACCAACCCCGGCTAGTTAGCTAGCCATCTACATGAGGAATATGTCACTGTACTATGCAGCTGCACCAAGCCCTATTCTCACAAACCGGAGGAAGGAAAGCACTACTTGCTGGAGTTGGTGCGATGTAACTTATAGTGTACATAGCACCCAAATAGAGCAGTCAAAATCCACTTCTGCTTGGATTTAAGGTTTATGTCTCATCCCCTTTATGGTGTGGCTGAATGGCCAAAACATCTTTACAGAGTGCAGTTTTCCATTTATTTACCACGTGTGCGTCTACTTCTTTCACAACTTCATTTTTCGATAAGTGAAATTCTGCTTTGTGACAATGCACATCCAAATCATATATGCAATGCTTGTGTCATGTTCCACCGCGAAATTAGTCCCTATCTTCTCGCAATTTGCCAAAAATCACCGAAAGAAGAATTTAACTGCTCCACTGAGAAGCTAGCCTCTAGCAGCTTGTCTGTTGGCGAAGATTGCCTCGACTTAAAAAAAAAGCTCCGAGAAAAAATCACATTACATGTATGCAACATCACCCGCAGAATACCGCCGAATCTGTGTTCCTACTTCCTAGAAATGCCGTGCCCATGCATGAGGAATTTTTAAAAGGCCGATTCTTATCTTTAAAAAAACAGTGAAATGAAATATATATTTGTTTAATTCAGCAACATTACAAAGTCCATACGCCACGATTGCTCTGTGGTTAGTATGCTCGACTACAGAACCATGGGCCCAGTTTCAAACCATACTGTAGAGGCAGCGTTTTGATGTAGTCGAAAAGCAACGCGCACGAGTACTGTGCTATGCCAATGCACGTAATAAACACCCGGTGATCAAAATGAAACGAACGCTCAGCTACGGCCGCTCTTGTGCATCACCTGAGTAATTGTGGAACTCTAATCCACAACACAAAATCAATGCAGCTTCCCCAGAATCGCCAACTGTCGTTACTGAAGCGCGACGTGCGAGTATATACAGGTCGCCCCATATTACCTGAGCCAAGGTATTAACACTGAAAGGATGACCATGCGGATAAATAGAGTACATGTATTGTAGTGCAGCATTGTTTGGTTAGAAGGGTGACATGCAATCACTTGAGCGATTACGCACATTGTTAAAAAACTTTGATGGGCACGTAATGGCAGGTAGTTCATGGTAAAGACAGTTCCGGACGGTTGCATTGCAAAGAAAAAAGGTTGTGGGAATCGCGACAGTGGTGATGGACTGTGCTATGTGCCTGCGCGAGGTTGGCTGGCAAATAAAGAGTCGTCGATTAATTGAACTGTACGAATAACGTCTGAGACAGATGAAGAGCAGCTTAGCGATGATGGACAATACCTGATGTGCCTGATTGTGCTTTGACGCGCTATACACTGGTGCCGTATTACAACGCAAAAAATCAACCTTGTGGCGTGATTATGACCTGAATCTAGTGAGCTGTTGGGATATTGTTACGGACTTGGTCTCAAGCAGAGCACGGAGGAGGGAAGAAGGAAGAGGAATAAGAAGAGTGCGCGCCCGTTCGACCTTTGTCTTGTGGCACCTGTGTTGCTTCCCGCTGGCCGTGTGTCCCTGACGTACTGAACCGGCTAGAACGTCTCGGTCGTGACGCTAAGGGTGTAACATTGTGGTGGAGGTGCTGGGTGACGATACCTGGCACTACACTCTGCACCAATACAACTGGAGCCTTGCCGGTGTCGTCGCCTTGCGGGCTTAGAACCGCAAACCAGCACCATACAATCGGCCAATGATTCACAAGCAGTCCGTGGTGACGCAGTGATCCAGAATGAAGACCTGCCTGCGGGCGCAGCGAACGGTTCCTCGCATCCCTGTCGGGAGCCTCGGACTTTCACGGGAGCGGCAGGCGAGGACGTCGACGAGTTGTTGACCCACTACCAACGGGTGAGCCGCTACAACCGATGGGACGCCGCCGCTCAGCTTGCAAACGTGGTTTTCTTTCCTCAAACACACCGCTCTTCTCTGGTTCGAAAACCACGAGGACTCTCTTACCACCTGGGACCGTTTCGTAACCGAATTGCGCCAGTGCTTTGGCGACTGCCTTGCACGAAGGAAGCGGACTGAACACGCGCTCGCACACAGAACTCAGCTACCGGGGGAAACATGCACAACTTATATAGAGGAGGTCCTGAAGCTATGCAAAACAGCAAGTGCTAATATGACCGAGAAAGATAAAGTAGGACATCTTCTGAAGGGCATCGCAGATGATGTTTATAATTTTCTAATTGGCAAAGATGACCTGAAAGCCGTCTGTGATGTAATTAGGCACGTTGGCACATTCGAGACATTGAAGACTCGTCGCATAACGCCAAAGTTTGGGCGGCTCGCCAAAGTTCCATCTGTGGCGAGCATTGAAGACAGCTTCATGGACCTGTCGTCGACGATCCGGCAAATAGTTCGCGAGGACCTGCAGCGGTTCGAGCCCCCAGCACGGTGTCCATCATTCTTGCCCTCTGACGTTGTCGGCTCTCGAGGGCCTCCCTCCTTGCTCCCCTCGATGCCCGTTCTGAATTCTATCAATACGGCACAAGTCGACGCTTGCTCCAATATCACGACGCCAAGATTCGATAGCCCTGGCCATCCGCCTCGCTACTACTAACGCCCAGCTAACTTCTCGCCGCACTACGATCAGCACTATGAGTACAATATGCTTTGCATATACATATGCACAAAGCATATATATATATATATATATATATATATATATATATATATGCATTTTATGTGAACGTAGGAAAACTGGCTACGGTGACGAACAAGAGCACTAATAGCACATCTATTGCACGAGTGAATTCGAAATTCTTGCCTCAAAAAGAAAAGACATTTACAGCAGCAAGTGCTCTCATCTGTTATTTTCTTAACAAACAAAAACAGCCAGCATCATGCAAACTAAAATGCATACTGGTCAGCGACAATTCTGCGACGTGCGTGCTGCGACAATGATGTCAAATTTGGTTCTCTTATTTCAGGAACGGCCAGCCATAGCTGAAACAAAGAGCTAATTGTATATGACACAATGTAGGCTTAATGTCATGAAAAGACTTGGGCTGATATTCTGATTTACATTGTATACGGGCTGCTTTTTCGTTTCGCCTGTATTGAAAAGAGGTCGCCGCGTCGAATATAATGATTTCCTGAAAAGAGATTTTGCATGATTCGCTTTTTCTAAAGAAGTGACAAGCATTTCCAAGGCATTCCTTTCGACAAAGTAGATCTCCCTCACGGGGCGTAGTTTTGTGACCTTTTATAAAAACTTTTTTTAAAGCCTTTGAGATATACTCCGGGAAGTCTGTAGTGGTAGACCTTCCAGCAAAGCGGACATAATGTACCGTCTTTGCCAGTAGTAACCAGGCTGCGTGTTCCGCTTGTCAGACGGGTAGTAAAAAATTGATACCGATTTTGAAGCTGTAAATCAGTGCAAACTAAAGGCGAGCTCCTGTCCTCACTACTTATCAAGTTGCGATCCTCTGGGAGAATATAAGCGAGAAGCGAAGCACGCAGCCAGGTTACATTTGGCAAAGATGGTACATACATGACAGATCTGATTGACTAAATAAATAATTATTATAATTATTTAATCAACGTTTTCATTTTTCATTTTAAAGCTTAGAGTATAATTCGAAGTTTTGAAGCCATCAACATCAAAGACGAGCTCCAACCTAAATTTTTTAGTCGCCAGTGCGGTTTGAATTATAGAACGTTAAAAATGCGCATAAGAAAGCTCGTTGAGTTTGCTTTCCCGTAGTATATAAATATAAAATGTTATTACGTATGGTAATGACGTCATTACGCGGGCGGGCCAAAATCAAATTAACTTCTTCAATATTATGAAATATACAAATGGCGTCAGCATTTGATGCACAGGAAATGATATAGGAGCCATTTCATAAACGCGCAGTGCGAAAAAGTCAGCTCAGTGCATTTTTTGTGCGCATTACTACAGCCAAATAAATGCGCCAGCGCTGTAAGTATGGATGTTGGAATATCGTGTACGCAAACATCAACTGATGTATTAAGCCTTCCCGTTACATTCTATAATGTATGAAGTTGCCTTTTTAGACGAGCAGGTGCATCCTCTATGTGCAGCTTATCCACTGCATCTTGCATAAACCTTTGGAGTTTCAGGTAACTTAAGGCAACTCTTAAAAATGCACCACGCACTCTACGAAGCTTCTAACAAAGCAGCAAAGCCGCTCTGTAGACACCTTGACTTGGTCAAAATATATATATACTTTTTTTTTTTTAATTTGCGCTAGTTTCTCAATCACATTGAGCAAGTAAACAGCTTTCGAGTTACTAAATATCCGTGAATTTTATTGTAGCGTTGCACAACACGTTCAGAAACGACTATTTAAGCTGTTTTCTCTGGATAGATTTAGCCTGGTATCCCGTTTCTAGCCTGTCCTGAATCCAGCGAGATTTAAAGACTCTGACATGAGAGTCTGCAGCCGTCTCGCAATATAATCCTTCAAACTCGTTCCGACTTATAAAAGCGGTTACACAAAGTGCAGTGTCTGAACGGGCCTGTCACAGTGATCTTTCTATGACAAGAGCGACCACTTCATTCTGCTAGAGTCAATATGCTGCCGCACAGGCGCGCAACTTTGAACCGCAACAAATTGAGCTACGCCATGATCCGTAGGCGTGGCAACGCTGCAGCATTGTGACTCCAGCAAAATGAGGTGCCCACGCTTGTTGCGTAATCATGCGTGCAACTGATGGCGTGTTTAGTCGAAGTGGTTTCGCTCTAATGCATCTTCAGTCGAGTCGCTTTTCAGAGAGCTAAAATTTACAATGAGAGAACGACATGGTCTTGTGGCAAGTTTGCAATCTTGTGTCGTGCTTTTGAGCTAAAAAAAAAAAATAGTTGTACTATATTGCCAAAAATATTCGAATTTTGATTTGTTCTTCTTCGACAGCCGCTGGCATGCGACCTTATCCCTGTCATTCTAGCGCGCAGATCGATTCTTGTATTTCTTTATTGTTCATGCTCGCTGTCGTTATACATGGCTTTATCATTTTCTTTGTCGTAGAAGATCCTTCGAGGTGTATCTAGAAAGATTACAGCCACCCGCATGCGATTCTACAATATTCCAGGGCATGCTAGTCATCGTTAGCTGTTTTATCTCGATCTTTCTACGCCGCCTTAAAATCTAGCGCTGACGCGCGAAACGGGCATTCTTTGTTCGACGCCCGCCGAGCACGATTGTTGCTATCGTCGCCAAAGAATCGCCTAGTTCCTTCGCGGGCGCAAGTCAGCCCAATAAAGAGCGTTTTTTTTTTTTCAGTGCACACCCAGACTCATTTGTGTTATCGACCTTGCACCACCACGTGACAATATTCACTCTAAATATAACAGCCCGTGGGTAAGTTTCAACATGGTCTACTAGTGTTCAAATAAGATGTCTAATACAGATAACGGCAAAGAGTTAGCTATTTCGTCTTTTTGGTTCCGACGAATGCTGCATTAGCCAGACCTTGGCAGACCACTGACATTTTTAAAAATTAGGGCTTCTCTGAAAGTGACCGAAAATCGACATGAGTTTCATACGAAACTTTTTTTTTCTATAATTGTGTAATACATCAACCTCATGTCGAAGCGAAACTCCTCTTCGGGCTTTTTCGTGCTGCTTGCTGCTTGCTTTCCTTTCCAGGCCACAGGATCACCGGTTCCAGACTGAGAATTCAGTTCAGTTCAGTTCAGTCGTGTCCGACTCTTCGTGAGAATTACATACCGAATAAACATATTTTTCACTCCTTGACCTACTTTTTACTTTTCATTGCCTTCGGAATCAAAAGCTTATTTAAACCCCTGCCAGTGATTATCTCGCTTCCAAAACGAAGACAAATCCACTTGTCGAAATATTGGCTCGACCTGTGAACTGAGGCCTGTGAACTCTGTGAACTGTGAACTGTGCACTCTACCCTTGTTCAGTGGTCTTTCATACAATACGTAGAAGAGATATCCGCTAGAAGGCAGTTAGGATTACGCAGTGTTACGCCTCTGCAATGTAAATTGCACGATTCATCTTTTTTAAGCTAAATATCCACTACAAAAGACAGGGTAGAACCAGAATGAATGTGTCAAATGAGATCTGCAGCAAGCTAATAATTCCACCCATCCCTAGTAGCAAACACCTCGAACACCATACGGAGCGCGAAGCAGATAGCGCCAGAACATAGAAAAACTCTCATATTGACAAATTGATGGTGTGCGTTGACGCGCCAGGCTGTGACGAAGGCAGAAGGCGCGCGGCCGTTACTGACGAACAGGACATCCTACTTGCTAGCACTGTGGTTTCCAGGACTCATATACACATATGGGGAAGGTGTCGCTATCGCCCTCGCCATAGCAGGAACCTCGTCAAAGATCCTATGTTGGCGATTCCAAAACAGCAATCAAACATTACATGGTAAAACGAGTTTCCTCACAGGTACGTAACATCCAAGTTGGTGAGCAAATTCACATAGTATGCACTCCTGCTCATCACGCCTCCCTTCTTTGGAGCCAGGCAGCCCATGATCTAGCTCGAGGTTTTACTTTCCTAGCTGGTCAATCCTGGCCAGTCACGCATTTAGTGAACAAAGGCTACTCAAGCATAGAGAAATTTTGCAGCCCTACAGGCTTGCCAGACTGAAATACCCACCTACGGACAAATCGCTTACTAAACAACAGACATTCGTTTGGAGTTCACTCTAAATCACTTTGTTTCCAAAACCCCGATTATGTAGCTTCTGTTATAAAGGACGATATCTGACGAATGCAAACAATTTGATAATAGGGCCGATTTAATTTATATGATCTGGAACTGCGCTCAGGTTTCAGAAGCGGGTCAATTCATTGAAGGCTGTAACACTTTTTCACATTTTCCACTTTACGTCAATGGGGCGAGGGCGGCTAATAATCTTGTGACATGCTTAGCCACCATCTGAGAGTTGATGTGGCAGCACGTGTGTTTTGCCGACACGTCTGGCGGAATGCCAGGTCAAGATAACCGCACCCTTTCGGCGCAACGAGAGTAAACTTTTTCGGCCTTTAACTCCACTTGTACCAATAACGGCTTGCGAAAGCACTGTTTGGCATAATTTTGCTTGGCGATTTGCATCGGGAGATGGGAGCAGAGTTTGGCAAAATATTATGCGTTTTTAGTAGGTTTGGCTTTGGGGACAAAGGGAAGGCACAGTATCAGTCCGACTTCCCCGAGGCCACCTACGCTTACAGATGACGGCATGCGATTAGTTGTACATACTTCGTCGGTTAGAATCCTTTTGGCAAACTGCCCTCCAACTTGAATAGCAGGTGTATGCTAAATGGGAATCGGAATGATATGACACTGCTGTGGATGCTGTAGAAGAAAGTAGCGTCACAATTTTTTATATGAGATCACGTCCGTATTTTTTTCCGATATGCTTTCTTAACTCCTGATCACGGAAACAACCCTTAACCGAACGAGCTGCAACGGTCTCGCGGTAAACACACTGAGAAGTTTCACGCTAATAATTGAAGGTGTGCCATTTCTAAGTTATTTACAAATTATAGCACCGACGCAAATCTTTCAAATGCGACTCGAATGCTCACCAAAATAAGAATCATTGCAGGTTCATTTTTAACGGGGCCACAGGTAGCATAAGACAGGACAGCTCCTTTATTTTTAAGTTTCAGCTAGACACGGCCTATTTGAAAAGCAAACCCCGTTCATAATCACTTTCATACTCCCCATCGGCTAGCCTTCGCACATGCTCTACGTGAGTTGAACAGAGTATTAGTGCAAAAACACTGATCTGGAGGGGTACAACCGAGCACAATCGTGTAGCAATGCCATCACTCTCATTGGCTACGCTACTTCTTAAGGTCACAGCAACGTGGCCTCGCGCGGGTAATTCAAAATACAGCGGCTCCAACGCGCTACTCTCACCGACGGGTCTGTCAGAATCTCCACCTTAACAGAGAGGGGATCGAGCCTCTGACTGGTCAATGACTCAATATGATCTGTAGCAGTGTTTTCGCACCAAAAAATCTGAAAGGG
Organism: Amblyomma maculatum; assembly: GCF_055883805.1. Lineage (NCBI taxonomy): Eukaryota > Metazoa > Arthropoda > Arachnida > Ixodida > Ixodidae > Amblyomma > Amblyomma maculatum. The sequence continues at coordinate 94,972,052 of NC_139346.1, read as the reverse complement.
TTCGAAACGGTCGGGTTCAGTAGCAAAGAATCTGAACCACTAGGGATAAACAAATTTCCAGTCCCGGGCTAATTGCTGATAGGTCTCGGCATTCGCTCTCACCGGAAGCAGCGTCATGGTCACATTATCTGATTTCCTGGGGCTGCTTTCAGGCTTCTGCCATCGTCCACTGCAGCGCAGGCGATACAAGCCATCGCTCACTCCGACGCAGTTTGCTCGCAGGGGCGTCAGGCGCATGTTTATCTCTTGACAAGCGTGAAGCACTAAAGATAAACATCAAAGGCGCGATTCAGTCGATAAATTTCGCGAACGGAGCGCGACGTGCATAAATGCGAAGCTTTGGTAGAATTCAGCTTGGCGGCGTTCACTTGCCGTTGCTGGTCGCGAAGTTATCCCAAGGCCGAAGTAGGCCAGCTGGCTGCGCTTCAAAGCAGAAGAAAGTGTTTGCAAAAATAATTACCACAATAATTATCTGCTCCACCACATAGCGGTTCGCTTGCGACGTTTTCAGGCCTGCGCGCTGAAACAAATCTCGAAGCAGGTCAACTTCGGACAATACACGAGTAAACAAACCGTGCTGGGGCTCAGGACGCGTCCATGTGTACTGAATTTCAAGGCAAGAAAGCATAGGTGCAAGCTTCAAACGTCTTACAGCTTCTTGGAGACACCATGGAGCTTGTGTCACGATCTAACACGCGATATCACCGGCAGAAACACAGTGATAGAAACGCCAGCACAGTGCTACTCTACCACGAGCTGAACTGGTGGGCGGAGCTTCCGGCGTGCACAAAAAAAATTGACAGCGCGACTTAAGTCAGTAAGTAGTCTAGAAATTTCCGGTTGTTAAAATCTAATCGCAATCAGAAAAAAATCTTGAGACATATCAGAAATGTCATACATTACTAATTAGTTTTCTCGTGACGTCGGGCTTTTTTGTTTTTCCGTAGTACATTTCTGCAGTTTTTCTGTAGCATTTTTCTGTAGTCTGTAGTTCTGTAGTACTTTTCTGTTCTAACAATACAAACTCGTGGTGCTACTACAGCTGTTGTTAAAAAAGGTTCACGTTGTGACAAGAGAAACTTTTTTGTAGTTTTTTTTTTCGACTGAGTGCTCACTAGTTGGGAGACCGGGCGAGTGCTTTCGCTCATTATAACCCCGTTTGAGTGAGGTTAAACAATCTCCGCCACTCGAAGCGGTCTCTCCCAGATGACACAAGTAAGGGGTAAATCTATGGTCTCCGCGATCAAGCGTGCTGTTGTACTGGAGCTGATCGCAGAAGTCACTGTTAAACCTCCTCAATTTGAATGGTGGTTCTCAGATGGCATCACATGTACAGCTGAAACTTTAGCGCACCAGGACCATAGCCACAAAGAGTTCTTACAACCTCGCCTTCGCATTATATTATAATTGTAACTAAAATTATCTGCATTTCTGTCACGCCTTTGATTGCTCCCAAAAAGCGAGTGAAAACTCACGACTTCAACGACATCTACGATGTTGCACAAACTGCAATGCGATTGAGTGGTTGTCTGCGGCACGATGAGAACTGCGAGAAGTTTTGAGCGTTTGCTGTTGTTTGCGGGGCTTTGCGCTATCGTGCGCGCGATTAATGGCCCCAACTAACATGCCTCCAAGTATGGGTTGATCAGTTGTTGCATTTACAGATGGCGCAATAGGTTTGGTGACGCTCTTCGCCATATCTTCCGACGAACGAAGTGCGGTTCGATGGATGGTGTACGGCTGTATCGCATCGGTCGAGCGCATTTCAACCTGACAAGAACCGCTCGCCAGTGTGGTCTACACCACTGCTAATCTCTTTATGTCAGTGTCTAACTTGACTCGAACGCAACCATGGTTGCGCAAACGCATAAGGTGTGCAGTGCATGTGTAGTGTATTGAAACGATGTGCAGAGAGATACTTAAAAGTGGAAACATAGGGAAGTTGGTTTGTCATTATCCGTGCAGGCAAAAACCAAGGACGATACAAGTACAGAAACACGGCGCTGACTTACAACGTATTTTTATTTAGTGTTTGTCACTGCTTCAATACTGTGGCAATCATGTGAGATGAATATACAAACAAAACGAAACAAAATGAGACGAACCGCAGACATAAAATGTGGGTTTGACGGCAGTGACAAATGATCAGCATCGCGCATTTCTCAGGTCAGTTCCCAATCAAGCGTACAGTACGTTTCCGTAACACCCTGGAGAACTCGCTCAAGCACGCAGCGCAACCAAACTTACACACTCATGTACAACACCTGGTGACATCCTGATAGCAAACTTATCTTTGTATCTCCTTCTCAGGGGATGCTTCCGCAGTTGGGCGACAAGCACTACATGGGCAAGCAGGTAGATGTCTGAATGACCGGCTACGCGAACACAATAACAACGCGAACAACACTGTAACCGGTCAATTTGAAAAAGACAAAATCACAACCAATTTTCAGCCAGCGCGGAGTTTTGACAGACATCCGCGTCGAAATCGCCAGATTTTGAAGGCAGTGAAATGCACAGGCACCAGTAAAACTTTATGAGCACAGCATCAATAGCTCCGTCCCAAAAAGGTAGGGAAATGCTCATAGCTCGTCATGTACCACTGTTGCCATGAGGATTTCGTGTGCCTGCCATTCTTGTCATGAGTGGTGCAGTTGCATTTAGACTGTCACAGCATTTAAATGCTAAACTATCAGCAAATAACTTCGTGGGGAGCACGATGCTTAAGCGTTTGAGTTTATGTAGCTACTCAGCAGTCGGCTACCTTTTTTGATAATCCTTTAGTTCTGTAGTGCACCACATCTTCTCTCACATTTGTACTTACATTATAGAGGAATTCACAAAGAAAAGAATAGAAGTAAAAGGTTGTGTTTGTGTGAACTCCGCGAATCTTGCGATCTCAGACGACTAAGCTGGTAACGGATAATGCTGCTGTTAGCGTTCCGTTCACATGGAACTGTACCTGCCGCAAGAGTTCCGTCCAGACGGAGCTCTCTGTGCCACTTGAGTTCTGTCTAGACTTTCACGGTTCCAGACTAGTTGTCGCGATTTAGTTTGTGTGCACAAGCTTGAACTTACAAAATGGAACTGTTGGTAGGCAGTCAGTTTAAATGCAACCTCTTCGTCTTATTACTCATCTAAAGGTGCAACCAGTCTAGACGTAACTGTGTATGCCACTTCACTTCTTGCCAGCCATATATGCCGCAAAGTTTCGTCTAGATGGAACCATATGTGATATAGATTTGTCTATATGGAATTACAACTTGCGCTAAACTTCAGTGTGGAATTAAAAGTCGGACAAGACTTTTGTCCAGACGCAACGCAATTTTAAGCAAAATGATTCTTTTGTGATCTGCCTATACCTGTGTGGATAGACACTCCGAACAGAAAACTTTAGGAACGGACTAATCCGCGCGACATGCAAGCGAGCTTAGTTTATTTACGCTGCGGTGGTTCAAGATGGCGTCAGGAGCTTTACAAGAAATTGCCAGGCTTTCTTTGTGCGTGTGCGCTCGTATGAGTCCGTGTTTGCGTGCATGCGTGTATTTGAACAGTGTGCTAACGGAGAAAAATTGAAGCTAGTTGCGGGCACCATGCATGCTTTGTTTAATTAGGCGGTGGTAAGTTTCTTTTCGCCCTGAAGCGCATCGCATCTTCTGTCACGTTTGCACTCAAATTGTAAAACATTTGACAAAAAATAACGGAAGTATCACCTAATCATCAGCGTCATCATCATCATCAGCCTGACTATACCCACTGCAGGGCGAAGGCCTCTCCCATATTTCTCCACTTAGCCCGGTTCTGTGCTAGCTGCATCCACTTGCCCTTGCGAACTTAACCTCATCCGCCCACCTAACTTTCTGCCGCCCCCTGCTACGCTTTCCTTCTCTTGGAATCCAGTTTGTTACACTAAGCGACCATCGGGTATACCCTCTCTTCGCACTAGATGTCCTGCCCATGCCCATTTCTTCTTCTTGATTTCCACTAGAATGTCGGTAACTTGAGTTATTTCTCTGACCCACTCTGCACGCTTCCTATCTCTTAATGTTACCCTACCATTTTTTGTTCCATAGCCCTCTGGGTTGTCCTCAAATTAAGTAGAACTCTCTTGGTTAGCCTCCACGTTTCAGCTCCATAGGTGAGCACAGGTAAGATGCAACTGTCGTATACTTTCCTCTTGAGCGATACCGGTAACCTTCTAGTCATAATCTGCGAGTGCTTGCCAAATGCGCTCCATCCCAATCTTATTCTTCTTGTTATTTCCTTTTCATGGTCCGGATCTGCGGTTACTACCTGTCCTAAGTAGACATAATCGCCTACTACTTCCAGTACTTCGCTACCTAATGTAAACTGCTGTTCCTTCGCGAGGCTGTTGAACATTATCTTAGTCTTCTGCATATTGACTTTCAAGCCTACATTTCTACTTTTCCTGTCTAGGTCATCAATCATTATTTGCAGTTCATCCCCGGAGTTGCTTAGCAAGGTAATGTCATCAGCAAATCGCAGATTACTGAAGTATTCTCCATCTACCCTTATTCCTAACTGCTCCCATTCCAAGTCTCTGAATATTTCCTCTAAGCAAGCTGTGAATAGTACTGGGGAGATTGTGTCTCCTTGCCTAACACCTTTCTTTATGAAAATTTTGTTACTTTCTTTATGCAGAACTATGGTTGCTGTGCAGCCGCAATGTATATCTTCCAGCATTTTCACGTAGGGCTCGTCTACCCCCTGATTTTGCAATGCCTGCCTCACCGCTGATGTTTCAACTGAGTCAAATGCTTTTTCGTAATCAATTAATGCTATGTATAAGGGCTGGTTATATTCCGAGCATTTTTCTATCACCTGATTGATGGTATGGATATGATCAATAGTAGAGTACCGTTTCCGAAAACCTGCGTGATCCTTTGCTTGATTGCAGTCTAAAGTTGTCTTGATTCTATTAGCGATTACCTTAGTAAATACCTTATACGTAACAGACAGTAAGCTGATTGGTCTGTAATTTTTAAGGTCCTTAGAGTCCCCTTTCTTGTGAATGAGAATAATGTTTGCATTCTTCCATGGTTCTGGTACCGTCGATGACACCAGGCACTGCGTATACAGGGTGGCCAGTGTTTCTAGCACGATATCCCCCCCGTCCTTCAGCAAATCTGTAGTTATCTGATCCTCTCCAGCTGATTTCCCCCTTTTCATAGTTTCTAGTGCTTTCTTGACCTCGTCCTTCGTCACTGGTGGAACGTCTGACTGTTTTTCCCTTCCGCCAATCTCCTTACGGTCCTGACTACTTTGGCTACTGTAGAGATCTGTATAGAACTCCTCGGCTACTTTGACTATCTTGTCCATATTGCGGATGGATCTCCTCGCCCCTTTCCATCTTCGTCTATGGGTAACAAGTGGATCATCGTGGCCACTGACTACCTTACCCGTTACGCCGAAGCAAGAGCACTACCAAATGGTACCGCGGCAGAAGTCGCCAAATTTTTTCTCGAACAAATTCTCTTGCGACACGGCGCCCCAGAAGTGCTCATCACGGACAGGGGAATGGCGTTTACGGCAGAGTTGACGCAAGCCATCCTTGAATACAGTCACACAAGCCATCGACGAACAACTGCGTACCATCCCCAGACCAATGGCCTTACGGAGCGCTTGAACAAAACGATCGCGGACATGATCGCTATGTACGTCGACGCTGAACACAAGACCTGGGACGCCATCTTGCCGTACGTGATCTTCGCGTATAACACGGCAGTCCAGGAGACGACCAGAGCGACCCCGTTTAAGCTTGTGTACGGCAGGGAGCCCACGACGACGTTCGACGCAATGCTGCCGCACGTAACCAACGAGGACAACCTTGACGTCGCCGCCTACCTGCAGCGTGCAGAGGAAGCCCGACAACTCGCACGGCTGCGTATTAAGGACCAACAGCGCACCGACAGCAGACGATACAATTTACGACGACGCCACGCAGAGTACAATCCAGGAGACCAAGTGTGGGTTTGGACACCAATTCGCCGTCGCGGATTAAGTGAAAAGTTGTTGCGTCGATACTTTGGGCCGTACAAAATCCTTCGCCGCGTCGGACTACTGGACTATGAAGTTATTCCCGACGGAACGTCAGCATCACAACGGCGACGCGCACGCCCAGAAATTGTACATGTTGTACGACTTAAGCCATATTACGCGTGTTAAAGAATCTGTGGTGTTTAAACTTTGCAGTGTTTAAGTTTCTTTGTTCTGGAACATCGAGGCGATGTTTTTTTAAGGGGGGAGTAATGTCGCGAAACCTTCAAAACTGTATTTGTTGTTTTTTTAACGGCCGCCGGCATACAGGCTTATCACTCTGATTCTGGACCGCGTATCAGTTCCGTAATCTTTGTTTGTTAATGCTCGATGTCGCGAGTCGCACCTTTATCAGTTTTGTTGTAGCGCAAGATGCACCGAGACCTGTCTCGAAGGTTCCGGCCACTTGGGTGTCTTTCCACAATGTTCCAGCCCGTGCTGGTAGCTGTTTGCGACGTTATCTAGATTGTTCTGTGCAGCCTTTAAATTGAGCGTTGCCGAGTGTGACGGGCATTCTTTGTTCGACGATCGACGAGCACGTTTGTTTCTATTGCCGCTGCCGAGTTGCTTAGTTCTTTTGCGGGCGCAAGTCAGCCCAAATAAACAGTTTCTTTAGTGCAATCATCGACCCTTCAATTGTGTCGTCGACCTCGTCACCACTACGTGACAATATTCGTGATGACGTTGCCCGCCTTGTCCATTATCGCATACATCTGGTTTTTGCCTGTGCCTAATTTCTTCTTTACCGCCTTAAGGCTTCCCCCGTTCTTTACAGCATGCTCAATTTTCTCCACGTTATACTTCCTTTATCAGCTACCTTGCGCTTATTGATTAGCTTTGATATCTCGGCCAATTCGATCCGGTCTGTTGGATTGGAAGCTTTCATACTCTGGCGTTTCTTAATCAAGTCTTTCGTCTCCTTAGACAGCTTACCGGTATCCTCTCTAACTATCCTACCGCCTACTTCTACCGCACACTCAGTAAGGATATCTCTTAAATTATTGTCCATTGCTTCTAGGATAATGTCGTCATCCTCGGTTAGGCCTGAATATCTATTCTGTAGCGAGATCCTTAGTTCTTCTGCCCTCTCCCTACCGCTAATTTGTTATTGGGTTCTTAATAATCTGTTGCGTTCCTTCATCAGGTTTAGGCTAATTCGGGACCTCACCATCCTGTGGTTACTGCATCGCACTTTCCCGATTGCCTCTACATCTTGCACAATGGCGGGGGTTGAACAGATTATGAAGTCAATTTCATTTTTATACTCCCTGTTAGCACTTTTCCATGTCCATTTCCGGTTCTTCTGTTTGTTGAAGAAGGTATTCATGAATCTTAAGTTATTGCGCTCTGCAAACTCAACTAGTAATTCCCCCCTGCTATTCCTAGAACCAATGCCATAGTCACCTACTGCCTGATCTCCTGCCTGCTTTTTTCGTATACCTTCGCATTGAAGTCGCCCATTAGTACAGTATACTGCGTCTTTACTTTTCGCATTGCCGGTTCTACATCTTCGTGGAAGCTTTCAACTGCCTGGTCATCATAACTACATTACCTATTAGTATGGCTTTTTATTTCCCTTTTTACACATTATTTGATTCATTCGTAAGTTTTTCACGCTACTCGTCTTTGCATCCCATGTGGCGATCAAATTATCGCATCTGGTTTCCATACGCTGTGTGGAAGGACAATTTTCGCTACCATTGAACAGCATGTAGACGTATGTGTGGTTCTCCTTCCTAAACCATGTGTTATCAAAGAGAACCGGGCAAGAATTCAGCGGGAGCATTCGTTCGCTAGCCAAGCCAATGTATTGACAAGGGGACTTGTCTTCGCCAAGACAAAGACAAGAACCCTTGTCAATACATCGGGTTGGCTTGCGAACTGAGGCTCCTCCTTGACCCTAGTTCAGTGCTCTTTCATACTGGACCACATTGGATGCCTTGTACCTGTCGAGGTTTCTTTCAGCATAAGGTTTCGAGCTGAGTTCAATCACAAGCTTGAAGTCAACAACGTGCGCACTCTCATGCCACCTTCCAGGTGTATGCTCGTCATTTGTTAAGGCAGCGAGGCTTTCAGGTTGGTTGCAAGGGTCCCATGTGCTCGATTCTTATCTCACGCATCCATATGAAAGCAGCTGCATAGCTTCGCAGCTCCTTTCAACTAGGTCATATCAAATGGTCTTGTGGTAGCTCAGTCTGTCGATCCATCAAACGTTTATCGCCATCAGTGAAAAAAAGCAACTTGACATTCTGTGCGCCACTGCACGTTCGACCTATAGTTGCCGGTCATCTCACCAGCCAACTAACACCTGTCATATGTATGCTTGCAGGTTTTCGAGGCAGCGAGACTTCGAATGAGAGTTCAAAGCTCTCGGTGTTTGTTGTCTCCTAACTACAACCTACTAAAGGCGTGCTCGCGAGGACGCGGTGCATCATACGTAGATAGCAAGTCCCCTACAAGCCAATATCTACCTGAGATATGCACCTCGATTTCCGAAACTGCGAGGCTTCAAACGCTCGCGAGGATTGTTCTCGCACTGAAACGCAGCCGCTCTAATGAAGCAATCATCTTTTTTATATACTTTGTGTGCTGAACTAATTACTGCATCTTCTTCGACTGCGTCGCAGGATTTAGCAGTGTCGAATCCAGCACGCAATACTTAGGCCAGTGAAAGGTACAAGTTTCAGAGCATGAATGCCGTTTGTAGGGCGATGCTGGGCGAAAGTTACGCGTGTTCATCACAATAGGCAAAGATGCCAACACAGTCCATGAAAACGGGAATCTCCCTGCTGTGCTATGCTTTTTCTTGATTGCAAGGATCGGCGCAACGGCAACATCCACTTGCGGTCCCCCTCCTGGGGCTGACGGTCAATCCACCAATCACGCATAAACTGTTCTTTGCAGCCTAGAGGGGACATAAGCATTGCAGCAGGTTGCTGCGGACGCCAGCCAACAGCACCATCTCCGAACGGCTCCGCATAACCTATCGTGCACGCCGACGCACTCTCCTACTCACTTGAGTGGGCGTGCTGCGTCTTACGTAAAAGAAACGTATTGCGGGCACGCGCGTGTGCTTTCTCCCGTGGGCGGTGAGGCCGCCGTGAAAGAGTTTCTTGATGCGCACTCTCGTGGTTTAGAGAATTGGTATTTTGCGCTTATCTTGTCAGCCAATATTTTTTTCGTGAGGGAATAACCACGTTGCATACTAACTGAAATATAATAGGCTGCTCTAAACGCATTCTCGGCAGGAATGAGTTTCGCTTTTTCATGTCATCATACCGTACTTGCTCGGCTCCCTGTTGTTGTCCTGATTGCATTTGTCTGTTACAAATTTCTTGCTTTTCGTTTCAGGGGTGCTTTATTCGAATCTAGCCGAATGTCCCTGACTGACACTGGGCGCTTTTTGATGTGAACGAAATACGCAAATGCAATTTGTGAGGTCGCGGCGCGTGTATAAACGCAGATGGGTGAAATTTCGGAGTCATGTTTCCACCGTTTGTCCACATCGAGAGAGCGGTGCTGCATTGGACGCGTCCGCTAGCCTGACGAAATTCCACGTAACCGTCTGAGTTGCCCCCCCCCCCTCCGTATAGCAGCTCAGAATGAGGCGTCATGATTCGGTGAGGTAGAAAAAACACTTCCCAGGTGTTCTCTGGAATAGGAAATTGTACTGGATTGACTGAATACTTCGACCGCCTATGAATTCACACCGCATGAACCACCCAGCTCGGCGGTACGATGCTGCATACTCTCGATCAGGTCGATGAGCATCAGTAACAGTGCCCCCATTTTTTTTTTCGAGAAATCAACTGGCCCCAGCTGTGTCTCTCAAACCACACACAACGGCACCAGCGTATTCGCACCATTAAAAGTGCACCTCACCTCCTCCTCGGTATCCTTGCGCAACGATGAAAACGCTTGAGCGCTGCGATGTGACCAATCTTGAGCAATAACCACTCTTATTTACGAGCCCGTCATCACTATTTCTGAGTCAGAATTTTATCGGAGAGGAGAGAATACGCCGTTTATTAAGGCGATTTTGTGAAAGCATTTTGTTAAGGCCGCGCATGTGACTAAACCGAAGTGATTACTGAGTAAGTATTGTATAAATATTCTCCATGACAGGTGCACAGGGAATTAAAAAGAAAGTCGAAAGTTATCTGCCTGATCGCGCATCATATAAATCTTTTCTCCCTAAAGTTCGATCAGCCTCTGCTTCAGCGGCCACCAACCATCTATGACAGTGCCTGAAGCCGACATTTACTCGGAGTACTTGGCTCCCTTGTAACTTTAACCGGTGCTGCCTTCATTCATGGTCGTGATTAGCGTGTTTGACATATGGGGTGCTCTATTTCACAAGTAGGTTTTTTACATGGAATTTTTTATCGACATGGGTCTCAGCCCGTTCCTCCTTGAGAGGACGGATGAGATCTTTTAAAGCATCTACATATACTTTTTTAAATTTTTTCCCAGCTCATTATTCATTGCAAATGAAGTTTAGGCCCTATACAGCACTGTTTTTAGTGATATTACAGAGTAAATACATTTTTAGGCATTATACACCACTCTTTTTTTATCCCTTCATGAAACATTACAACTATCACATTACGCAAACTTGAGTACACCGTTAACCTTGAGTTTGGCGCTCTTTGGCCTGAGTCGCCCTTGCGCCATTAAAATCCAACATCATCATCATGGGGTGCTCTATGAAATGTCTACTGATCCGAAGCCCTCCAAGGCGGCTTTGACCGCTCGCTGCAGTTCCTCTTGGGTCGGTAATCTCAAATACTACTACCATGGCATTGCTTCCATACGCTTAATTCAGCAGCTCAGTCAAGCCGAAATTTATAAACTGCATGAGTTACAAACTGCAGAGCTGCGCTACTTGCTACCCATTGTGCACGACAAAACTTTGCATATGAGATGGCGTCTACCATTTTTGCCTTTGAAATTGTACGCACTGCCGGTTTACAGAAGCCTAACAAGTGAAAACTGCATAGTGAAGAACCACCGGCGTGCTAGTTGTCGCAGGCGATGTATCATTCCAGTTACTTCCCATTTAAAGCTCGTGGCCCACTGTTTTTGATATTTCACTTGCATATACAATTCGTGCCCCCTACACAGTTTCAGTGCATAACACGCAATCCAGTAGATAAATGCGTCATCTGAGTAAAGCAAGGCGCAGGGGGAGCAAGCAACTGAATCAAGACGCATCACCGCTTTTCGGCAGCCGTTACGCGCCGCTACAGGAATAAAAACACTGTCCATTGACCAACGTAATCGGCGTGCGGTGTTTCAACCGGCATCTACTTGCATTCGCCCCGGTCGAGAGGAAATGAGCGCAGCGGGTGCGAACAGCACACGGAGAGAAGGCGCGGAGAGAAAGTTGCAGGCGACGCGGTGGCGTCGTACCAGGTCAGCGGCGCAAAATTTCGACGCTTGGGGAGAAGCGAGCGCTGCAGTCGCGCCGCGAAACTTGAGGTTGTGTTCACTGTGGAGAGGTGTACCTCAAGGGTCCGTGCTGCCAGCCATATTGTTCAGCATGGCGTCTCTACCTTTTTCATGTCAACTGGCCTAACACTGCGGATATTTTCATCAGATGCATGCAGATGGCGCAGTGGTATCGCACTACACGTGGACCTCACCACCAATATTAGCCTTCAGACCGCTTTGCACAAGACATCGTAGTAGGTTTAAAATGAACCGCGGCAGAACAAGCGGGATAACGATGGATAAGGGCGAGTTGTGTTATCAGTGGATTAAGGTGTATTCAGTTGGATTAGGGTGTATTACAGTGCATTAGTGGGTGGAAGAAAACATAGTCGATCGCAGCAGCCACGGCTGTACGTAATTTATTACTTGCAAATAATTGCATTTCTGAGTAATTCTGTAATCAGGTCATTGCTTTTGGAAACAGTAACTTTTAGGGTAACAGATATTTTTGTGTAATTGATTACCATTTATGAATTACTTGTGTGCCGAAAAGGCTAAAAGGCGAAGCGGCTCTGACGACGTGGTTGTGTCAAATTGTTTGGCTGCCCGACGGTGCACATGGTTGCGTGGAATATTGCACTCGCCGCGGTCACTTTTCTATTTCAATTCCCGGATATTGAAGCCAATTGACGGGTATCTTGTGAAGGACGACGTCCGGAGCACTACCACATTTGCCCGAAAAATAAAACCAGCCACGAGATAATTTCACATGAAAGTCACGTCCAAAGAAACGATTGCATGATGCTCTCAGGTTTTTGGCCACCTCACCTACAATGCCTTTTCGCGGCGCCGACAACGAAGCGCGGCGATTAAAAGAGGAGGGGTTCAACTCCGCAAATCAACTAAGAATACGAGCGCCGTAGTGAAAGGCTCTTTAAGTGGCACCTAAATCGTACAATAGCCGGGCGCCTTGATTTTCGCTTCCATCGAAAAGTAGCCCCCACGGCCGAGATTCGATCCCGTTTCCTTAGGTTCAGCATTCGAGTGTCATGACCCCTGATACCTTCGCGGCTGGTCATAGAGGGTGTAGAAAGTGACACTGAAGCATTGCCCAACTACGCACGGGTACACAACGTTTTCGTACGGCATAGCGCGTCCCTCCCTTCTAACGCTTCCATGTAGAGTATGTTCCGCGTAGTGGCCTATGTGTTCACGGGAAAATGTTTTAAGATCTGTTACAACTTAAAGAAAAACACTCCATATGAAAATTAACTGCTTGTAAAACAAGTTCAAGGAAGCCGCACTAGTGCACTGAAGTGGAAGCGAGTTCGTCTTATGGCAGGAAAGCTCAAAGAAAAGTAACACAATTGTAATCGATTACTACTCTTTTAATATCGGTTAGTTTTCTCCAGCTGGAATTGACCACTCTAATCAGTTATAGTTTAAATAGGCCAATCATAGTTGCAATCGGTTACCTATTTTCTGTAACGTGTACAAGACGGATTCCAATATATATTTCTGACCAAGGGCCGCATTCGATCCTGGGTACTTCACCAGTTTAAAAATTTCAAAAAAACAGCGGCGAAGGCATTCCCGACAGCCCTGCGTATGTGTTGTCACGTTTCTAGCGTACTGAACTTCGCAGTGCTGAACAGGCCACCACGATGTTGTCTACCTGCATCGCTCGCTGTTCTGTGGCACGCCTGTGGGGGGTATCCCGCTGTCCTGGCTTCCAAGGCGCGGCAGCGTTCGCCAAGACAAGTACCACTCTGTTTTTCTGAACCGAGAAGGGACTATCCAGAGACGGCTACTCGCAGCAAACCGCAAAGTGGCGACTCTTGGCTACCTTTATTTTTATTTTTAGTTTTGCTCGGACGTGGCTACCATCACACGGCATATTCCCACGTAGCACTGGCTGGTAGTTGTCGTCACAACGATCGACTACTTTAGAGCAGCTACGAAGGTATAGTATTCTATACACGATTTCACATTAAATATAATGGAGACTCCGACACAGGCACAAAAAACACATTAATTGAGCATGGTCCTCTAAGTGTATGCTTAGTAGCAAAGGCTCCTTCATATCAACATCGGCGCGTTACTAATAAGTAGACCGGCGCATAGGATGGGCTCCTACGACCGTCGATGCACAATATCAGAGTCTGTGATGCACGTCTCGGAAGGTGAACATGTTTAAACCATAGCCATTACGCACTCTTTTTCGACAAAACCAATCCCCTAAACAAGTTCGCTAACATCAATGGAGCGTCTCTGCCGCCATTTCCAACAAATTTTTTTCGTTCTTTTCTGCTTTGCATCGCGATTTATAGGGGAATTGTGGACGTGTTCGTTCCTAGCTAGTATAAGATAGAATCAGACCGTTCTAGATAACAACTATCTTGGTATAGTTACTCAACGTCGCCCTTTTCATTTAATCTCAGTAAACATATTGCCGCGATAGCTCTTTTCTGTAACCGGGCTAGTCTAACGCCAAGAACGGGATACTCAATGACGATTTCTCGTCATTTTTCTCGATTTATCGAGGTTAACAAAGACAACACTGGAGGCACTTAGAGTGTCGATGTTACGGTGGTTTTTTTCTTTGTCGCTTAATTACTTCATGCCTTGATGGCTTTATTACCTGCGTTTGCGGCGGGCTAGTTGGCTCATGCTTAAAAGCAAACAGCGAAGCACAGTTAATAAAGGTAGACGGGACAAGAATTTACTCACAGTTGTTTATTTCATAACAGTTTTAGTCAATTTCAGTTTATTCCACAGTAATCTCATTCAGCTTCTTTTAATTCGATCATTAAACTCGAACGTTCCCTGGACTGTAGCTTGCCATCAGTGATCATTCTTGCCGCATTCAGCTAACTGTAAAGGCCCCAGGCAGTAACTATCTCGCTTGTCTTTTGTTTTTTGTTTTTTCGCGCGAAGAAAAGCTCTATCTCAAAAGTCGCGATAGAACACCGTGGCATTCACAAGACATATAATCTTATAGCAACGAGTTGGTACAGTATAATGCCCAACGTGAACATTCAGATGAGTTTAAGTTAGGCATTTAAATTACAATGGATTACTCCTATCAGCTAGGCTCCCGGGAGTTTGCACCCATAGTGCAAGTCCACATCAGCGGCGCCGTAGTTCTTTTTTGAAAACTCTGGCGATAGTCGTCGTCAGAGGGTTTTTTGCCGCACCCGGACAGTCATCGAACTGCACGTCGTATGCCGCGACGCAGACTTTCAAGTTCACCTTGAGCACCGCCTTCACCTGCGTCGGATATAACCAATGCAAATGCGCATCATGAAACTGCGCTTGTAGCTCTCGCCGTGGGCTATAACTGGGAGCTACACTGACAGGAAAAATTTTTAAAGTTTGCGCAAAAGTGCCATTTTTTTTTTTTTAATGAAGCACCACGCACCGATTAGCAAGTGGAAATTCCGCAATCCCAACAAACAATGGCAACAGATTGTAAACATGACAGGATTACTGTCAGGGGGGGGGGGGGGGAGGGGGGTGATCTGCCTGATGAACTTTGACGCACCATATTTGATAATTGTGGTTCACTGGAAAGGAAGAGCACTTTTTCTCTACATCCCATCTTCACATATGCTAATTTTGTTGTTCTGACTTATGCTCCCTTGCCAGCGTTTCGTTGGCAGTTAGCGCTACGCGCAATTAGATCGAAGGTCGGTTGATACTAAAACGGCGCCTTTAATGGTATGGCGCGATGCCATTAATGGCTCCCGTCTTCGGCTCCCCCTGCGAATTCTCGTTCGCTTATATCTACTATCCTGTTCGCTTAATTACTAATCTCTTAATTGGTACCTCTATTTTTACAAACATTCGTTAGCACATAATCACAATGTGAACAAATTGCTGTGGATCAACTTAGCTGAACAAGATTGTACTGAGCGAAAGTTGGATTAAACATGGTTACACAGTTAGGTATCTTATCTATATTACAACACAACGTTATTCTCTAGTGTTAACACTTGACAAGCCGTGGTTCTTTCTGCAAGATAAGGTAACGACACTCTTATGGTCCATGAGGCAGTTTGCAGAGGATAAGAAAGCGAGGAGAATGATATCAGGACAGAGGCAATAGGCGCGCCTCACAGCAGCCATCGCTTAGCCGGCAAAGCGACAAGGGCGACAATGGCATGAACAGAAACACTAAGTTGTAAGAGGACCACCGCCGCATGCCACGCTCCTCCACTGTCTGCCTCGCGTTATCAATGCGGCGAGCCCAGTAAGAGTGAGTCACTGCGTGAACCGCGTGGCAACTAGTGAGAACAAGTGGTTAGAGCGACGGTCGACGCAGAAGCGGGCGTGACTGCGAAGCGCACAGTTGTGGCGAATGCGCGCCCACCCGTTAGAGGTCAATTCCAAGCCTGATTTGACCACTGGCTCTGCAAGCGAGAAGGGGGAGCCTCACTCCAAAACCATGCGACATAAATGCCCATAAATCCTTGCTTTAACCAAGCCCTACGGACACACGTGCTTAGCCTTGAAGTAGCTTATAGCTTGCGTATCGCCCAAAGATCCCAGTGGGTTCGATTCTTATTTTACCCGCCCAGAACAAAGTAGAAGTCCTAGTTGATAGCATCTGCCATGTTAGATGATCTTGAGAAGTCACATAAACCAGCGGTTAATCAATATCCGTCTACGTCACCATCCGACTGCCACCTTCGAGAATTTTCTCTCCCACTGCCAAAAATGCCAGAATTATCAGCAGAACAATACCTTTAACGCAGTTCGTTGAAATGTAAAAGTCGGAAAATTAATTATGGCAGTTTCAGGCCAAATTAGCATTAAGAACAGGAAGCGCGTTCCCTGATTGTGATCGCGAGCATGTTTCCGCATCTGCGCAAAACGCTTCTCATTTATATATTCGGCCAGGGTCTTTTTCGCCACTCCACTGCTCTGATGCGGATTGCAGTGCTAGTTAGCCATTTCGACGATGGGCCCATTGATTATTGCACACACTACAATCAACGATACACTTTGTATATTTCAGCGACCATGTCGGCGGGGACGTTTCTATTTCGAATCCCGCCGCAAAGTAGAATGTCATAACATGTTTAGCGCAGGACAGATTAACAAAGCTAATAAATTGCTAATCGCCACCAGTGGTGCCGGTTCTTTTCTCTTTGAGTGATTCTCTTAATGTTTTCCATGGCATGTTCCACTTCCCGAGGATGCTGAGGATGCCTCGGTGGATTCGTCTATCACACAAAAATCACGTGATTTTCTCTGGCAAGCGGTAGTCGGCAGGTAACAGAATACGGCGCTGATTGGTCAGCGATTTCTGTTAAGTCATGAGACCCCATGTCATGGCCGAATTGGCAGACGCTGCCAACTTAAGCCGCGCATTTGAGACGAGTCGAATCCACCAGTACCCTGGATTTGAATTCTGACACCCTACTCCAAGGCGCGCAGGCACGTGCGTAAGGCTTCTTTAAAGTGCGGCCTTATATCCATGCCACTCTTGCCAACCTGGGCAGCACACATCCTTGTCCTCGTTATAATCATGTCTCTGGTAGGTACTATATTTGGCAGCTGTCATACCCAGGCACTGATTCGTCGGTCATAGCATGACTCAATACTTTACAAAGTAACGTTCTTTATAGTACGAAGATTACGTTACGCACTCGTGACTCGCATTCATAGTCATTATGCAACTTAGCATGACTCAGCACTATACAAATAACCTAATGCAATTAACTTAATTACTTCGCATTCTCGTACATAGAAACCCGAAGTGTGGGCCGAATGTTTTAGCATCCTATACCAGTGATTTAGTGCAAATTCATGAAAGCACTCAGGAGAGATGACCTTGGTCTTCCACACAGTTTAAACCTTGTAAGCACAACGTAAACTGTACTGCATGCTTCGTACGGCGAGAATCTGTACCAGAAGGTCCAAATTATTACAATACAAATTATATCATATTTATAATTAGTTCTTGACACTAGTTATTTCAGTAACACTGTCGTCTTTCTGGGTGGTGGCGCAAAAATTATGACGCGGCATTTGAAGAAGAGCTTTGAGAAGCTATTTAGGCGCCCCAATATACCTTTTCCCTAAAACATGAGTCATTAACTTTAAAATGTGCATACGAACCTTCTTCGCCAGGGTCTCTGGCGTGTCGAGGCTGGCCATGTCGTCCCCCTTCCGATAATATGACAATGATGGCTTGTCGCTGATCAAGCCAGCCAGTTCGCACACCTGGGCAAGAGAAAGCTGTCAGCTGTCCAATGAGTGCATTCTTGATATTTAGAGCTATAAAATAAGGGAGTCGTTACCTGTTGTTCCTAGCCACCACATGGCTCTTAGGTGCGCCAGGTAAAGTAAGACTTTTATCCGCAAAGGTTGCTAGTCCTCAAGTTACCAGTGTTATCAAATGCCGTCAACTGATAGTAGCTTTTCTTTGCAGCCATCCGGAAAGCACGTCGTATTTATTTATTTATTTATTTATTTATTTATTTATTTATTTATTTATTTATTTATTTATTTATTTATTTATTTATTTATTTATTTATTTATTCATTTATTTATTTATTTATTTATTTATTTATTTATTTATTTATTTATTTATTTATTTATTTATTTATTTTTATTTATAGATGACCCTTACAAGGCCGTTCAGGACACTACTGTGGGAATGTGGGAGGGACATGAAAAAGATGGAATATGGAAATTTGGAGCTATATAAAAAGTGCATGCGGTATGCTATTGAAAGGTATTGCAAGGCTTCAATGGCAGCATAATGGGCAGTATACAACGAACAAAATATACACAAATACAAAACAAACAATGCAACAATTCTGTGATGTCCAAATATAAAATACGGCTACGAAATAATGAAAGTGACAATGGGACCTCGTTGCAGCATGTACTGCAAAACCTAAAGGCACTCACAAAACTGTCACGCGAAAAATGTTTTCTGAACCTGCTGTCTGACCATGCATACCAAGGAATCTAAAGTTAGTGAAACCATAGAAGGAATTAGTGAAGAATGTAGTGCTTTTTTGTTAATGCAGACGTCATCATGGCGGCCAGTTGGGATAGATGGCATCCAAATTAATAGTATCCGCACCTCTACTTAAACGCTCTTACGAATGACCGACTGCGGCAGCGGTCGCATTCTGTGCTTGAGAGTGCATTTGTGGTAAATGTAGCCAATCGTAGACTGATGCCCAGTATCACCCGCAACCATTGCGGGAACGTGGAGGGTGATACAGCCACGCAAGCCTCAAGTATAGAACGTGACCGAGAAGCGAGGAGAGGCAGTGGCCCTAGGGTCGGCTTATGCCAGCTGTGACATCAAAATCGCCAGAGCAGACAGTTTGTGCAATTTAGTGGACGAAGACAAGCAAACAATCGATCAGTTCTAGGTCCGTTCTCTAATTGTTTGACTTCTTCCAAGATCTAATTATTATGTGTGTAGCCATGCTTTTCGAGAGTATATGAGTGTGTAGTACATGTTGTCCATGGCGCAGGCATTATAAGAAAATTCGGAGTTCATTGATTACGGTAATTAGTGGTTTAATAACCGTTTCATTCCCAAACTGTTATTATATTTTGGGGATGCATTTATTACGCTGGATAGGATTTACAGCAGGGCCACTTTTAAAGGGAACATAAGGCCCCGTTGCTGCTGCGCTTTACAAAGCACTCCCGAGAAAGCCAGTGACAAACGATTGTGCAAGGTACATGCGCAGTAACACGGCCGACCGCTCTTCCCGACCATGCACTTGATACCGCCCATTCTCGCCAGTGGTCGGCAGCAGCGCTTTGAAAGGTGTTTAGGCCTTGTGATCTCATGTTCCCTTTAACAGTGGACTGTACTGTCCATAAAAGCACTCACGCACGAGAACTAGGATTAAAAGCAATCTGATTGGATATCTGTTCCATGTGTTTCATCTGGTGTTTAATCTGGTATAAAACAAGTTCAACATATCAAGTAAAAAGTCCTCCTCAGCATAGTTTCCACATCTCAGAGCCTACTTAACTCCCCTGACGTAACTGCAAATATGCAGACACTGTCTCAGCTAAATGGAAGGAAATATTACCGAAAATATAAGTTCATTTTTCTAATTTAATGTATCCTCGAATATAGGTATGCAGCTTAAGTCGACTGACTGACGTTTCATTTACTTTTTATGGCACCTGCATTTAACAGTTGCTAGCAGCACTCGTCCCGTCTAGAACCTTATTTTACGTATTATTCGCAGTCGCTCTACTTATAACTTGTATAAACAACTGGCCCAACGGGCTTTCTTCTTAATTTAAACTTTCACGAGTTTGAAGAACGAAATCATTGTTAAAAATTATTCGAAACAAAAACTAATTTGTATTATCATTCGTGGTATTTTTTTTTTTTTTTACTGAAAGGAACAACTAAGTATAAAGTGGAAGCACATGTATCGTTGTTCCAATACTGTACTGACCCCAATTTGGGGTCAGTCTACTGTCAAACCATCTAGAGAGTTTGTGAACCTCTCGAAGCATGGCAATGGGATAGGAAAGAAAGTAGTGGGGTGCCACGCAAAGCTGACTGCCCGGCTCTCAAAGTCATTTCGTGCGATATGTCCCGATTTTTATAGTAGGTTAAAGTAACCAAACACCTATGGGCCTGAACAGCTCAAGGAGGCCACCTGTTTCTAATTGTGTGCGTTGCCGTCATCTCATTTATCACTGTATCGATACACACTGAAATTCCAAAGCACACAAAATGTCCACAGCGGGCAAATATAAATACAAAATTAGGGGACCGATTAGGCTTCGCGATATCAGTCGACGGGAGGCGCCTTTAACACCACCTCTTAACTGCACATATTTTTTAAATTTTATTGAAATCTTTTCAATTTCGAAATTACTATTGCGGTATTATTAGTACACAGGGGTAAAATAAATGAAAAAACATCCTAAACAGATGTTAGTAAGTAATACGCACCACACCGCGTTTACCAGGTGCCTCTAACAAACGACCCTTCGTATCATTCTGGTATGCAGAAGGCCTGAATTCGAACCCGTAGGGCAACAAACTTATTCCATTGAGTTACTTCAAACGTCATCAATTAGAACAAGATCCTAGCCAATTTGGGCTTTATTTGCACCCTTCTCGCAATTCGCTATATAGCGCTTTATTTTGAATGTGGCTGTTTGGAACCCGACCGCGGCGGCTGCGTTTCGATGGAGGCGAAACGAAGTGGCGTCCGTATGCTGTGCGATGTCAGCGCACGTTAAACATCCCCAGGTGGTCGAAATTACTCCGTAGCCCTCCACTACGGCTCCCCTTTCTCTCTTTCCGCTTTCATTCCCACCTCCCTCCCTTCCCTTACGGCGCGGTTCGGGCGTCCACAGAGCAAGTGTGACAGTTACTGCGCCTTTCCCTTCCTGTGAACCAATCAGATTAGAATTAGAATTCCTGCACTTATTTCGTTGAGTTACTTCTAAATTCCTCAATTAGAACATCATCCTAGCCAATTTCGGCTTTATTTGCACCCTTCTCGCAATTCGCTATATATCACTTTGCTTTGAATGTGGGTGTTTGGAATTCCTGCATGAGGTCATGCAGTTATGATGTTGAAATCCTGCTAACCAATCAGAATTTTCCGCTCTAGTTTTCCGACACGCTGTGCCAGCTACTACGCCGACTACTACAACGCCGATTGTTTTTTGACCGAACGAGCTATGTATACGCATCTCGCAGCGCAGCAAAGCACGTGGAACTGCCGGAATCGTCTGTAATTTTGTCCCCTAGAAGCATATAATCCAAATAAGTCAGAATAGTGGACGTGGTGATGTTAAATATGTTCACATTCCGTTCTTACGACTGCAATATAGCTTCGTGTGACAGCCTTACATTTCAAACGTCATCATCACGATTTCCAGCCGTAGTTTGCCTACGTAACCCCGCAGCGTTTAGACTGTAAAACTTCCTTTTTTAGCAGTAACTACACCTTCTCTTCTCACAATGAGTGAACTAGTGCTCGCAGTTCTTATCAGAGCTAGCCCCAGTCGACTGGCAGAAGCTGAGGGCTTACCATTGACTGGTTAATCGCTACCACGCTGGTGGCCGGCTGGTTGACAGGGTTCACGCTGGACTTGGAGACACCGCTCGACTTAATGGCGGCCACAGTGAACATGACGCATACCTTTTTTTGTACTGTCGCCTGCGCCGCTGTGATGGCCTTGTCTTCGGCAGTCTTAGGCTGCGATTGAAAGAAGGGTGGGAGAAAGAAGACAACAAAAATAAGAACAACAAAAGCTCAGATCAGAGTAAGCCTCTCAATTCTCCAAGCAAAAGAAAAAAAAGGAAAAGCCATGTTCCTAGTGCACTTCAGAATCTGTAGTGGAGAAAAGCGACAGCCTCATAGCTTTGCTGCTGCAATAAGTAAATCTAACGCCTCCTAGATATATAGTTTAGGAAGAATTGATACATCGCATGCCCCTTGTCGAACGCAACCAGCGTTCCGTTGAACGCATCCAATTTCACTGACGTTCTATAATCGGTTTACAGGAAAGGTATGGCGCAGTAAACTGTCACTCCCGGAGTCTCGCTGACGCATCTCGCGAAGAAATCTCCCCGACGGGAGTTTTCCACCATGAGAGTAGAAAGGCCTTGACCTTAGTAAAAACTTATCCACGTGTAATATCTCGTCAACATATACACTAGATACATATAACATTCTGGTGTCGCAGCTAACATTTCTAAGGTTGACCAAAAAGAGTCCTCGAGAAAAGAAAAAACGTGTAGCCGCTAGTGACACTTGCAGTTTGAAAATGCCTCTTAAACCTGATTAAATGCAACAACTTTTATAGTGCTCCCAAAAGGGGGCCTTTAGAGCTACTGTAAATGAACTTAGATTGGATGTATTAGCATTGAATAGTGTCTAGTCCTAATATCAGATTCGCTGATATAAGATACTTAAAAGCGAAGAAAAGTCGTCCTCTGACGCCTTGCCACGCGAAAAAATTGCTCGTTTGTTCTTGTGCAGGGCTTTTCCCCATCGCATCATTTGTACAGCAGGTTTAGTTGATACTTTATATGAACAGGCATAGTCCGGGTCGACCTCAATCTCTGAGAGAAAGAGCGATTTCGGGAATAAGAATCGCGACTTCTCCTCTACTTTCTTCCTTACATTTTTTCTTTATACTTTCCAGCTGAAAGTGACTCGTCATAAGTCAAGGCGTGTAAATATAGTAATTTCTAAAGGAGCATCTGCTGATGAAGTTTAGTAATGTCGTTGGTACAAAATCGTGACAGACTGCACTAATGTACCGCGGCATGCACTTTCTTTTTTGCAATAAAAAAAACATGTCTCAACCGACCTAGTGGTAGTTTTTTGTGAGAAAATGTATACAATACGATAAGAGTGCGGAAATTTTGAACTGGGTGTGAAGGGCACTAAAACTGTACCAGCGGATGCCGCTTTTCATGCGCCCTTTCCGCGCGCCGAATGCACTGGAAGAAAGACTCCATTTTATCGCTCGGCATGATTTAAAGACAGTTTTCTTTCTCGCCTTCAAAACTTACGTTAAGTCGTATATCGTGTCCATGCAAGCACGTAATTGGCCCTAACTACCAGATTTAACTCCGTATGAGGTTAACTATATATAAGTCATTTTCTAGATAACTTTTGCAGTACCGCCAATCCCCACACTAATTTTTGAAAATATTTTCTCTCTTAAAACTGCTGAAGTTATTAAATAAGAGAACTCGAACCCCCGGGACATGAAAGATGCGTGCGCGAAAAAAGCTAAGTTGTCGATAGTTCAGAAATTTTGATGAATCACAGTTACAGGCATTGATAAAATTAATGAACAATGGTAATGACTAATAATTATGATCAATAATGACATAAAATGACTTCTAATGATCAGTATGTCAAACTACGATTTTTAATGTCTGCAACTGATTAGACTTGAGTAACAATACTTAACGATGAGTGGCAATGACTACAATGACCGGAACTGACGTCTTTATGACGCCACGTCCAGTCATGGCCGATCAGTTCATCTAAAGATCCACGCACATACGAAGCTGAATCCGCCGGGCGTCCAATCCAGGCCTCCGTGCTCTGCATTTCATTTGGCACTTCATCGAGCGCAGCACCACACAGCATACAAAAGCAGATGGTGGTGGTGGTGGGAGTGGTTATTTTATTTATATACAAAAGAAAGGAAAAGATGTTTGCCAGCCCCGGTGTCTGCTATCTGATATCTGAAGCATCCGAACTGGGGCGGCAAAAGCAGACGCAGTAAAGCAGCAATTAGCGGTCAGCGGTGTTTCAAATTAGTTTGCAGGAAAGAAAAGCCGCATATCAGTCACACTTCTCCGTGAAACCCGACCGCGCCTTAGGGAAGAGAGGAAGATGGGTGTGAAATACTAAAGAGAGAAAGAGGTGCCATAGTGGAGGGCTTCGCACCACCGCGCTATAAAGGCTTTCGCTTCATCGCACTTCTGTGGTCCGAAATGCCCCTATTTTTGTAGCGAAATGTACATTGGCGACGAACGAGGAGTTTCGCATGGTAGGAAACAGAACCATTGCCTAGCAACCACCGCGGCTGGAGGACGCCACGCACTCACCGCGCCATCTGGCAATAAAGAAGCAACCAGAAGATGTCTCGTATTTAATGCACCAATAGCATAGCTAGACATACTGAATTTGGTTGGTAACAACTTTATCGTCGTGCAGAGCTTTTGCAGACAGGGCCTTAGGTCTCCCACGTGTAGACGTCGATGTGTTGCGTCGTCGTCGCCTCGCATGCCTGCTAGACAGCCCAGAGTTGGTCACCGAGGCTGGGGCTGCGCAAGTCAGCGGCCAACCGCGGCGGGAGGGTTCCGGAGTTAACACCGCGCGGATTTTTGTTACAATCCCAGAGCATGTGAGTTAAAGTGGCTATATCAGCGAGGCAGACCTTGCATATATTTGTCGGGTATGTGCCGGGGTAGAGCCTGTGGTATTGTTCTGGGTTGTGGTACGTGAGCATCTGCAGTTGTCTGAGGGACCGCGTGCGCTCTGTCCAGCTTATCGCTGGGCGAAGGGAAGGTTTGACGGGCCAGGCAGAGGGCCTTGGTAATTTCGTTGTAGCTGGTCAAGCAGTCTTTGGTGATGTGCCATGGGCGACGGTAACCGGCGCGGTTCGCGAGCTCGCGCGCTTTGGCATGTGCCGTCTCGTTTCGGTTGCGATTCGTCTTCGATACTTCTCCCATGTGCGCTGGTAACCACTGAATCCTGGTTTGAAATTTTACCTCCCGCTGGACTTTTCGATTACTCAGAACTAGGGCCGCTCTCTGTGAGATCCATCCTTTGGGGAAGTTTCTGACCATTTGACGCGAGTCGCAGAGAAACTACGGTGCACGTCGGATCTGTGAGGGCGAGTGCTACTGCCGCTTGCTCCGCCTCTTCTGCACGTTCGCACGCTACACTTGCCGTTATGCGCGTTTTGCTACATGAATCGACGACCGCAACCGCAAATCGCGAGCATTCTACGTATTCCGAGGCGTCAATGAACCTTGTCCCCATGTCGTCTCCGTGGCTGTGTAGCAGAACTCTGGCCCTAGCCACTCATCTTCCCCGGTTGTGTTTCAGGTGGACGTTCCGTGGAATCGGGTCGACTCTTAGCGCTTGTCTGATCGCGTACAAAATGGTGACTTTCTGGCCTTGTTGTGCGTGGTAACGGATGCCAGGACTTTCCGTGATCTGGCGGCCTGCTGTCGTTCCCGTTAATCTTTCTAGTTGTGAAGTGCGCTGCGCCTTGGCGATTTCGCTAAGCGTGTTGTGAAGCCCGAGCTGGAGCAAGTGGTGCGTGTTGATGGACTCGGGCAGACCCTGTCCTATCTTGTACACCCTACTGATGAGGACATTGATCTTGGCTTCTTCTACCTTGTACCAGTTGTGGAATGCCACACGGTACGCAATATGGCTAATAACGAAAGAGTGCATGAGTCGTATGAGACTCTCCTCCCTCATTCCGTTTCTTCTGTAGTGACCCTCCTGAGGATTCGCATGGCGTTAGCCATATTGTGCTTTAATTTAGTGATCGTTCCGCCGTTGACGCCGTTAGCATCGATTATCATGCCGAGGATTCTAATTGTGTGCACTATCGGGATGGTTGCTTCATTTCTCGTGCGTAGTCTGATCTCTTCGTATTCTCGCTTGGTCGCATTCCGACCAGTCCCGGGGAGTCTGCCCCTCTGCATGGGGCGGTAGAGTAGGAGTTTCGACTTTTTCGACGAACATCGTAATCCCGTACCCACAACATGTTCCTCTACTGTATCGATTGCTGGTTGCAATGTCGTTTCGACGTGACCGTTGCTGCCTTTGTGCACCCGAAGGGTTATATTATCGGCGTATATAGTGTGCCGGACGTCTTTCAGTTCTCGTAGCTTTTCTGCTAGCCCGATCATTCTAATTGTGAAGGTTGAAGTGTATGAGCGAGATGATGGATATTTGCGGGGTACCGCTGCTTCCCAACATATGCTCTTCTAGTTGGAGGTATCCTGCTACTAAAACAGCTCACCTGTCTGTCAAACAATCTTTAACATATTTGTACGTGCGTGTGCCTAGGCTTTGCAGCGATATCTGGTGCAAGATCGCCGAGTGCGCTATTCTATCGAACGCGCTTTCAAGATCAAAGCCGAGAATCGCTCTGGTGCCTATCGTCTTGCTGTCAAGAACGTGGTGCTTCAGTTGTATCATCGCGTCCTGCATAGACAATTGTGGGCGGAATCCTATGATGGATGGTGGGTATGCCCCTTTGTGCTCTAAGTGGGCTTGCCAGCGGTTAAGCAATGCATGCTCCATGGTCTTGCCGACGCACAGCGTTAGCCATATGGGGTGAAGGTTGTCGAGGCTCGACGCTTTTCCGGGTTTCGGGATTAGTATCATTTTATCAGTTTTCCAGTGTTGCGGGAGGGTGCCGCGCTACCAGCGGTAATTGATGAATGGTGTTAACTCTTCCATATATTTGTCGTCGAGATTCTTCAGTGTGCGATTCGGCATCCCGTTGGGGCCGGGCGCCGATCTGCTGTGGAGGTTGTGCAGCGCTATATATATCTTGATCTCTTCTGAACTAAAGTCCTTATCCAATTCTACATTCGGATCCCCCTCCTACTGTCCGTGTCGTGCGCTCGAAGTGTGCGGCAAGTACTCTTAACCTGATGGTCACTGCATCTTCACCGTAATTCTCAAACTCAGTGTGTAATGGACGTGCGAGGCAGTTCGTCTGGTGGGGCTTGGTCTTCATTTCATCCAACAGATACCTGAGCAGGTTCCACGATTTCCCGTTGTGTAGTTGGCCGTCGACTGCATTGCATAACTCGTCCCAATGCTGGCGGTTGAGCGTTCGGCAGTGCTGCTCGATGTTGCAGTTAACCTCCCCTATTTTCTTTCTGATTCTCATATTGAGTCTCTGTCCCTTTCACCTGGCCTGTACCGAATTCTTCGCCTCGATGAGATGCGCCAGGCGGCTGTCCATCTTGTCAGTTTAGATCTCGGTTTCGACGGTCTTGTTTTACGCTTTGGCGTCTGCAACCAGCGAGCGAGTCCAGGCTTCAATGTCATTGATCGTAACTCCTGAAGACTGTTTCGTTTCTTTCTCGCTTCTTTTTGAAATACTCCCAGTCAGTTCATTTGCATTTTTGCTTACTGCCCTGCGCCTTGTCCGCCGTCTGGACATGTATTTCGACGATCATGTGGTCGCTCCATAGGTCGGTGGAAGTGTTTTCTCCCCGTGATGGCCGTCGCCCCGGAATTTCGGACGAACGTCAGGTCCGGGGTCGTGTCCCTGGTAATTGAGTTACCGATTCTTCTCGGGTGCGCCTGATCCGTAAGTAACATGACGTCAAGTCTGCGCATTTTGCCTGAGTTGTATTCCTAGGTCGTGCTGTATCAGTAACCCCATGCCGTGTCTGCCGCGTTGAAACCGCCCCCTGCAATCAGCGTCCGGGACCCGGCAGCGTATTGCCAAAACATATCCCGTAGGAGCACTCGAGCAGACGACCTACTCAACGAGTTAAACGGCGATTGTTGCTGAAAGGTGTGTCTGAAAGCAACCTAAAGGTAACATACACTCAGTGAAAGCGGCGATTCTTGCTGAAAGGTGTCTGTGAACGCACCATAACGGTAATATACACTCACTGAAACCGGCGGTTCTTGCTGTAAGGTGTCTGTGAACGCAACCTGAAGGTAACATACACTCACTGGACCAGGAACCTCACATAATGCAACCTAAAGGGGAACACACGTCCCAGGAAAGTTGTTGAGAAGTTATTTTAACGCTGCGAATGTAAACAAAATATTCACAAAAAAGTGCTGTACAGGATTCGAAAAGATGTTTCAGTGGCATCAGTGCTGAGATGAGCAGTGTTAATCCGTTGGATTACCATTTTTTTTCTTTATTGCCTAATTGATTATCAGATTTTACACATAAAGAACATTATTCCACACACACACACACACACACACACACACACACACACACACACGTGATCAGAGAGAATATTACGCGACAAATACACAACATAGGTTAAAACCACGCGATTTGGGCTGCGTGATCCATTACAAATCAGTCATTTGCAGTAACACTTTCTCTTTCCTGAGCACCTCAAAAATGCCATTATCGGCATTGTGATTTTGCCGATTTTGCCCTGAGACTGCAAGCGCTGTTACGATCGACCCCCTCCCACGTGGTGTCTCGGACAGTATCCGCCCAGCTCCCCCTGTCTCCGGGAGTTGGTGTCCTAGATCTCGATGTTTTCTGATCGCGGCTGTACCTTTGCCGGTTGCGGGAGCGGTATCTGTCATGCGAACTCGACGTGGATCTTGGCGGCTGGATAGGCGGGAAGTCTTGCGGTGTCAGTTGCGCATGTGCGTTTTGGCGTTTCCGTCGTCGCCTGCGAATCACGTACAGAGTCTTGTACCTTGCTTTGGAGGTCTAGTCAGCCGTCATGTGAGTGCCGCCGCACAGGTTACACTTGGGCGAGCCCTGATGTCCCTGGTCGTAGTTGCAGTCTCCGCATCTCCTGCAAATGCGGTAGGTGTGATCTGGGCAAACGTCCATGCGGTGGCCGAGGCGTCCGCACTGGTAGCAACTGTCAATTTGTTTGCGATACAACGTGCAACGGACGAGTGTTGCGCCGTACCTGACGATGTTGGGCACTTTGAGTCCGACGAAGGCAATAGCAGCCATGGTGGCAGTGCCTATGCGTTTGGCCGCCACTGCCAGTATGTTTCACGGGTTTACGATGTTCAAGTACTAGCGGTCCGTGCTCAATGGGGATGCCATGAATCACTCACTCCCTTAGTTGTATAATCGAGTGCCGTTTCGTATGCGTTGACGTTGTGTGGTTTCTCTTGAATGCGAATTTGCTGCATTTTGGCATAGCGGTCCGCGTTCGTTCGTTTCGGTGTGCTGACGATAGCGATGTTCTGGTGTAAATTGGGACAGACCGTGTCTTCTGCACCTTCATCTTCAGTTATGCCTGCGGCTGCGAAGATTGCGGCGTTGACCGTCGGGACGCCGACCTTAACGATGTCGAGGCCGCCACTTGGTCGAACCATGATTTTTATTTCCTCCTTCTGTAGTCTGGCTATGCTTTTTTGATAGCCTTTCCCTTGACATGCTTGGGTTTCACACCTTGCTGGTCGGTGTCAGACGCGTTCGTTCTTAGCGCATCTTAATTCTCTTTCTCTAGCGTGAGGATCATGGCTAGTCAGCAGCGCATTTAGGGCGAGCGTGTACTCAGCATTAGACAGGATTGGATTAGACTAGCTTATCTTGGACTAGATTGGATTGGACAAGATGGTTAGAGTGGTTTGGATTGAATTGGACAGGATTGGTTGGACTGGTTGGATTGTATTTCAGTAGAATGAACTACACTTGGCTGGACTGGATTCGATTAGACTGAATTGGTTTGAATTGGATTATATTAAGCTGTATTGAATGAGATTAGATTGGATTGCAGAGAACTAGGCACCCAGCGGCAGGCACACACGCTTTCGCTATGTATATCCTCGCCTATCTGAGCTACACCACGGCCAATTTTTGGTACCAGGTAGATAATGACCGCTAGCGATTATCCGACGCACTGTGCTGAAAGCAAGCCCCCCTAGCGCGGCACAGCTTAATTGGTGTCTTGGCCCTCATACCGAACAAAGACACCACTTTGGCCGCCAAGCTCATGGAACCCACCAAGACATTAAGACAAACTACGCCCGAGGAATCTGTCATTTACATCCGTAGACGAAACAACTGAGTGAGTGCCTTTACAGACCTCTCGCCGGCATGATGAGCATTGGTGTTGGGACAATATTCTGCCGTTGATCACTTTCACTTGCAACACTTCAAAACAGACCGCGCCAAGGATGTCATTCGGTTTGTTGAATGGCTACGAAACGCCGACAATGTTATAAATAAAGCGGTGGCGTGCAAGAATTCACTTAGGGTGCATAAGAAACTCAACTTGCCACCGTCTGCCACCAGTAAGGCCGTGATGTCCAAGGATAAACCTGACATCCAAGCTGGTGGCATTCGATTTGATTCCCATTCGACCTACAGGTGCCTTTCAGAAAAAATACTAAGCCAGTATTTCAACCCATAAGCGTGCTCTGCCAGCTGAGCACGGTCATTTTCGAAGCTCTTTCAGGTGGTTATTCGAGGAATACTCTCTGTCCATAGATCGTCTATGTCGTGCGGATGAAGCGTCATATTTTGTGAGAACTCATTAATTGGCTACACACGACTCTTTCCCATTTTCTTGCTTAAGTTTCTGGGGGTGTTTTTTCTTTGTGTTCCCTGCAGGGAAGGTAATATCGCTTCCATAATAGCCACCTGGCGGAACAGAGGACGTAAGCCCGTCCCCTTGGCGAAACATATGCGTTAACCAATTGCATTCGCAGCGGTAAAAAGGAGCTCTAAGTGGACTAAAACACACAGGACGGAGTTGCGTTGTTTGAACACGAGAAAAAGGCGCATGCCTGTTCCAGCAACGATTCGATTCAGTATGTGGGTCTTAAAATAACATGCGGCTGAGGACATAAGGATGCAAAATCTTTTTCTTCTCCTGGTTATGACCGAGCGCAATCCTACCGCGCATCGCAGGCAGGTCGCTGAGAACCATCAGCGCTCCAGTAATTACGGTGACAGTGAGAAAGGCAGAGAGACTCCTGCAGGCGACCAGGAAGTTCCGAACAGTGCTTGAGAAAGCTCCACTTTTTTCAGTCAAGAATTTAGCGCGGAGAATGGCACCTAAGACGATTGACTATCGTCCATTGTTCTTTTTTTTTTCGCTAAATTCGTGACTTCATGGATCACCAACTAGTCTGGCAGCATACCCTCAACTACTTTTCGGCCCTGCAGCGATCGTCTACCGTTGGCTAGCATCAACTTGGAGCCTGAAGCGATCCCTAGCCTTATACCTGCTTCTACACCATTTCCGTCACTACATCGCACTGAACGACAATTAGTACCGCGTTGCTCGCTGCAACCACCGCGATATCAAATACTGTTTGGGCATCATGTTCGAATCCTGTTCCTGTTTCTTCTATGCTAAATTTACCTGTATCGCAGTCTGATTCGCTTTGTAATCATGAAATAAACAGGCGTAATCTCTTTGTTTCCATTAGGCTATTTTCGGCATGGCACGATGCCACGTGATAGCATTAATTAGGTTTAGTCTTTATATCAAATAAGCTTTTTCTTTGGAGTTTTCTCCAGAGAAACCCACACATCAGTTTCAGGAAAACTGATTAAAAACCCAGCGTGTGCCCGCCGGCACTGGGATTTGAAGCCTGCATCTCTAGCACACAAGCCGAATGCACAAACTAGTATTGTCGTAGCCGCCGGCTACTAGGCGTAAGGTGAGAGTGAGCCATTTGTGTGTGACGCCTTTCCGACCGACTGACCAACCAGGTT
The DNA here is from genome assembly GCF_055883805.1 of Amblyomma maculatum. Classification (NCBI taxonomy): domain Eukaryota; kingdom Metazoa; phylum Arthropoda; class Arachnida; order Ixodida; family Ixodidae; genus Amblyomma; species Amblyomma maculatum. Next base: position 94,940,630 of record NC_139346.1, on the reverse strand, counting down.
ATTGGTTGGGTTGGGTTGGGTTGGGTTGGGTTGGGTTGGATTGGGTTGGGTACGTTGGGTTGAATTGGGTTGGGTTGGGTTGCGTTGCATTGCAATTGGTTTGGTTTGGTTTAGTTTGTCGGTCGGTCGGTCGATGGACCCACCGGCAACTAACTGACGGACGGACCGACTGATCGATTGGGCTGATTAATTGATTGGATTGATTGACTGGTCGATCAATAGATTGGTTGACTCACTCACTTCACTATTATCCCATCAGGAATTAAGAACATCAATTGCGTCGTTTAGGTATAAAGTGGAAGTTTGCCTCCATTTCCACAATATTGAACATGGGATCAAAATGTCGTGTGTAATATCAGTGAGAAAATAAGACCAGCTAATTATCTACATTTTTCGGAGTGCTTGCTGATAATATTTCGCGACTGATATTAAATTTTCGCGCGATACGAAAGTTATTCTGCCAAGCGTACGCAGTTACACCGCTGTTAGTAAAAGGGAGCGGAAAGAACACGATTTTTTATTTTCTAATTTACAAATAGCAAAGAATGGCACCAATTGCAAGGACCTGGGTCAATCGTCTATTTCTCGTTAATTGAGGGTTAAAAGTTACATATTAGTCGAAGTAGAAATAGGCGTGTGATGGGGTCTGATCCCGTGATAAGTTATTCTCACCAGCTCTTGGAAGTTGTTCGGCAGAAGAGACATACGGTGCTTCGCCAGGGCTTGCTCTGTCATTCGGGTCGGAGCGTAGAGCACGAATTGAGCTGTTTTGAAACTGAAAGAAAGAAAAACGAGACCACACAACTTAAATCCCAACAAGCTGTACAGACGCGTTGAGGACAAGTATGCCAAGTGGCCAAGCCATTCCTTTAGCATTACAAATTCTCACCGAGACATTCGCAAGCATAATGGAATAGAAGTAGACACTGTAGTGAAACAGGCTATCCCGTTTAAATATGTATGTGATTTATTCAAATGGGATCTCTCAAGCATTAAATATCACCACCTGGAAGTTATATTAAAAAAGGCTTAGGCGCTGCTTATCGCTATGGGCCCTTAACACAAAATGAAAGCTCGAGCTACGAGCGCATTTTCCCAAGGCTTATATCGCCTGCTGCTGGAACTCCAAATAGTGCAATAATGTGACAGCATTTTATATCTCAATAAACTGAAGCAGGAAGGCACAAAAATTGCAACCAAGCCGCCGGCATATGGTGTTTGGCCGGAAAGCAGGAGATTCTTTCCGGAGTTTGACTCATGAGCACCGCATGACCATTGTCGCCGTAATCATATATTTCTTTGGTTTTATTTGCTTTTGAGCGCGCAGCGCTCTCTGTGTGCGATTGTACTGTGGATTTTTTTTTTATTTTCTGAATTCGGGAACACATGTCGTAAGGATAGTGGCTCGAGTTCTGTTCAAAGTCGTTTATTATATAGGGAGGCTAATGGTCATGCAGGAATAACGGGAAATATGCATCATTTAGTGTTGGCAGGGGTTGTCAGAAATCTCACATTTCTCTAATCAGGCAGCTCACAGTTTCATTTCTGTCAATCTTGAGCATGAATTTTAGTGGTTGCCTGCAACTAAAGCTGAACTAGATGCAGCATGAACCATGCTACACTAGATGCTGAAGAATATTCTCCCAGCGACGTTCACATAGCATTGGCGTGACCCCTGCCTTCCATAATCTATGTTCCGCTTACTGTGCCTATACATACATTTTGACAAGTGTGTATCACACAATTACAGGATACAGTGTAAACTCTGTAAGCACACCTGATACACTGTGGCTTTTTTTTTTTTTTTTTGAAGAGATGAACTTTTTACCACTCATATGTGCGCTGTCAGAAATAAAGCACTCTAATATACCAGAAATATGGTTTTGTGCAACGCGGATGCGAAGAGAACATCCGAATTACCTAGCTCTGATATGAGTGTGGTGAACCAGCACGCGATACCTGTTGTCGTTTAACGGCATGCTACACACTGTAAAGCCGACTTAGGTGTTTAGAGCACGACATGCTGACTAAAGGATAGCTGGCACCTTGACCACGACGAAAAGATAAGCAGCGAAGGAGCTGCAACGCCCATGTGAATGGCATTCTTTAATTAATTTGGATTTTAACATTACTGCATATTTGGGCAAGCTGTACGAAGGAAGGAACACAAGCATTCGGCATTTAAGTATATTCCATGGGGTGAATTAAAGCAGTGAAACTGGCGAAGAGCAAGAAATGAGACAATGCGACCCTTCCAAGTACGTATACAATTACTCAATGCCCATGCCTCGTCACACAAATTACCAAGAGCATATGGTTGGTCCTGCACTCAGTCCAGCTTTAGATGCTAGTAACCACTAAAAATAAAAAGCGTCTCAACTTCCACTACACTCTGGCGCGCAGTTAACTAATAATCAAAATAAAATTGGTGGTCGGATCCGTGTTATGCCTAGATTATTTCATTGCAGGAATGCATGTACTCTGGCCCGTGTTCTGTTGGCATACACCAATTACAGATTTTAAAGAAACTTAGCTTTAATCCCGCGTGTGCTCCAGTGCTGTCGCCCAGGGCCGCGAACAGCGGCAAGTGATAACGAAGTAGCAGACATAGTTCATGCCGATTATATCGAGGTGTCGTGCAAATATGTTGTCTATAAGAGATGCACTACTGGTAGTGGCTTCAAGTGGGTCAATAACAATAACCATTGCTCATAGCGCCTTATCAACATAGTATCTGAACTGAACAGATACTATCGGCCATGTGGCGCCCTCTGGTGACACTAACGGGATTGAAATACAATTTTGGTGCGCGCAGGTTGTGACAGATCACGGCACTGGTCTACTGGTGGCCGCAAATGACACAGAGTGGCAAGCCTTCGCGCCGAACTACAACTTTTACCAGACTAACAACCTTGTACCTTCGCAATGTTGTTGTTGGAGGTAGTAGATAAAAAGGCTATTCACGGTTAATACTTCTTCATCTGACATTATTATTAACTAACATCAAAACATGACACGAGGATGTCTGAAAATTATCGCGTAGTGACCGTGCAACCTCGGAATGTCCATCTGCCTTGGTATACGGAACCGTGATAGGAAATAAAAATAAGAGCTGAGAATAGTCTTTAAATAAAGCCCAGCATTAAAGTTCGCGACAAGCCCATTGGCGCTACACGCTGAAAGCAAATAAAAACAAACAATAATAAGACTTCGACCACCGGGATCAAGTGGTGCACACGACTCAAACTCAGAAAAAATCTCCCCGGCTACGCAGATTTCAACCGTGGAGGCGGAGTGTATTAATGCGAAACTGTTATATTAATTAGCACAAAAGCTGGCAGCGGCAGCGGTGCTTAGATGTCCTCATGCAGGCATAACTAAGTCATTGTGCAGAGTATTATCGCTGAGTAGCATTTTAAAATGGAACGTGATGTAAGGTGTACGGTTTGTAACAGCCTTAGGCACATTCATTTCTGATAGCACTTATGCAACGTAGGTTGACTAAGCACTTTAAAAAATAAAGTAATGAAAAGGAATGATGCTTTTGCATTCTCGCACGTAAGTAGTCTTGAGTGTGCCTCCCGAATTTTATTTTTGTGGTGGCATTATCATCGTCTGTGAGCTATGCCATGGCGCCTCTGGACATGGATTGCGAACTCAGTCAGTGCCTTCACAGGAGCCTGTTTTTAAGGCGAAATCTTTAGAGATCAATTTTTTTTTTAACCTCACACGCAGGGTTCTAGCGGGCTACTACTGTCGACACTACGCGCCATCTGTCGGGAGTCGACGCCCGAGGACTGCGGGTCGCACAGGCGTCTCGTATGAATACATGTTTGTGAGCGAACGTTCTTCAATTCTGCCTTTAAAGCGGTCTACCATAGCATGTAGGTGCGGACTATGCCTCGCAACTCACTTTAACCCTGTTCTAAGAGAGTGCTACACTGTTCCCTCGTAGACGCGATATTCGAGGGTAGTCAACCATGCACATTACTAACTGTAAATCGCCGTTTATGCGCGGAATTGCGCTTCCTTTTTTTTCCTGGGGCTGCCCTTCACATGTGTTAAATGTACACATGTTTTTTTTTTTTTTTTATGCATGAGGATGTAGATTTATTTTATCTGACTCCATATTGTGAGATGTAACTGGATCGGCGAACTTCGCGTTGAAGGATGCGTAAGTAAAACGGGTGTTTTTAGCCATGTGGTTCGTCTTTGGCTTTCCTTTACCGTTCCTTTACGGCCAATATATATTTTTATTCCCTTTATTCGGAGAGAAGTCGGCGCAGAAAAAGGTTGAGTGTAGTAGCTTTTTTGCTTTTAGTATCTGTCTGAGACGCAACAAACAAGCACGTTTTCATTGCATGCTATGACTCTGGCCCAAAATGCTACACAGAGAATTCACACACAGTGTTAGCCTCGAATAAAAAAAAATGTACTCGTCTTCAGGCTGCAGAAAACGCGAGAGCTGGCTGCTGTCTTCATATTTATTCGACTTAATACATGAAGTGAAATGGTCTACAGCGGTGACTCAGTGGTTATGCGGCTCTTGACTGCTGATCCTGAAAACATGTCTTCGATCGCAGTACCGACGGCCACGCTTCTGATGAAAACAAAGCTGAAGACGTCCGCGTAGTGTGCAATTTCATCGCGTACTAAAGAACCCCCGATAGTCGATTAATTTCTGGAGCCCTGCATACAGATGGGATGAGCACGGTATCCCAATGAAGTGCAGAATAATATGCAGCCGGCTCACTGAAGTTGGAAGATGTAGACAATGTATTTACATAAAGTGAGTCAGGATCAAGATCGAGATCAAGATAATTGAAGAATTCCATGAGGCCACATTTTAAACCTTGCGAAATTTGGTTGTTTTCTAATTAACCAATCGTGTACGCTGACGAAACCCGCCCGCGATAAGGCGTTGCCTTCACACTCTCGCCGGTCCTCCCACCACGACACTGGTCGATTGGGGTATCATCTCTTCTTGGAATGGGAATTCTTCGGAGCCGACGAAGGGGATGTATGGTCGTCTATCGTCAACCTTGCGTGAACTGAAGCGTCCAAACGTCCGCATCTCAGCCGACTGCCGATTTATGCGCCTCCGGCCCCACCCCCGGATCTGCCGCCGCACTTTTGATGCAGCCGCCATTTGCCAGGGCAGAGGTCCGCGAACAGTGTCTCCTGACCGGTAAGGATGCGGTGGAGCGCTGTTGCTCTATCGCAAAGGGGCGTCAGGACCGCAAAGGAGGGGGAAACTGGCCGCCGCCGGAAATACGTGCGCACGACCAAACACTGCCCAGAACGGGATGCCGGCGAGTAGACAGAGGCACCAACGCTCATACAACTCTCAGTCCTGCCGCAACCGGCCGCTATTCGCGTAACTCAGTCGGTTTGGGAACAACTTTTCCAGTTGCAGACAATCGATCTCAAGAAACTATATTACGGTTATCTCATAGCCGTCGCCACCTTTGAACGCTGAAATCCATTACCATATGAAAACTGAGTTGTGCCCCAACTAGTGTTTCTTTGCTGCTGTTTCTTCTTTTGGCATGTACGACAATGTACGAGGACGGTTTAAAGATTTATCATGTGTGACATGCAGGCTTAACAGTTTTATAGGCGCTGTAGATTTTTCAGGGATAAAAAGAAACGATCCTAATGCAACGGTGTTTACAAATGAACCGCAAAAAAAGCTTTTCTGTTAACTTGGCAACTCATATGAGCCCACACCGATGATTTGTTGATGGGACTGGCACACACCCCGCAAAGGACAACAGAGCCTAAATAGTAAGGTTCGCAATGGCTGGTCCGAAAAGAGCCCATAGACAATTGAATTACATGTGAGCCATTGGCAAGAGTAATGCTTGCAATTGCTCACAAACGTTTTCTCTGCTGTGAGGCACCTAAACGACAATATTAGCGCGGTTGAAGGCTGAAAACCCCAAACACAGTTAAGTGAATGTCGAACTAAATTTAATAAATAACGAGTCATCTATAACTTCAGGAAAGTGCAAAAACAACGCAAATAACACAACCATGCGGGGGAAATATTTCCGCAATATTATCTAGCGCCCGAAGGCGAAATAATCATGGCCACCGTGTAGGCGAGAGGCTTCGATACTGTGACCTCGCAGTCCCCCGAAGAAACGGCCGTGAGAAGGCGCTCCAGTCGGCAAAATATGGCGGCGCCCGAGAATGGCTAAATGGTTTGGTCTATGGGCTCTTCAGGGTTAGCAGGATCTGTGCATTCGCGAGATGTGCCCGCGAGGTTCCGCGGGACATCTGCAGGGTTCTGTTTAACTTTAAAGAAAAGAATCATCCTCCGCCCCAAAGAATTTCGCCTTAGCACTCTTATGGGTCTTAAGGGCCTCAAGAAGTGTTGTGCGTGATTATAAAGGCGTCCGCGCTTGTGCACATCACAGGAATAATGGCTGACACAACGATGGCCCGCGACCTACACGGGTACCTTGACGGCATCGACTTTATAGTGTCATTTACTGAGCTTTTGCTACGTCATGGACTGATTTCGTTTTTAAAGCTGAAATCGCCACTCTTCATATACAAATAAGGTGCTTTCTCACTATCTTCTGTTAGAGAACACAAGAAAAGAATAAACCAAGAAATTCTGGACACATTTCGATACAGAGCATCAGAACATACTTTTTCACGTGTTTTTTAAAATCAAAATTACAACCAATATGTCTGCAGACCTCTCCTAGTTAGGCTTCTAGCTGTTTTCTGTCAATTTTCTAAACAGGCTCATTAGTTTTCTATGGCAGTGTGTGCAGAATAAACTTCAGAAACAAAATTTAGGCACATCAGAAACTTACAGCATTTTAATAAATGCGTTCAAAGGGTATCTCAAATATCGCACATATGCCTTACAATTATTTAAAAAACGCTCCGTATCTGTATCTTATGCAAATTCTTAATAACTCATTGTGAGCTCAAGAATAAATATTGGAAGCTTAGAGATTTATATCATATGTGCTTAAATACTTTTCAGTATTTCACAGCTGCCTCAATTATTTCTGTAACTGCTGTTCAATTGTTTTCTATGCCAGTTTTAAATACCCGCTGCAAACGTAGAAAAAAGTTTAAAGCAAATTTTTGCCCTTCGTATATACCTTACACCATTCCAAATAATACGTGCATAAAAGTATATTTTACACTTTTTTCTTGAAGGTAGAATAAGATGCACTGTGACCACTCCTCCACATAGGTGTCAAGAGAATATTTCGTATTGCACGCGTACGAAGTGGCGTAGGGAGCGTAAGGTGCGTATGTCAAATGCGTATCGTTCATTCAACATTCGTAATGTTGAAACGACTTCCATTCTCATCGAAGATTAGTTCTATCAAGTCTACTTCATGGTCGGTTCTATTATTCTAAATGCCTTACCATTTCTTTCAGTTTAGCCTCTACCTGCTTCACGCAATTTTTGAGCATTAGGACATTTGCCCTTGCCCTTCCGACAGGAAGAGATGGAATGCTATCCTCTTGTTTGTTTGTTTTTTCAATTGAATTCAATTATACGGTGTTTTCCTCAAGTGTTTAATTCTTATGGAGCTGTGCAGAGGTGGACCCCAAACAGCGGGGAGGTTGCCCCATAGGTGACTTTTTTGGGCGTGTGCGAAGTACTTTTACTACATTCAGTCGTTCCAACTGGCAACAATAACTTGCAAATGCGTTATGAACAATGGTTAAGGTTTACTGCAGACTACAGTTCTGAAGGCGCAGTGGGTAACAGTGCGGCAGCATTGGCGCTACGGAAGTGATCGATCCGTAGCCATACGATATGTTTGCAGTGTCCATCGGTATTTGAGACCAGGGTCATATTTCAACAAAGGAACTAGTTACATGACATTTATTGAAATATTATGATCATGCCACAATGCCCAGTTCTACACCGGTTCTGTTTTAGATACGATTATTGCGCTACTCCAAATACTGTTGCCCCGTAATGTCAAGCTGAGGGCCCTACGCAACGATATATATATATATATATATATATATATATATATATATATATATATATATATATATATATATATATATATATATATATATATATATATATATTTGTGTGCTGTGCACATAATACATGCATACTGTGCTCGATACCTTGTGTGGCCTATCGATACCTTGTCCGCGCTGCAATGTTTGCGTGTTTTAAGGATACTGCACGAGCATCCTGTATCTAACGTGGCTAAGCTCACCAGCAGTGGAAGACATCTTCACGCTAGTGTCCCTTATAAGATAGGATTGCTTTTGTCGCTGACATGAGATGTCGCTAAAGACCTGTACCTTACGAGCATTAAGCTGAACCTAAAGATTCAGTGTATTGTCCTCTTTATCTACATCGTACTGAAAGCCGTTTGTATGCATGAGGTAATGCTTCGACCGCGATGTGCCGGCATACAAACCGGGCACAGTGAAATGTAACACCTTGAACCTTTACAACAAAGCACATTTGTGACTAACAATTACTGGTTTGTTTCAAGTTTTCATCTCACAGTACTGAAACCTTACAGTGGGGCAAGTCGCGTGACCTCCGCTTCAGTGGCCTCTCCGATTTCCAGGTAAATACTATTACATTCGTTGTCGCTTTCCTGTAAAAATACAAGCAAACGAAACGATCACAAACACACACGCCGACGAACGACATGCAATCCACCAACAGCGGTGGAAGTATTGAACAAGCCGTGATATCCGCTGTCCTCGATGTGTGCTGCGGCGCCATTATATCACAAGCGATGACTGCAATGCCTAGGTTCATCGCTGTGGTGCGTGCTCCTTCAAGGATTTTATCGGAATGTGAATACGTGTGGTAATGCGGATTGTCACAAATACGGTTGTGCAAAATGGTCATAGCGGTGGGAGCGTTTAGCAAACTATGAGCACGGGCGTATGACGGTAGTAACAACCCACCTGTGTAAAATATCACCGCGTTAATGCTGCTGATGTGAGGTGCAATAAATGGTGGCTTTTTAGGATGTGTGGTATATGTGTAACAAGAACCTCCATTTGACATCATCATCATCAGCCGCACTATACCTCTGCAGGGCGAAGGCCTCTCCCATACTCCTCATATTAACCCGGTGATATGCTAGCTGCGTCAACTTGATCCCTGCAAACTTCTCAACCTAATCCGCCCATCTAACATTTTACCATTCCTTTGCGTGCTTTCCTCCACTAGGAATCAAATTCGTTACCCTAGCGACCATCGGTTATCCTCTATTCGCAATACTTGTTCTGTACGTGCTTATTTCCTCTTCTTGACTTCCACGAGAATTTCATTAACTCGCGTTGCTTGACCCACACCGAACTCTTCCTATCTTTTAACGTTACATATTCCATTTTTCGTTCCATAGCCCCCTGCGTTGTTCTGAACTTAAGTGGAACCTTTTTCGTTATCCTCCATGTTTCAGCCCCATAGGCGAGTACCGGTACGATGCAACGCTTATATGTATACTTTCCTGTTGAGCGATACCAGTAAGGTCCTAGCCACAATCTGCGAGTACCTGCGAAATTCGCTCCATATCAAACATTTTCTTAGCTATTTCTCTTTCGTGGTCCACATCCGCGGTTACTACAGTAGATATATTCGCCTACCTCTTTCAGTGCTTCGGTACCTATTGTAAACTGTTGTTCCATCCGGACGCTGTTGAACATCACATCAATCAATCATTGCAATGCATCCTTTGAGTTACTTAGCAAGGCAATGTCATCAGCCAGTCGCAGATTACTGAGGTATTCTATATCAATCCTTGTCCCTAACTTCCCCCATTGCAATTCTGAATACTTCCTCTAAGTAAGCGAGATCGTGTTTCCTTGCCCTAACACCTTTCCTTGTGAGAATTTTACTACTTTCTTTACGCAGAACTACGGCTGATGTGAGGCCTAGGGTTGGTTAGGGTGGCCGCCAACTTGGGTGGCATCACGTGACCTATGGTAGGCCTTAGTTTGGCCATCATCACAGATCTCAACACGTGGATGGGTGGCCGCGATCTTGGGCGGCATCACGTGACCTATGGTGGGCCTTAGTGTGGCCGCCATCTTAGATGGCATCACGTGACCTAGGGTGAGTTTTAGGGTGGCCGACATATTGGATGGCATCCCACCATGGTGAACACTGCTTCGAACTTACTCAAGCTCTTGTTGGCCACGTGACAGAGCCGGAAAAACCTAGGCAAAATAGCCAAACGTGAGAAAAGCTAACGCTCTTAAAAGCAAATTAGCAAGACCTCATAGTTTTGGGATCCGTGCAGGTATTTTGTCTGTGTGTAAAGAGGATTATCGCTCATCTTGCCTTTAGGACACCTAGAAAAAGTGCAAGACTGTAAGGGTACTTTTATGATGAATGCTAAGAAAAACACACGAAATCTCATGCATTGCAACCTGCTCCAAAGCACTTCGCAGTACTCATATGAGCGTTGCAATAATTCCTATAAGCACACAAATGAGCTACGAAAAATCTGCAGTTGCTCTGTGCTTCAAAACTTTCTACGTACTAAGTTTTCGTATACTAAATGATTTGAAATTCAGGAAAACGCATTATAACGGTGTCGAGGAAACGATATTTCTTAAATTGTGTAGTCAGCTACACCGTTTAGCAACTTCGTCTCTGTACGATTTATACTCTCAAGTGCCACGAGTTCGCTTTCCCAAAAGCACGTTTTATTGAACACCACTACGTCTCATTTCTTCTATTCCTCTCATAAATAAACTGTTGTAATAAAATTAAACACCGCTACTGTCGACGAATTTCAGTTTCCATCTAGATCCCCTCAAACACATGTTCTTTTTTTTTTTTTTTGCTCACGGAAGGCAGTTGATATTAACGACCGCGTTGTCATCAAATCAAAGCACTCGCAGATTATTACTAGCAGCTTACCGGTATCGCTCAAGAGGAAAGTACACAACCGTTGCATCTTACCTGTACTCACCTATGGGGCTGAAACGTGGAGGCTAACCAAGAAAGTTCTACTTAAGTTGAGGACAACCCAGAGGGCTATGGAACGAAAAATGGTAGGGGTAACATTAAGAGATAGGAAGCGTGCAGGGTGGGTCAGAGAAATGAATCAAGCTACTGACATTCTAGTGGAAAACAAGAAAAGGAAATGGGCATGGGCAGGGCATGTAGTGCAAAGAGAGGATAACCGATGGTCGCTTAGGGTAACAAACTGGATTGCAAGGGAATTAAGGAAAGCGTAGCAGTGGGCGGCAGAAAGTTAGGTGGGCGCATGAGGTTAAGAAGTTCGCAGGGGTCAAGTGGATGCAGCTAGCACAGAACCGGGTTAATTGAAGAAATAGGGGAGAGGCCTTCGCCCTGCATTGGGTATAGTCAGGCTGATGATGATGATGTCATAATTCTGGACTGGATTTTGACTGCATTGCAAAGCCTTCTTCCGGAAACCGGGATCCTCCATTCGCGGCAGCTCAAAGCGAGTTTGTTGCATCGCCGCGACAGAAATCGCCACATTTCCCGCTTGCGTGTGAAACAGCTAGGCTTAGCACGAACCACTTCCGTGCCATTCACAAAGGCTGTTGAGCAGTTCGTAATGCCCAAGCTCCTCGTTGGACGACTCTCGAAAGCGTAACATTGTCCAACTGAGTGTCTCGAATGAATGCACTAGCGAAAAAACCGTATGAGTCAGAATAACCTCATACAGATGTCTTATACTAAACTCGTACAAACCTCCTACAATATCATATCTTTCTCATACGTTGAATGCTATTTGTATGTGAGGATATGAGGTTTGTACGAGTTTAGTGTGAGTTTGGTATGAAAACTCTGTATGAGGTCATTGTGACTCATGGGGTTCTCTCGCTAGGGTGAGCAAAGATGCTTACGGTAGACGCAATACAATGCAAAGTATACTCACTTTGATATAAGTGTCTGCGGCGTTAACATCGACGTTTGGCTGCAGCTTAATCTTGCAAGCACCGTTAAAATTTATATCGAGAAAGCCGAAAGTGTAGGCAAGTGAACAGCACATCAAGCCGGCGTTTATATCGTTCACTTTGTCCCCGTATTCAACTTCAAAAATGTTCTTGATCTCGTCATCGCTGTAAGCTGTGAATGAGAATAAAACAAAGGCTGCACTGGACGAATTTAAAAACAGAAAACGTTATGACAACCTGCCTGATTCCAGAAAATAAAACACTATAGGAGGGAGAAAACTGCTTTTAGTTGCGTGCTTTTCTCAAGTCTAAATTTTTATTCGGCGCATTGCGCCGCATCGTTGCTTAATGCTCTCCAATGCATTACGGTTTGCGTGTTTTACCGCTACTGTACCGTACGGTTAATTGGGCTCGACAATAACTGTCCGGAACGCCACTCTATTAGGAGATTTTTGTAATAAAAATGACTGCGCCACTCGCAGGCACAAAGTAGCTGATCGTTCACCATTAGGAGGTTTATACGGTACGCGTTACAAGTAAATGTTCTTTTTTAATAAATTACAATACATGTCAATATATCCATACATTGCTTATGTTTTATAATATGCAACTTATTTTACTCAGAAATCGCGTTGACATTTAAGTTCTCGGTTACTTCTTTCCGTAGTATAGTTTAAAAAAGATTGTGACCAGTGGTAAACATTTGAGAGCCTAAACTATTCTGTAAACCCTGGTGTACGAAATACACTCTCGTTAGAATGACCTCGCAACACCGCAGAGAAGCCACGCGGGTGACGTGCATTTGACTAACATCGTGTTCCGCGCTTCGGATTTCATCAATAGGGAAGAATGTCACGTTTATTGAACTTGCACTTTGCCCCTTGAAAGTGCCAACTACGATACGCGGAAACCTGCGCAATTTTGAGAGAAGCGCACGTAGTATGTTCAATGTTGAAGCAGCGAAATTTCGAGATGCTCATTATAGCTGTTCCTGCGTTCACAACAAAACACACACACAAAAAAAACATCTATTACAAAAACAAAAGGGGAAACCGGTCGACATGAAAAAACAAATTATGTACTGCAAAACATATAGACCAGGAAACTGCATCAACTAATTTTAGTTCCCGTACTATCAGCAGGAAAAATTCACAAGACGCCAGTGTGCATCAGAAAATCAGCTCGACGAAGTCATGTGACCCAATCGCTGGAAGTTAGTCACGGTTAGGGAGGAGAGGCGGGGGGGGGGGGGGGGGAGAACGTGCGTGATCTATCATATTGTAACAATATCACGCGACTGTATCAAGAGGCACAACTAAAACTTTTTTTTTTCTGAGACCTCGACTTCGTAAGCTTTTGCTAAGAATAGTTCTGTTGGAGCGTGTGGCCGGAGTCCCACAGGTGGAGACACGCGAGCTAGTAGACCGCTTAAAGGAGCCATTTTTAATGAAGCATAAATAATGGAAAGAAGCCGGCGCCAAGCTAGTGCCGAATTCACGGGACACCAGTCAGCCTGACAGGAAGACCCGGTAAATAACTCCTCCCTGCAAGACAGAGTCGCGGAGGATCGCGTTAGAGACCGGGTGAGAGCTCTTCTTTCTCTCTAACGAAGGAAAGAGTGCAAGGCGCCCCTGACCGGTTGGACGCGGTGTGTCGATGTGTGTCAGTGCATTTCTTTCCCACGTACATTAGAGAGATTTAGTTTACCGCGATCCGCTACCGTGATTTGCCACCGCGCGTTCCATTGCGCATGCCCAGATCCCCTTGACGCCGATAGATGGCGCCACATACTTGATGTCGCCACATAGACCTGCCGCATCGGGACCAATCAGCTTGTGCGCCCCGCCCACGCGCGATAAATTGTCACGGTGGCGGATCGCGGATCACGGCAAGCTAAATCTCCCTATTGTGTAACGCTCTTCGTATTCTCCGCGGAATAAATGTTGCGTTGTAGAGAAAGAATGTGTGTGATGAAATGGCAGCCTCAGGATCGAACCACGTCTTCGCTGTAGAAGTTTTTGTTGTGCTAATGAAAGATAGAATAAAAATAAGGGAAAGGTAACAAATTTTTTCTCCGAATTTTTTTTACTTATTCTTCGTGGACATAATTCGACCTCTGAAGTGGCTTGCATTTCAGATAACGTGATTATAAATTAAATCTGTTGCATGCTTTGTCTGACAGCCCACAAGTTAGTGGCAAAGTAATATTGTGGCTGTGTGTTCATTCTTCTTCCCCTCCCAGTGCACATATCACACACACAAACGGAGGTCCACTGAGAGTCTTTACTCTTCGTTCCTTCGAGCTTAGGAGTGAAAAACTGCCATTCGCAAGGGGTCAAGAGGACGGCAGTCGCTCTCTTAATTTGAAGTCATAAACTTGGGACCATAAAGCTCTTACGCTTGCCTTGGAGAGTCGTGGCCCCATTGGAAAGATCAAAATTGTCCTTCATCACGAACAAATCACACGTTCCCACGAGGCTTTGAACAAGGGCCCTGTTGTTTTTGTATTGAAGACCAATGAAGCAGAATATAGGATTTTCACCCGGTTGGTCTGGAAATCAAAAGAGGGAGAGTTAAATGGTAAAAAACGCACTCACAAAAGTAGTGCGCTCTTGTAACAATTGAACACTACGAACACCTCTGCAAGCCGCTTTCGCAATGAGGACAAATGCATATGATGCAAAGTTCCTCGAAGAACTCTAGAATGCGAAGGGAGTATGAAATTACGCCGCATCATGCATGCCACTTGCATTCCCTGTGACGATGAAAACGTGTTTTCTCGTGGCAAAATAAGCAGAAACGTTCCCTACCCCTTTCCCTATTCCACTACCATCCGTCCTACCCCACTCGTGCCTGTACCCCCTGACTCTACACTATATGCACAGAACATTTTGCCTCTCCCTGCTACATCCTCTCCCTCTGCCCGGCGGACCCTAGCCTGCGAGGGCTAGAGTACTTCAAGACCTAGCTGGGAAGACTGGGAGACCCTGCTGCGCTTGACGGACCCGGCCGTGCAGGCCGTCGCCACCGGCCGGGCTGCCAGTGTTATGAGCCTGAGGAACATAAACAGTTCAGTTGCGGTGAGGTCGCGTGGAGACCCGGGGGCCTGCGCGCCCCGAATTCCTGCGTCTTTAAAAAGTTTTTCTGTTGGTCTGTTAAAAGGCAAACCAATATGAAGCGCCTTAAATTACTATGAAGGATATTCATGTATACTAGTCCGAGGAGATAGAAGTCATACGACAGGCAACGAAGAATTGTAAATGGACAAAAAAAATCTATCTATCTACAGCAGGTAACGAATAAATTCGGACCACATTGGTCAAACGTATGGGAGAATAACCATGAGGTGGAGCACAGGGTCGCTCAATGTAAAAGGGAACGGTCAGTTTGCGTAAAAATACAAAAATTACTCATTATTTGTCCAAGAGCGTCCAGCATGACTTTCGTACTTTATATGTTAAAAGGAATTCTATATATCAAAGATAAAAAAGTATTGTTTTCTCAAAATTAGAGCCACTATTTATTTAGCGCTAATATTCTGCTCCCGTTTAGGTAGAGTGACTTTGCATATTTGGCAGTTGCTCCTATTAATCCAGTAGCCCTCGAGAGGAAAGAGTATGACAGCCTAATTATCCTATATGCGACCTATAGGACAGGAAGTGAAAAGTCTTGATCTTCAGTCATGGTCAGCGCAGCGATATGTGTAAAGGAAGATAATCTATCACGTTACGACATAGGAAGACCGTAGAATGGGATAGGTAACAAGCGCGAGTTAATATCCGAAATTAGGAAGAAGTGAAGGACATAGGCTAGAAATCTAATGCGAGGAACAAATCCGATATAAAGCAATTCTTCATTCCTGCAATAAAATTAATTGCGACGGAAGGTAGACATAGTTGTGGGTATCAGACACTAAGGAAGGTAGGTTTAGATTAAGCTGTTGTGGATAAGACGGCAGCATCTGGCGCAGAACAGGGTTAACCGAAGTTCAAAAAGCGCGGAATTTGTCCTGTAGTAGGCTAGTTGGTATGGTTATGGTCAAGGAAATAACGTGGAATTACATGAATAAAAAAAAAAGAAATAGTTTGAGGTCATTTCCCCAGCGATTACGGAACACTGCACCCCAATTTACGAGTTAATGTGCCTTAAAAGCATGTCGCTGCATCAGAACTCTATGATCGGTTCCTAAGACAACTAGGGCGCATCTTTTCCCCGCAGATCCCCTTCATATCGTGACCGGCTCTAAAATCCAAATCGTGTGTGCGCAACATTCTTGCCTGCTTTTAGCAAAGAGGTCTGCCGTACCGGACTGCCCGGGAGCGATAGCAACAGGCAATTCACTTCCTCTTTCCTCTTCTATTAGTACATAGACTTATTTGTTGCATGTAATATGATTGTTCCATTCGCGGCGTCGAGGTACGTACGCAACATTCCCTCGAGTGGAAGATGTGTTTTTTTTTTCATGGTGTAAACTTGTGCGTGTTAATTTAGGATGAGTGCATTCAACTCAACACTATACTAGCAAGAGCAGCCATACGGCAACAATTTAAAGTTATACAGACTTCTCAAACCATTGCTGCTAAAAACATTTCCTGGGCCAAGAACAGGCAGTGGTCCCAGAATCACCAGCAGAGAACGAGCGACTGCGCAATGCCTCGCGCTAAAGTGATTCCACGAAGATAATGCCTTCCAAAATTCCCTGCATATGCAGGTCCCACATTGTATCTCGGTTTGCAAAGCCCACTTTCACGAGGTATAAAAACTAGCTTTGTCTCGTTCTTGTGTCATGAGCTTCGCTCGTTCAGCAATGAGGGTCGCAGAAAACGAGCCCGTTTTGGCCTTCCTAATAGCCGGCATAATGCATCTGCTGATTGCGGTTCCAATGCAAGTAAACTTCTCATGTTTTTTTTCGTGTGTGCGTGTGTGTGTGTGTGTGTGTGTGTGTGTGTGTGTGTGTGTGTGTGTGTGTGTGTGCGTGCGTGCGTGCGTGCGTGCGTGTGTGTGTGTGTGTGTGTGTGTGTGTGTGTGTGTGTGTGTGTGTGTGTGTGTGTGTGTGTGTGTGTGTGTGTGTGTGTGTGTGTGTGTGTGTGTGTGTGTGTGTGTGTGTGTGTGTGTGTGTGTGTGTGTGTGTGTGTGTGTGTGTGTGCGTGCGTGCGTGCGTGCGTGCGTGCGTGCGTGCGTGCGTGCGTGCGCGCGCGCGCGCGCGTGTGTGTGTGTGTGTGTGTGTGTGTGTGTGTGTGTGTGTGTGTGTGTGTGTGTGTGTGTGTGTGTGTGTGTGTGTGTGTGTGTGTGTGTGTGTGTGTGTGTGTGCGCGCGCGCGCGCGCGCTCGCGTGCGCACTTTTGTATTACAAAATTTCCCTTTCTACCGATACTTTTATACTTTTACTGCATAGTAGTCAAAAAGACGATTGTCTGGAACAGGAGCTAAGCACATATTGTTGCGTGCAGAAGATAAAAACAGATGTACTTACGTTTATCCCACAGTCTGAGATCCTCAGTAGCTGTGGGAAAAAGAAGTTAATTGAACCAACTGCGTTACACTAATAACCCTGTTGTACCAGTACAAAAGTAAAGACGAACATTTGTCATGAAACATACTCTATGGCTCTTTTGTCAAATCGAGATGTAGAAAGTTTTAACAAGTTTTAATTTACCAGGGACCATAGTACATGAGGATCCATTGTCCATATCTGAATAAGCGACAATTATTTGTCTGACCATTCGTCATTGCCGTTCGGCGGCATTCTTGCGACTTTATAATATCTCTGTGACGCGGTCAGACCAATGGCTCATTTGCGACTGGACCTCCAATAGATTACTTATATCTAACGATGAGCCAGTGTGTACGGTGAATGAAAAATGATATCTTAAACTTGAGGACCCGCTACCCTTCTTATTGTGAATGTAGTCTTACTGCTTTTTTCTGATGCTGCCATTACGCTGACGTGACGACAGATAAAATTTAAATTTACGACGGATCCTTAATAGAATAAAACCCTAGGCCTTATTAATTAGGCCTCAACTTATAACATCACCGGCATACGTCTCATCGCACATCGATAACTCTTGTAAAGCAGGAATACCTCATTTTCGAACTGCATCTTATCAATATTCATTTTTACCCAAAACAGCAACGGAGTGGAACTGCCTGCCTGAAACGCTGATGCTTGTTGACAATGTCGATGAAAGAAAGCTGTGTACTGTGCACCAACGATTGATAGTAATATTTATTTTAGTTTCATAGTTTTATAGGTGAAGTTGTGCACTTTGGGCCTTCCAGCGATCACGTTGCGCGTTGTACGTGACTTCTTATCTCCTTCCCTTTTTTTTTATCGAGTGTTGCTGTTTGTATGCGATATCGTGACCGTCATTTTTTTCCACCCTATCCTGTATTTATGCATTTAATAATTTGCAACCTGTATAATTTGTTTTGTTTGCTGTTATTATTTTATTGTGTGAATTCTGCATTGTAAACATCATTTGCCTTCATAACCTACAATGCCATGTAACCATGTTCTTTCCTCCCCTCCTTTTTTTTTTTGCCCCTCTATAATGCCCACCGGGCCAAGTGGGTAACTGAAGTAAATAAATAAATAATAATTTATCATTACCTAGCAGTGCGCCTCTCAGACGCCCTCATACTTTTTGCCCATTACTACAACGGCTTAGGATAAACCCTTTTATACTTTCCCATATGCCCGGAACTTACCATCATATGCAGCGCAGTGTCCCTGTTAAAAAGTAGCTGTACACTTTATATGCGTACACCCTCGCCATGTTTACCAAAGCTGACGTTAGGATAACTAGGTTGAACGGGGTTTAATCTCCGCAATTTTCTATTTTTATGAATAATAAGTACCCTTGGCAAAAGTGGCAGTTAGGTGCACTTACAAGAAGTACACGCCGTCACCATGAGTAACACTTAATACCAAAGTATCAGAGTGTCATGGGTGGTGTCAGCAGGGTGTCATGCGTAGTAAAGAAAATGGTTTCAGACTACAAATAATTTTTTTCAAAGAGATATGAAAAACAAACGTTCCCGAAAATTGATCGATGCGGCAAATAACGCTACCTCTGACTAACAACGCAAAACACACAAACATAATTAAAGTCAAGCTAGCCGATTTCCTAGCCTGATGGCAGATTGCAGACCATCTTCATGGGATTTCATTCCCTTGTTTTGGGGTTTCTTCTGTTCCGGTAACATTTTAAGGGAATTATACAACATAAAGAAATCTGGGGAGTGTTTTTTTTTAGACATTGCTTGTTCTGCCTGGGGTTTGTGGACGCGTTATAATCAGATAGCACACCTGTGAAAGGTATATTCTCCATATGCGCCCTTGATATACGCGCTTTAGAGGGCTATATCATTAGATTTAAAAACTAATTTCAGAAATTTAACATGGCCAAAACCAGTACAGCACGCTAAAGTACTGCCTTTAACGCCGTTTTTCGCAGTGTGTCGGGTCCCCGACAAGTACCGCGAAGGACGAGGCTCGCTATCCATTTTAAACAAGCCTGATTTTACCAAAGGCTCATCACGCGAGTTTATACGGCAAAACTACGTGACACATACGTCCCGGCTAACTTCACACACACGGTCAATGTAAGTAAACGCAAAAGCAGTGACGTCACAAAAACCACCCACAAATTTGTTCCCGGACATATCACCTGCAACCTTCCACATGCCAGAGACAGGTTGTAGTTGACATTTAAGGTCTAAAGGTCGAGGTTTCACATATGTCCCGTTTTTCTCATTTTATCGTTCACCAAACCGTTACAGAGAACGAGTTCTTACCAACTCGTCTACGATGACGGCATTTTTCCGCCGCAGACGATAAATTTATTGCTGAAAATTTTAAATTTTTATATTTCTATACCGCATATTTAAAACTCCTGATGTCTATACGCAGAAAAGAAAATGGAAATTTCATGATCGTTTTTTTTTTTTTTTTTTTTTTTCTGAAGTGAAGGGTGCTGTAGCCAAGCCTTTAGCCTCTCGAGATCCGGACAAAACTCAGCGTCCAAATACTCCGTTTGCGTGTGAAGAGAGCAGCTGCTGGT
This sequence comes from Amblyomma maculatum, assembly GCF_055883805.1. Classification (NCBI taxonomy): domain Eukaryota; kingdom Metazoa; phylum Arthropoda; class Arachnida; order Ixodida; family Ixodidae; genus Amblyomma; species Amblyomma maculatum. The sequence goes on along the minus strand of NC_139346.1, from coordinate 94,920,658 downwards.
GGCAGCTGCATTTTGTTTTTGAACCCTGTCCAACTTATAAAAGCTCCTTCGCGGTGTTCAGCAGCTTTGTGCTAATCGAGCTGCACTCTCGTGGCCAAAACTACGTTTACAAACTTAAAGCCACTCGCTGGCTTCGAAGCCGAAACCGGGACTGGTTATGGCTAAAAGCTCGTGTTACGGCTTATATAATGCAGTACTGGTAGTCAAAAGTCACTGAAGTTCTTGCAGAGCAATGCACATATGATGTTTTTACTTGGTTACGAGAAACCAAATGTATCAACAACTGAACATGAAAATATGAAACGTCATTTCAAAGTTGACATATTTTCAAAGCATCGCGGAACGTGAACGCGGTAGTGGCACCCTGCTAAGAGTACAGGGTGAGAGCGCAACCCGCAGAAACACTTTTTTATGAAGTACTTTTCTTACATGAAAATGTACCAATAGGGCCGCTGTTTCCAGGCAGCAAGTAAATAGCAGCAAGCATTTAGGATGAGAGAGTATGTCCTTGAAGTTCAGCAAATAGTGAAGGGGTGGATGAAAACGTGAACGGGCAAAGAAAAAATTATTGCTGCCTCTGCGTCTATCGCTTCGTGCCCCCTTCTCCCTTCTCCGTTCCCTTTTCCCTCGCCCGATTATCTGCCCTCTTTACAAGTAAAGTATGTGATGACCCTCGCGTAAGAACACTCTATATAGGTCTGTTGGCAAATTGTTGGTGAGCATGTATATTAATGTGGCACTTTAATTCGCCCCCGATCCGTGGTCATTGTGAATCGCCTCGCAATCTGCATGTGGCTTTTAAGTAAAATGCTCGGGCATGCTCAGAAATCAGTAATATCGTACCAGAGAAATATATAGGTGAGAATATTACTTGGCCGTCGAGACTTTGGGAGCGTATGTGTTCTACGGAAAATGTCCGAAGGTCGCGCCAACATTTTTATTCTTAGTGGCCTAACTGGGGCCATAACAAACTTGAATGGTCCTACTGCAGCAGCGCCTGATTACTACCCTCCCGTTTGATATCTTTTTTACTTCTAACATTTCGGTGCGCTTAATTCAGGCCTGTGGACGAGGCAGCTATCACGCCTTTACTTCAAAACATTTTACCCCTTCTTCAAAGGTCCATAGTGGGCGCATACAATAACCACCCCTTGTTTCCGAGCCCTGCACTCTTTTATTTCATTTAATTTCATTTTATTACCTTAAAGACCCCTCGCGGGGTATTACATAAGCACATTTTCTACCGGAACATTGATTTGTGCCATATCTAATTTAATTTCGTTCGCTTCGGGGCAGAGGGGCGAGGGATGATGCTGCGTAATGAAGAGATATAAGTAGCATTTAGTGAAGCTTTAAAGCCTATGTAATATTTTGGGTTTAAAACGTATAATGTCATTTCACCACTGAAGCCACTGAAAATATTCGCTTCCCGCATGACGCCACGAAATGCGCAGGGAAAAAAAAAGCGGTCGGCGCGCTTGCTTTTTGATAGCAGTTATGCTGTCATGGACTGAATATTTTCGCTATACCTTGTACGCAGAATTACGATGCTCTAAGGACTGAAAAATAAACAACGATGTCGTCGGAAGACTATTTCCTCAAGACGCGCGCGAAGGAAGGTAATGCAAGCATTTGTGAGCCATATCCCAAGCATCAAAGCACCACCTCTTTTACCATCTGGTCGAGGAGCCAAGCTAAAATTACGGAATAGAGAAGGGTGAAATATTTTAGAAAAGTGTTCAACTTACTCACTGCCGGAGGTTCTGTAAAAGACGATAACAGTTTTAATTTCGCTTTCTGTTAAAAATTTGAAGAATCGATAGCGGGTATCGCCGTACGACAAAACCAAATCAAACAATGCAGGTTTAAAGATACTCCTCTGCATGTTCTGCTCGTGAAAGCACGAGTAATAACGATGCCGTCACAAAACCTGGCTCCCAAGATAACTTGAAACGCTCTCATTGAAGGTCACAACTGAGGGTTGCACAGGTCGCTTACTCCCAAGCATCGCTCTGCCGTTCCCTAAAAATGATTATAGTTGTCAATGGGCAGAAACACGGCCTAGCTCTTCACGACTGATGCTAAGACTGGTGTCCTTCCGGTTTTCTGTAGCAAACAAACCGGTCATTTATTAAGGGCATCAAGATAAACCTGAACCATTGCTGAGCCGTTATTGTAAGCTTGTCAGCTTACCCGTGTATATGGCCGCTGTTTCAGTCTCTTCCGGTGGAGTCGCTGGAGGCGGTGGTTGCACTGTTCGCGCCAAAAAGAGAGTGCGCATCACATGCCTAATCGCGAGAAGTTCGTCGAATGTGTCACCCCACGTTTATACTATACCAGAAAAGTCGTAAATTATCTTCTGAAGCTCATTTTCGATGAAATAGTAGTACGTGGTTTCTCATTTAAGAAATATAAAAAAGAAGCATAAAGACATTTGCAAGCTTCTGTATCTCATATCTCAAAGCACCTGAAGTGGCACGGCTAAAACAAAGAGATAACGAGGAAAAGGGAGAGGAAATCAAAAAGTGAGCGACAGTGAGAACGGACAAGGTTGGTTAAAACAAAAATAAAATGCTATCATGCGATATAGTACAATCGGAAGAAAACAAAACAGTATTCTGCACCACAGAAACAAAATATATCGAATAAAAGGCTTTCAGGCGGCGTAGCATTGTGGTCGACGCTCAAATGAACTTCACGAGTGGGATGAGTTGGGTTCCTGCGACCGACTAGCTTCAGAAAAACGTCTGTACTCGGAAAGGCTTTCAACATCAGTTGCGATGGCTTTTATTGCAAGCAAAACCGTCCAGATGATAAAAAAAGGTTCTGAACAACAGACCTTACTTAATATGCTTTCTTAGCAGTGAGAAACACTGGCCAGTAAATTCAAACGTAACCAATAAAACCTAGTCCACGCGACTCTTTTCCTAAGTGAGATTATCGCACCCTGGCGAGATGCCCACTCTCGCGCCTTGAATTAAACTCCGAACTCAGAAAAGCGCCGCTTCAATATTTTCCACAATGGAGGGCTATACGCTCACTAGTCACTATCGACGCAACGATCAAACGAAGCAACAACAAAATAAAACTTCACGAAATAAGCCTCATTCCATGACAGTGTCGCACAGAGCGTGTGCCTGTTGGTGGCCCCCTCCAAAATCTGACTGGCCTCAATGACATCACCAGAAGCGCCGATCTAGATCACTGTCAGAGTACGACACAGATGGAAACATTTGCATTACATAGTGCGCAAATAAAAGGCTGCTATGCTCTACGTCAGTCATAACAGAAATGACGCGTGGGCACTTGTCCATACTGCACGATCGTTCATTCTGGCTTCGTAATATTCTGCCACGCCAGCTTCGTAAAGTTTCCCGGTTGCGTCGCGGGCGTGAAGCGACACGTCAGGCAGTTCAATGCAGCTGGCACTAACCAATTCCGAAGCGAACGGTCGAGTGCAGGCCTAGCGTATACAGCCAACCAAATCTCGACCAGATGCATGCCACTTACATCAAAGGCCTTTAACAACCCAACGCGTGTGAAAATTCTGAAACATCAGTCATATTCTGCCGTGAAACAACTCAAGGAAATCGTCGTAGACGAATATGCAGTGAAATATTTTCCACGGAGTTCGATCGGCACTATAACTGTGGACCTATTATCTGAACTGCACATGGGCCACCACCTTCTTGTAATACAGCTGTACTTTAACTTTGGAAAATGGAAGCCAGCCTAGAACTCGCGTTGCACTACATGGGCATGCATTTTTGTAAAATGAGTATGGAAGCGCAGCAGGCACGTGCAGCATGCGCAAATCGAATGTAAAAATAGTGTACTCCTTGAAATGGCGCCCCAAATGCAGCCACATTGAATAAACTTTGCCTAGTCTGGTTACGTGGGTACACTCAAGGGTGCGGGTCAGGGGTGCTGGGCCCGTATTCCGAGTTTGAGTCGCTACCGCAGTGTCGCTATCTCACGTGACCTCGAGTTATCTGATTGGTCAAAATGCCGGAACCGGGTGTTGCCACTACGGAACCGGAAGAGGTGGCAACACAATATTCCGGCGTTTCCACCAATCAGATGACTTGAGGTCGGGGAGATAGCGACACTTTCGATAACGACGTAAACTCGGAATGCGGGCCCTGCAACGTTATTGTCAAAACATCAGGGGGAGTACCTTTTCTTACATGACACTTGTTCAAGCTAGCAAGACATTAAGTCTTAATTCAGCAACCTTAAAATAATGCGCACTGCCTGAGTGCATGCGTCTTCGGCGTTTAATAAACGTCTGCTGTTCAGCAGACGCTGTAGGGATTCCTTAAGCACTCACGGCGGTTGGTGAAGTAGAAAGCACCGGCGATGAGCAGAGCCATCACAATGATGAGATACAGGGCGGCGCAGATGAAGACCAGCGTATCCGGAATGATGGGCCGCTGCATCAGGTCGTACATCGCTTGTTGGCTGCAGCGTGGAGAAGAAGCATTCGTCAAAGAGGAAAGACCAGTTATGTTGTATTTGTGTTGGGTTCTCTGAAAGGGGATGGAGTGGGAGAGGGACTACGGGGCATCCAGATTTTAAAGAAAGGATGGAGAGGGCTCTCTCATACAGCAACCTCTAGGTTAAAATGCCGGCGTGCAGTGTTTATAGTTTCAGAAGTTCAAGTTCGCGATAAGCATTTCCATCTCTCAGGCACTGAGATAGATCACAAGGCTTCAATAGCGCTTTCTCCCGAGAGAATATTAGAGTGATAAAAAATGTGTTTTTTTTTTTTAACGATTGCATATCCAATGTCAAGTTTTGGTCATGTGCGCTATTTGTGAAAAATATACGATCCAAAAGGTCTGTTTCTAAGGCTTGCCATGACGTTCATTACTCGTTGAAAATATCGTAGATGACTAATTTCGTTCTCACTCTTCTCTTGCTTACCCTTATGATCTGTTATTGCCTCTAGGTGCATTAGTACAGGGCTTAGAAGTAAACCACTTGAGACGTATAGTTTTGACAAAGACTACGCATTGAAGTGTAGTTTACTTGAAGACATCTTTGCATGTTTTTGATGTTTTTGTTTTTGTTCCCACAAAATTAAGTTATCTGTATGATGTGATGCATCATGGTGAGAGCCCCAGAATTTTCCTAGCTTCCATAAAAGGTTCATAAAAATCACCTAAACTAAGCAAGGGCCTACTTAAACATTTGGCATGAGTATATATATAGTTATTCAAGAATGTTATAGCATAATGGTTTCATGTCTGTAACAAGGTCTCAATCGCATAACGACTAAGCAGTCATATCAGCCCATCTTGTCCAATTCATAAACAAAGCCGTAGCATAGTTAAGCACGTTAGTGGACTTTTTCTTGTCAAATTTGCATAAGGCTAATGCAAAGCGGGCGCTGTGTAGCGTTTTTTTATTATTATTATTTATTCGTTTTGATGTACAACATGCCGAAGCGTTATCTGTCCATACTCTCATTCTATATTCAGATTCTTTTCTGGCCGCTTCGGTGGGTGCGGCAAAGTGATTTCCCATTCGTTAATGTTTAAGTGTATTGCGGCGAAAACCTTTCTTGGCTCATCAGCGGCTCGCGCGGAAAGTGACTATTTGCGGAATGCGTGGCCAACAAGCCGGGAAATTTACGAAAAAAATCCTCTTCCACTGAGAATCGAGCTCCTACCCTTCACATCACCGGCCGAACGCGTTAACGAAAAAGCCAAGCCACCCTTTTTTTTTTTCTTTATTGCGAAATGTACATAATGACAAAATATACAGTAAAGAATATTTACAAGGTTTGCAGGCCGCTGGCCGGCCGCGAACAATGGAGTCGTTCCATTTGTGCAAGATTTCTTAGCACCACCTCAATTTGAGAAAATCACATTCTGCATCTTTCAAAACATCATGTATTTTCACAATACTCTCGGCAAAATATTCATACACGGATCTGGCATCAGTTTCACCGTGACGATAATCCATAGCACTGAGCCACGCAGAATGCAGGCCCATCAGGAATATGGCATCGTACGGTATTGCATCGTCGTATTTTGGCAGAAACCTGATACCTTGCGGTGTAAGAGGAAGATCCTTTTGAATGGTATGCTGTAACACGTTCCAAAAGAAGATAGCGTTGTTACAGTCAAGGAACATAAGCTCAATTGGTTCTGTTTTGTTACACAGAAAACACTCTGTCCCCCATGGTGCATATATGTCTTTTTCACATAACCAAATTTTAACAGGTAGGGTACCAGTGTTTAGATGGAAAAAGAAGGCCTTGGTTGCAGGCATGACCCACATATTTCTCACCCTCTTCAACGCATCTTGACCAGCAGTAGCTTTGAAAATTTGTCGATACAAGGGAACTGGAAACATCGTGTCAATAAATTATTCGTTAGTTGCTTTCTTTTTACTGTGTGCAAGTACTCCCTGGTGAAACGCATTGCAAGAAAGCGATAAGACGCCACCACCTTTCGGAGATAGCCCGGCACACCATAACGACCCCACTCACTTGATGAAAAAATTAAATCCGGCAAGGCGTTGGACAGCATGTATTGAATATAAGAAGAGAGAAAGGGATGTCGTTGTCTACGCAGAAACATGAAGTGCAGCACTATCTGCCTTACATATAAATGACAAAGGCCAAGGCCCCCGTCACCTACTATTCGAAAGAGGTTCGTTCGGCATATTCGCTCCCAGCCGGACCCCTAGATGAATGTTGCACAAATGCGATAGAATTTTCGGAAATTCCCCCGCGTACAGTACAAGCATTGCAAAATGTACATAGTTTTTACAACAAGACAAACATTGCACACTGCAGCACGTGTCAATACAGACAAGCTACGGCCTCCCCAATGAGTCGTCAGCTCTTTCATCTAAGCCGCCTTTCTGCTCCACGTAGAGTCACTTTCCCGGTAGCATTCAAGTGGCACCCCGAAATAAGTGGTCGGTGTAGTAGACCAATAAACTTTCTCAAAGACAACAGGTGTCCTGTCCCATGAGCCATGCCACAATCCCACACATTAAGCTAAATTCAGCATGCTGCCGCTTTTGGCACAGTATTCCTGCGTTATTTTCAGTATAACCCTGATACTATCTCTGTCCCGTGCAAAAAAAAGCAACGTCGTCCGCGTAGGCAATACTCGGACTTCGCATGACTGTAAACTGAAGCCTCTAACTTCCTTATTCTGCAAATCTTTTCGACACAATAGCTCCAAAGAGAGCGCAAAAAGTAACGGTGACAGTGGGCAACCTTGGCGAACCGAAGTGAGTACATTTATACGTCTCGTTAATTCCATATTTACGATCAAGCTCGTGGTACAATTCACATAGGCCATTTTTACTCCTTTGCATATCACCGAACCCAAACCTGCATGCTTCTTCAAAAAGAAAAGTGTTTCGTGCGGCACTCTATCGAAGGCCTTCGCCAAATCAATCTGGAGCATGGCAACTCTAAGGAATTGCTGTCACAAAGCTCTAACACGCTTCTAGCGACGTTAATATTGGTGTATGTAGTTCTGCCCTTTATCCCGCACGGCTGATGGGGTCCGATTGAATCCTTAATTACTGATTGAAGTTACTGATTGAAGCCTTCTCGCGAACACCTTCATGAGAACCTTGTAGTCGACATTTGTCAATGCGATGGGTCTATATCCCGCAACAGTGCGAAGTGTAACTTCATTTTTACCTGTGGGTATTGAAACCGTCTGGGCATGGGTGAACGATGGTGGCAATGTCTTGCGCTCGAAGGATTCTGGAATACCATTTGTAACGCTAGCCAAGGAAAATTAAGATACATATTTCTCACGTGTGCGGCGTGGCGTATGGCTGCAGCTGCCTTAAGCCAAGCCGCGCACGTGAGAAATATGTATCCTAATTTTCCTTGGCTAGCGTTCCTGCCGTCTCCATGTGAAATGATTATGCCGTTAATGTCGACGATGATAGCAGCGATGATAATGACGCTGCATTTAATAATATCGTATAGCGATGCAATAACGGTGCATTTAGGTAACAATGATGATAGTGGTGCTACTGATGGTGATGATTATGATAGTAGGAATTAAAATGACAACGCAGTTAGTGAAAATAGCTCTGTTAAGTCATTTTCGTTCTTAAGCAGGCTTAAGTGCAGGCTTGTAATTTTTCTGCCGGCCGTCTTGTGCGAGGTTCCCACAGACGTTCACTATTTTTTCTCTGTTCTCTCATCTTCCGATCTGAATTCGTTCCTGATCCCTTCGATGTTAGACGCCAATGATTGTTCTTATCCGACCGTTCTACGTAATAGCCTAAGGACCCTGTGTAGTAGAAAAAACCTGCGCCGCCAGCGAATGCGTCTTTAGTAGCCGAATAATCCGAGGAACCTTAAAAAAATGTTAGAACAAGTCTGGGAAATGTCCGAACGAAACCAGAATCTGTGAGGAGTATTCTACAACATAGGCAAATAAAATACTGAAAAATGAATTTTATAATTTGGAGCGGTTATTGGAGGTTACACTCATACCCTTTCCTTGCAGGGTGAACATGCTACACAGAGGTGACGAAGAAGGCATTTGGTTCAGGCGTGTTAGAAGGGACCTAGTGGATAAGCTGTGGTCTTTGACTTGGCGATTCGTTTTGAAGACATATATTGATACTAGCAATAAATAAAGGTATGCTAATTATGAGCTAGTATATAGGTACAATGCGGCCTTGTCATTCATGTTGAATTTCATTGTAAATGAACTAGGAAAGGAAATGAATGTACAGACCAAAGCAAGCCGTTGTCTGAGTCAATCCCATAATAAGCTGGCGGTAGCGAACGACAAACAGGAAAGGTAACGACGATGTCATCAAAGCTACCACGTTCACCTTTTATCGAAAAGACTTTGTTTTTATGTTGCCACCCATTCACATTAGGGCGCAGAAGCTGTCCCTTATCTCTTCATTTTCTTATCTTTGACTTCAGGCAGCTTCGATCGGTGGTTTTGGACTAACTTCAGTTACGCAACGATTCGGTGTTTGTTCCGTTAAACGGTTAAACGGCTCATGCCATAAAATACCTCTCCACTATGAGCATGTCCCGAAAGGTACCGCCTTTGCCAAAAGTAACCAGGCTGCACGTTTTGCTTCTCGCTGGCATTCTAAAGCGAACATGGATTTCCAGAGGAATATAACTTGTTGAGGAGTGGGGACAGGAGCTCGCCTTTACTTTGCACAGTTACAGCTTCAGATGTAGTATGAATTCTCTGCTACCCGACTGAGAATTGTGGTATAATGCAGTCTGGTTACTTTTGGCAAAGACGGTACATTCCAAAAATGTTTACACTAACAACATGCCGCCTGATATCAACATAGGTACAGGGTCGTCAGCTTCCATTTTGAACGCAGCTCCGCGCTGTCGGCGTTACGCTTAACCGAAAGATAGATACGACGCATGTGCAGTGGGAGCCGTATGCAGATGCATGCGGACAAGGTAATTACTTACATGTAATATATTTAATACAAGGTAATATGTATTTCTTTTAATCTGACCACAATGTTTATGCAGCACCTGTACCTGCAGCTCTCTACAAGTCGACAATGTAAGCACCGTCCGTCCCTGATCTCGCCTGAGGAATAGTTCCTGAGGCACCCGCTAGGTCCCCCTTAGAACGTAGGCGGCTAGGAGCCGTCGTGCGCGATTGGAGCCACCACCTGCGCGCCGCATCATATCAGTCCGCATGCGTACCCAGGGAGTCGTATACATTTATAAATATCAGTTTCCTTTAGTCGCCAGGGGCGCTGAAGTAGTTCACACCGAAACTAGCGAGAGTTTCCTACCCCTGACGGAGACACGGGAATGTGGTGTGCTGCGAAGGCCTTGAGAGCGACGCAGACGACAATGCATAAATAGTGGACCCTGAACTTTTGGAACAGCGTCCTCTAAAAAAGTATGTGCTGTAAGGAGCGCGCTGGAGCGAAAGCGCACAGAGCGTTCGCTCAAAGAAGCCACCTGCGGTTCACGCGAATTGTTTAACTAAGCCACTGTCAAGTTAAGCCGATTTTCTTTTTTTCTTTCTTTTATTGCGTTCAGCTGGATATACGGCCGCTGAATGTTAAGCTCTGCAGCAGTCACTCACAGCATCATCTCCATTTGGATGGGGTCGAGGTCATCGCCTGGCCCGAGAGGAGCACCGGGCGGCCCGACACCTGGCACTGGCTGGCCTGGAACACCGGCTGCGGGTGCAGGTGGCAGTGGAGCAGGCACGATCATTTCTCCGCTGTTCGGTTCCTTCTGTGGTAGGTTCCAGCTCCGGGTCGAAGGAAGGCAACGGCAGGCGACCGATTCAGCTTACTTCTTTCTTCTTCTACTCGCGCGTCTTGCATCTGCTTTTGTTGTTGTTATCCTCCTCTAATTTTATGGCACATACCCAAACAGGGGAATCGGCCAAGAATTGAAGTGAGGAAATATTTCATTTTGAAATGGATAATTAGATCGCAAAAAAAAAGAAATGATTGCTAGGGAATAAAGAAGGAAAGTAAAATATGAAAAACTAAAATAAAAAGGATATAACGCACGCAGTAGGACAACACTGAGATTCGTATTTACATATAAACAAAAATTTTAAGCATATTAGCAAGGCAGACGTTTTGATCCTGTTAAAAAGTTTTGGATGGTGTTCAAAACAGACGTGTGGCTGTACACAAGCATGGTGGCACCCATGGAGTTTTTTTCTTCCTCCATGGTGGCACCAAATGAATAGGATCTGGCTGCTCAAATTAAGTCCCAGTTGTTGCAACGGCTTCTCCAAATGCCATTTTCTCATCATGGTAAAACGGCGGCAAAACAGCAAGAAATGTTCTATTGTTTCCGATTCCCCGGAGAATGAACAGACGGGAGTAAGCGCTAAACCAGACCTGTGCATATAGAAATTTAAAAGCGGAATATGGCAGCGCAGCCTGGTTAGAGAGACTTCAGTCTACCTTGATTGACATGGTTTCCTACTCCAGGAATACTTAAGATGCAGGTAGTCATTCGATGTTAAAATCGATCCAGTCTGCGTGCTTAATAAGGAGCGCCTACGAAATCGCGCTTCTGTTACGTACGCTGTTGCCGGGAGGACTCTTTAGCTTGTCTATCAGCAACCTCATTGACTGTCACATTACTGTGGCCTGGTACCCGCACTATATGTATATGGCTCAAACGTGAGGGGAGCAATGAAAGAAAGGTGTTTAATATTGGCGAATCCACTGCTTTTAATCATCCTTTTCGCGCGTGACTTAAACGGCGTCTTTCAGCAAGTCTCGTTTTATTGTTGTAAAAAAAGAAAACAGGTGACTTAAAAAGCTTATAGACGATCTGGATGTATAAGATTTTCAGGAGGTATCACAATGACTACCACACGCAAACACAGAAGAACGGATAGAAGATACAGCGTCTCTCCTCTTCTGTTCTTCTATCATGCAAACGCTAATGCTTTGTAAAGACGAGGAGGACAGGGGTTGGTCAATTGAGTTGGGACAACAGTAACTCGGAACCATCACGATCAGCCCGTTTCTTTAAAGATCAAGACAAAAAGGTTATTGATTCTTGTTTTTACACCTTTCCCTCAGACGTGGCCACGCTATTCCAACAAATCTTTAATCGGTTAACGCCACTTGACTGCCAGGTTCCTCCCTGCGGCTTTGCCTGACCCGGAATCAGACCTGTCGGCTTTAGAATGGAGGTTTATCCGAGAGTGTCATCGTGCGTCTCCACTGCCGTCGTTATCCGCAGCGTCAACGAAGGTCGAGACGACCGCATAAATCTCCCCGTCTCTCACCGAACTCCATGCATCGTTGCTGGAAGGAATGAACTGCCTTGGACAGTGTTGCGTAGAAATGTTTCCAATTTGCTGAAATCGATGGCTCATATGGCCAGCCTGCTGGCGGTAAAGGTAAGCACTCACGTTATCTGCATCATGGCCAATCGCGACGGCCCATTCGTTGAGTACGGCAGAGGTGTAAGGGTGAGCGAATATTCCAAATTTGCAAACAATGAAATCAATTATAAAATGAAAGCATTTCTCGCCTTATGTATAGCCTGTACAGAACCTGTCGGCAGAGTCTGTGATTATCGTATGTCTGCATCATCTGCCTATCGTTAATAAATAAAAAAAGCGGATTTATGGACAAAAGCAGATGATTCAAGTCCCAAAATATAGTGAACGGTTTGAGTTCCAGTAAAAGTGCTGAGTTCGAATCCCAGAAAAAGTCGTGCAATTCTTGCAATTGATAGATGTGCCAGCGGACAGCACTTCATCTGCTGTAAGCAGAACTGTTTTGTGAAGACACGAAATTGTGAAACTTTGCTCTCTGTTGACGTGGTGCATGGAGGAAGGAAAAACTATAGGAGGGATCGTGACGTCATGCGGCCAACCTTCTCAAGCCAAGCGCCGAGGAAGCCGCTCCCTCTCCCGTTTTTTCGCTCTCCCAGTCTGTCCCTATGTTTTGATGTCGGTGTGCTTTATGCGCGCGTCTGCCTTGGCGCGGGCGCGCGGCTGTCTGCTGTGGCAAACATAGGTTATCGCGCCGATTCCCCGCTGCTGCGCACGCGGCAAACCCCGCGCGACGCCGATTTACGCATGCGCGATAAGCAGCGGTAGTAGATATCACCGCACGCTGTCACGTGGTCTAATCAAGTGGAGGCTGACTCGCTCCCTTCTATTTTTTATGAATAGGGCTTCAAGAGTATCGCCGCGCGCTCCCTCCTAGTTTTTCATTCCTCCATGACGTATGCCAAGCTGGTTTCTTCATTCCTAATTGGGACCGCTAGTTGGTTTCGTGACTCCCAATTGGGCGTCCCAATTGGGACACCTAATTGAAACCAATTGGGCTTCCCACTGGCTCTAATGGTCCTAAGGAAATATTCCCAATTGGGAAAGTCAAGTGAGTGATATCCTTGACTGAGATGTGCACATTTATACACACCTCTATACAGAGACAACAGTGAACAATTTTAATTCTTATGAAGAGCATATGCCGCTTAATCTTATTAAAGGATTTTATCATGCCCACTTAAGTGCAGGCATAATTAAAAAGGTAATTCTGAATAACAAAAATGTGTCACTGATCCCAGCAGCCCTGTTCAACGAATGGAGTATATAAGTCTGCAAAGTATCCTGCGGATATATCAATTGAATCTGTGTTAGTTGTTCCATGTGTGTGATGCATGCTTGTATCATGACTTCTGTAAAAACTTGTAATTTCATTCCATTTGTATAAAAGTTGGCTCCCCTGTAAATTCTTGACAGAAAACATTGAAATTACATCTCTATTCTTTTTCTTTCAGCTATGTGAATTCAACCATTTGGGCTCAATGGGTATGCCATTTCAGTTCAATTGGTGAACCATTTGGTCTTCATGGGTGGCCCATTATTTCCAATCGGAAGCACCAATTCATATCAAATGGTCAGGCCCAATGGGTGGCGAAAACACAATTGGTTTTTGACCAATTCGTTTCAATTGGGAGATTCCCAATTGGACCCATTGCATTTTTTTTGACTGGCTAGCCCTCCATGGGCTGTCCATTGCTCTGTAAGGGCGGCCCTAAGGGCTGCCTAGTGCCATTAAAGGAAGCGGGGCAAACCCCCCTCTATATTTTTCGCCAGTAAAAAAATTTTCACCACCACTACCTGGCTCACTCGCCCGGCAAAGAACCTGGCTCACTCGCAAACCTGGGGTGCTCTGTGACGTGCGTAGCAATTACGCGGTGCGCCTATGCAGGCAACCATGGCGCGCATCAAGTCGCCAGTCGCATTGCCTCGGGTACCTCGGGGCAGAGTCACTGTCGCTACCGCGACATTTTTGCAGTTTTTACTGTTTACTTATTTGTTTTTATTTTCCTTTAGTTTTTAGTTTATTCTTTTATCTCACTTATTATCACAGATTAGTATTTGTTATTATATACCATCATAAATATTTATCATTCTTACATACCCTACTAATTCTTTCATTAGTAAATGGCTAATTACATTAAAGGCACAGTATCTTTCATGCACATATTTTGAAGGCCTGGCTAAACATTATGAAACAGTGCATTTACACTAAAAATTAGGGGGACACAAGCTCCACTGTTAAAGGTACGGCGCAATAGCGACAGCATTTCAAACACACAGACAAATTTTTAACTTTTTATTTGCTATCATTTTTCGGTCTTTTCTAATTTTTAAAATTTTTGTTTACATCAATACCTAGCATATGGGTAAACAATGGGTTGACATTCTGAGCAGTTTGACACATTGGAATGCATTTTTCACTTTTTTCGATTAATTGATCAATGCACTCTAAATTTCTCAATTACCATCATCAAGCATTGGCTTTTCATTCTGAGCATTTTAACATTTTTGACCCCCCCTTTTTTCAATTATTTCAGTTTATTACAATTATGCACTCTAAATTTTCTTCATAAGCATCATCAAGCATTGGCTTTTCATTAAGGATTTTGGCACATTTTAAATTTCTTTTCTAATTTTTTTCGTTTCATCAGTTCATCAGTTAATTATGATTTCATTCACTCGTCATTGCCTATCACACACCAATAAATTATCAAGCACTAGAACTACATATTACCAGAATACGAATTTTTTTATGCAGCCACCAGTTATTTCCGACACTCACCAACTACTACTACTACGCTGCTAGCTTTTCGACCGAACAAGCTGTCTAAGCTATCACTTCGCTATGTTGGAGGGCAATGGAATAATTTCGGCACCTTGGGGACCAATAACAATCATGTCTCTATTTTGCCTCCCTCGAAGCATTGCCGCTGAGTTTGAGTTTTAATGAAGACGGAATGCAATAGTGTAATCGCCATGGTCTACTTGTAGCATCAATGCTCAGCATCCTGGCCTTGATTCAAATCGTTAAAGCACTTACAACCTGCTAAACCATGTAAAGCCTGCTTAAAGAAGCTTTCACTCGTATAAGGTTCAAGCCATTCTTAAACCAACATCTTTTTTATTTCTGTTCTCTCTGCTCAAGGCACATGTCCATTGAAATGACTGTGCCTCCCTTCTGCAAAATTCAGTAGAGGGTTCAAGGCAACACTAAGGAAATAAACTGTCTGCTTTCTGCAACGAGGTGCCATGCGCCTGCTGGAATCATTTTAATTTTGTCTGTTTTTCTGCCGTTAGATGATTCCAGCAAGTTGTTACTAACTAGCCCAACTTGTTTAGCATATGAGCCCTTCAGGTTTGCCTTTATTTGCGCAGGCAGCAGAAATTCCTGAAATGCTTCCTTCATATCAACAAGACTGGTGCACGTGCTGTACAAATGGAGTCTTATATGACACATGTATAGCTATATAGTTGGATACAACTTGAGAAAATAGTGGCAGATGCCGCTCAAAGGAAGCCCAGCTAACGGCGTTGACGGATGTCCCAGGATGTCCCAGACAATTAAGCTAGCGATTTGTGGCAAATTAAAAGGGTGCATAGGTTAATCGGAATACTACCAAAGACCCCTCCAAGGGGCATCTGCCACTTTTTTCTTTACTTGTGTCCAACTAAACCAATCTATGCTGTGTGGCCCACGTATGCAACACTTGCAGTTGCTAGAGTGCCAGTGGACAGCACTGTGGTATCTGCTGTAAGCAAAAATATGTTGTAAGGACACTTAACTGTACAACATGGCTCTTTTTTGATGTGGTTGCTGTGAAGTAGAGGGTGAAAGGAGGAATAAATTTCCAGCCAAGGGTGTAGAGAGGGGGAAAGGAAATGTGCTGTAATACAAAGTCCATATTCCAATTAGTTTGTGTCGTTTGTATGCTAGTGTGTTTTTGATTCGGAAGTTGAATCAAAAGAGTGAGATCCAGTTCTGGTATTTACACCAATCAGGTGACTAGCGGTCAGGAAAAAAATGACACTTCTGAGAACAACACTAATCATAATACGGACCCTGTTCAAAACTTGGCTAGTTGGTTAGGTAGTTCTCATATGGTGGAAATTGGTGTGGTGTGCTTGTGATATGAATTTATTGGTAGCATTGTGTTTTTGCGCATGCACTACAAGTTGCAAGAAACATCCAGTACCTTTTCACATCTTTTTTATTATGCAAAGTTTAGACTTTGGACTGGATGTTTGTTACTGTGCTCTCAAGTACCATGCGATTGCAGGCATGAATCTTGGAGTTGAGCAGTTTCTTCATATGCCTGCATGGTCTTTTCTCTATTCAATTAAATCTGACTTTTTGTCTCTTGATCTCCGAGCTCAAATTTGACAGCAGATTGCGAGGCACTGCATCCTACAATCCACCGTGTATGCCTTGCCCCACACTGAACTAGGTCTCATTTTTTATTGTTTAGCACACAGCTGTTTCACTGACGTGCATCTCACACCTTCAAAAAAGGAATCTCTTCAGAGAATGGCAGCAGTGAGAATGTGGGAAGTTGTGTTTATAAACACTGTCATATTATCATCACCTGCAGTGTCTTCAAGCTTGAAACTATAACCCTTTTATAAGCTCACCAAGCCTCCTAGTCACAAACCTACTCACTTCTAGCTCCTGATGAGTCCAGCAGTTGTGTTTTGTGGCATCCTGTGTGTAGTGTGCAGTGAGTAGGATTTGTCTAAAAATATTTTTGTTCAGTTGGCAAATAACAGTATGAATACTACAGGACCATTTTAGCTCACAAAAGTAAATGTCTGCTGGGGTGTTAAAATGAAAGTGAATGCACCTTGCTAACATTCGATGTGGTCTTTCACTGGACAGTATATACGCTATCCATGACGCATGAAATCCACCCACGTCATAATAGCAACAGTGGGCCACCCTTCTGCTTGTGCTTCTTCAAAGCACAAGCAGACAGTAGCACAGAGCTTAGTTGTAAACTTTTTTGAAGGCTCTTTGAAACTTGCCACATAACCACATGATTTTTTATCATGAGACAGTACTCTAGCCACAGTTTGTATATGGGGTATTATCTGCAGACTAGCCACAGTGCAAAGGATGACTGCACACATTTAGCCAATGCTTTTGAATGAACAGGGAAGTTACTTGAGCCTAGGACAGTATTTACATGAATTTAGCATCTTGTAGTAAATCAAAATGCAGTTTACACTCATCATAATGAATCCAGACAAAACAGACAATGGACAGATTCTGCTTGGTCCCTGCAAACTTAAACTAGTTTCAGTTTGTATGGACCTAGTCACAGGTGACCATCACTTACAGCACTCAGTTTGTGGTAAAATTTGTTCCAGAACATCTTTTAGAAAAGACCTTTGTGACTAATTTCATTCTAACTTATCACGACGCAGTACTTTTCAATGGTGACCCCTAATTGTCATGGCATGGGGCCCCAATAGTCAGCAACACCAATGTTGCCAACAAAATGAGTAAGTTTTTGTTCAAGATGTCATGCAAGAACACATTCATGGCATTGAGACAAGGGATTCTAGAGCAGCAAGACTATATTTTGTTCCAGGTTGTCTCTTTCAACTAAATAAAGTTTCTTGAAATTTAATTGAAAAAGGGTTTTTGTACTTGTGCACCCAGCCTCGTTTGCGCAAGACATACTTCTTTTTCTAGCTTACATGAGTTTGTTAGAAGAAGTTTAAACTATAGGTATTAATTCTGCTCAAATTGTGCGACATAGCACATGAACGGCAAATACCAGTACGTGTGCTTGCATGAAAACTACTTGTTTTATTTCTTGGACATCTTTCTAGCTTTGTTAGCAAATGGCACGAAGACTGTACAACAATAAAAGCAGGGGATATAAACAAACCTAGAATGTTTTATTTTTGACTTCACACATGGCTATAATTCATAAGGCACAACATTCTTTCCAGGCATTCGGGCAAAAACCGCACAGCAGTCGTAGCCTTTTTTTTAAGAAATGGCAAATAATGCCTACCCTTGCACACCTCTAAAATATAACAAACATCACTCACACAACAAGCAGGCACACAAACAAACTGTGAAGGTACATGGAACTGAACTCAGAGCGAGAGGACAAGTACTGCTCAAATGCACCTCAAGTAAATGTAAACTGCACAAACAACTCGTACCATGAGAATGAGGTGTCATATTTTTAACTTCCGCAAGAAAGAAGCAGTTTTCAGCGGCAGAAAGAGCCATATGCACTGTGTAAGTGCACTCTCCAGTTAGCCTAGTAGTTAATTTTAATGAATCAATGTAGATTAAGGATGCACAGCAACAGAGGCAAAACGACCTTTGTTATGATGTTCATTCACAATATGAAATATCAATGGCACTGTTTTGATGTCCTTGGCCCACACTTGTAAATATAGAAAAGTTTAAAAGTAGCCTTTAGATCACCTATTGTGCATCATCACAATGCATATCATTAAAAGAGCAACTAGCTCGGAAAAATAGGAAAACATCCACGTCAAAAATAATCACAATGGTAATTAGTACTGTTGTTTGTCGCACATGAACAGTAGAGACCAGCGTAAAACCTAATCCAAAATGTATAAAATCTTCATTGCAAGGCACATTGGCACACGTTCGCACTTGTAGGAAAGCCTCTTGTATAAAAAGAGCTGGCACATTGAGCAAGTAATGTTGAGCAATTGGGCTTTGACTGCAGTTCTTTCAAAAACATTTCTTTATCGATGCAGGCACCTTGTCACCTTCACTGATGCGACAGCCAGCTCTGTGTATTTAGAAATGGGGCACAAAAGTGCACTGCTACACTAAAGCTAAAAACAGAAAAAAGTCCAACAGCAAAGGAATAAATCAAATGAGCCAAGTGCCACGACAAAATGAAGCAACAAATGTGAACCCAGATTGCTGTAAACAGTACACGCAGAATACACAATAAAAATGAGAACGGCTATTAAGAGCTTTTAAAAATGGTGAAAATGTCACTTGACAGACTGCACAGTGGGAAACTAAAATAGAAACACCACGAACACAAGCATGTTTGGGCATAGCTAAAGTTCCTATCATATGATTCCTAAAGGAGCATACAGAGGAATTCTAAGCTCAGGTATGGAGAGATGAAGAGTTTCATTAATCAATCAATGAGCAAATCAATTAACATTTGTTTGTAACATGATTTGAAAACTAACAACAATCTGAATTTCTGACAAAATAAAGCAGGCTGGCAGTTCTATAACAAATGAGAGAAAACAAAACCGAAGTGGAAGGCTTCATCGCTGTGCTCATAGGCACAGCCATACCAGAGGCACCATACTTCAATCTAGTAATAGCACCGTGAATGCATACTGGGTGGGTAGATTCTCATTGTCAGCAATCACCTTGTTGCTGAATTCCATTCCAAATTAATTTCTATGACCTTGAAGTGTACACCAATTAAATGTACCTAAAATCACGCCCTCAGACACAAAAAGTCTGAAACTTCCGCACCTCGCATTTAATGGGAGGGTTAAAGAACTTCTGTATCTTAAAAGCTTTCACTGCAGGGGTGGGCGAACTGTGGCCTCTCGTGGGCCCAAGTTCAGCACTTCGTCTTCTTGCACTGCACCATATTTCTTAAACTTCCTTTCAGTTCTAGACAAGAAAGAGCACACAGGCAATCATTAGGTCCATTCAATTCAGCTACACTCATTGCATCGGTTCCGTAAAGTTCTGCGGCAGTACCACAAGCGTGCAGCACCCATTCCGGCAGTTAAAGTGCACCAGTGGAACTAGCTCTTTCCCAAACGAATTGTAGAGTGCAAGGCCTGACCGTCCGCTAGCCTTGGCGCAGCTAACAGGCTGCGGTTGGCTGCGCTGCTCACATCAACTGGTGCCAACATCCCGAATAGCATGACAAATCTTCGAATAGCACATCTAAATGAAGTGTTGCCGTGAACCAGCCTCAATGCATGCACCTTGCGGCAGCTGTCCCGAAACGACCATATCTTTTACTGATCTTGACTGAAGCCAGCATGCATACCCAACTGCAAGCAATTGTTAATGCGTAAGCATTGTATGGCTATGTAGGCAGGCTTCGCATGGTGGTGACCTTGTTGGAATTGTAAAAGAGGAACATCGGAAAAAGAATGGTACCGTCGGATACAGCGCAAAGGAAAGGTGTGCAAGCGACAAAGTGGTTGATGATGGGCTAGTTATGTCATTAATTAAAGCCAATTAAGCATGTAATTAGGAGCCAAGATGGCCACCAGCCAACCTCCGGTTTTGGTTCTCAGCTTCTGGTCATATGTCTCAGTGCAGAAATGCGAAAGCCTGAGCGTTCCTACTGTGCACGGTACATCGCGCACCCCTTGTCGAACACAACCAGCATTCCGTTAAAAGCATTGATGTTCACCTGTGTTCTATAATTTGTTTATGGGAAAGGAAAGGAGCAGTGTCTGTCCCTCGTGGAATTCCGCTGACACATCTCGTTGACAACACAGCAACTCAGGCTTTTCTACAGTGCAGGTTCTGCAGTGATCTCAGAAAAGTTCTTACTTTTTAGACGAAGTGCGAAGTATGCATCGTCGTTTCCTTGGAGAGCTCGCTGACGAGTCTGTTCAATCATTTCACAACAGACAAGCCATTACTGTGCATACCGTCTTCTGCTTCCATGCAGCAGCGGCAGCTGCATCTTTTGGCACCTACCGCTGAGGAGGTGTACAGTTTCCTGGACATTTCGGGAACTAGCCCTGGATGAAATCTGCACTTTTTGAAATTAAAGACAACATGCACAGGGTGCCATGTTGTACCGCTGAAATGAATGGCAAAGTGCAGTACCATGAGAACCAGTTCACGTAGTGCAGGTAAACTGAGCACACCTATTGCGAGTTTAAATCGAACATAAAGCCAACAATCCAATGGCTGCTGCGAGGTGGAAAAAAGTGACCCCGGCCTTGAGGTCACAACAAAATTCTGATAAAGTGTTAAAGGGACATTGAGGCAAATATCTGTATCGAGACGGTATCGCATTCTGACTTCAAAGGCCACTTTTCCCAAAAAATCTTTTTTAAGCGAAAGGAAGGCGCAGTAATATCTGTTTCGCTTCTTAGTTTTCACATACACTTAAAATATGAAATGAGGTACATATGTCGTCGGTTAGAATCCCTGTCGCAATCTAGCCTCCAACTTGGCTAGCAGATGGATGCTAAATGGGAATCAAAATGGTACGGCACCACTCTAAATGCTGCACAAAGAAAGATTGCGGCACAGTTTAAATACGGATGAACATGCACATTTTTTTTGACACATTTTTCTAATTTTGGGTTAAGGCAATAGTGACGCCGTTTCGAGCAAAATAGAATGCTTCCCATATTACAAGAGGCACACCAAAGCAGTCAGCAATAAATAATATTAATGATTGTCCTGTGTCTTCCTCACGTGTGCGTGTCTTTCTGTGCGCTTTTAACTTTTGTCAAGTTAAGAACAAAAAGGTGGAGGAATTCTTGGACTTCCAGAAGACACCAAAGCCACACAACGAGGAAAAGAATGATGGCAAGGATGAAGGTGTAAGTGACTGGAGGCAGATCAAGGAGAAGAGGTAGGCACTGCAGTGCAGGACCACAAATTGGTTTCAACCAGCTGGGGTTCATACTATGCACTGATGTCACCCAACACACAGGTGTATCCTTTACGTTTCACCCCCATAAGGCAATTGCGGTAGGGACTTAAACACCACAGGATTAATTATGTCGGTAAGGGCCTGATAAGCTGACAGCTGCAAAGAAGGAATACAAGTGGGAAAGGAAGCTCTGTCCAAGGCTGCCCACCACAGTTTGAGAAGAAAGCAGGGACTCAAATTCTCTTTCTGAATATAAAGGACCAGCTTCTGTAGTAGCGGACAACTCAAGATGAAATACTTGGCATGCTTTTCGACAGCAAACATATTCGGAGACAATAGAGGCTTTTAGTTTACTGCGGCCGTCTACTGGTAGCGCACACCGCCAGCATAGCACACACTGATTGGTCTTTGCTTGCCAAATCTGCCGGCATTTGACTGGAAGGTGGCACATCATCCTCAAGGTAATCTGAACATGAGTACTGACACTCATGCAATAGCAGTACGTAGTAGCGATAAACGGGAGCACTGAATTAAATGTCTCTAGTAATTTCCGTCTTCGGTGCAACCTGAAAGGCCTTTTACCAGAAGTGCTACACAAGGAGGCAGTGGTGAAGTCAACAATATATACAGAGAATAATCTTGACTCAATCTCGCTATCACTGGCCTCAGGCACAAGGACCAAATGCACTGGCATTACAGTGAAGGCAGTGGCTAGAATGCAATACATCGACGTACAAATGCCTACAAACCAAGATTGCACACGAGCAGCCCCAGAAGTTTTTCAATGATAAAAAATTGATATGAAAATGATAAAATTGGCATAGGTTCTCAATGCGAACAACTCGTAGATAAGGCAGCAACTTTCAAAAAGAAACAATGAAGTTTTAAGGCACCTCATTCTACCAAGCACTGCCTTTTACGCCAAAACAAAGGTATGGTGTCTGTAGTGGAGCTACGGCAGCATGCAGCAGGAAAAGACTGCAGCATTTATAGAATTTATCTTGGCGGCACATAAATGTGACACTGCCACAGCGAAATGCACTTAGTGCATGCTGCAACCAGCAGCCAGCAATTAAAGCAGAGAAAGGTCTGTTCATTTCCAGTCCTTTGCTTTGGCAACAAAGTGCACCGCCACCGCAGTCATAGGCACAACTTAACTGCTCTGAAGCACGATGGCATGACAAATACTACAATGACTGAATTTCTGAGGCATGATTAAAGCAATTTTGCTTGTCAAAGCAATGTGCTGTAGCTCTTTTCAAATAAAGGGGCCATGAAAACCTATTTAGCAGAAACTTGAAAATGGGCATGAACAACCAATAGAACAAACAATGTTCTATTTGTCTCCGTAATGCAAAAATCCTTTAAGTTAGCTTCAGCTTTCATGAGGTTCCTCTTGAGGTCCAGATGGCATCCCACTGCATCCCGTCTTGCCCGAATTGCTTGGGCATGCCCAATGAGAAGCCGAATTCAGAAAGCTCACTTGGCGTTGACAGGTAGGGGCGGCCAAAAATGCACGGTGAGATGTTGCCCGTTAGGTTTCAAGCAGCCACCAGATGCACCCTTTTAAAAATTTTTGTAAATTATAGGGTCCACACAGAGCTTTTGAATTTCACTCTAGTGCTCGTGAAGACCACCTCTACAGACATGTCACATTAGAAGAGAAGTATAAATAAATTTTCAGGGCCCCTTCGACCTGTCCCAACCGCTATTCCAGTATTTACATAACAAACTCTAGTTCATCACTTAAAATGTCATGTCGCTCCAGTATCCTGCTTTTGGTAGTCATGCAGTTCATCAATGAATCAGGCCCTTATGCAATAGCACAGGGTGATGGACTTATATAAGTACAGCAAGACCGATACGGCACTTGAGAAAGCGCTAAGACTGCCATATTGCACTGGTGCTTGTGAGACCAAAATGAGCAACCGTGAAGCATTCACTTCAAAGCTTGTGTCACAAAAGCACCGAGGGTCAGCTATTGAGCAATGGCTTCTTCAGGCCTACGCTCCACAAAAAGTCCCGGGTTGAAGTAAAGCTTCTTCCTCCAACCTTGCAATTCCATGCTTGGTGTCTGCCTGTCGCCATCATGGGACGAACGGTTAAGCACAATGTCCTGGACACGGTGCATCAGCTTTTCGAGATGCATGGTGCAAGCATTCTGGCTGAAGACAGTGTAGACGGCCGACAAAAACCACGAGCCGATCACTTTGTTCTTGAGCGCCTTGTAGCCTGGGATGGTGGCGTACGCGATGTACATGTCCGACCAAGTGGCCATGCGTTCGTGACTAGATGACGATTTAGGCACATCTGCAGGCATTGGTCCTGCATCTGGGGTGTCGTATACAATGGCCTTGGTTCCACTGTCATCCTTTCCTGCACAAACGAAAAAGAGAAGCAATGTGGCTGTAAATGCATGCAGTGTTCAAGGTGATGAGGAAACTCTTTCGGTGACAGCAGGAGCTACGTGGCCACATTGTTGCACTGAAACCTCTGTCCGGTGCTCACTGTACCAAGTGGCAACACATTTCACCCTTGTGCAGCAAAACAAATTCGTGCAGCACTCGCCTGCCCCACTGCTCACACTCGCTACAAGAGTGGCCACCAGGACTCCAATGCGTCTTTACACAGTGTGTGAGCACGCAGTGCACAGCGCACATGCATTGAGGCGTGAAAATAATCGCACTAGGCTAAAGTACTGTTGTTCACCTTACCCTCTTCTTTTCACTGCACTTATGTCATTGTCCCTTCCATATACTCTGTTTGCGCTGCTACGCAAGGTGCAATGCTGTTGTTTTGTCATGCTGTACAAGCAAGCCTAAAGCCATATAGCGTCAAGACATCACTCTGTGAAGTACCAATGGCTGTTGAAGTTTTGACTGCCACTTTGTACCTCCCGTTACAGAAAAATTTGTGCCTCGTAGTGTTTTACCTGCCCACTTTTAACAAAGTTATCGTCCATTAAGTATGTGTCCAAACATGTACTGTACATACACAGTGGTCTGTGGCTAGTGACTGTTCAAGAATAAATGTGGAGAATGTAAACTACACTTTTCCCGGACCAGGACATTGAAAGTGGCACAATCAAAAAGCAAAATCAGGCTTTGCCACTTGACGTGAGTAGCGGGTTGACATTACAACACAACTAGAAAGTGCCGCAAAGCGACACCACTTTTGCCCGACACAGTTTTCGGGCACCTTGATGCGTGTGCCTGGGTGAGAATCTAGCCACCCTCCATCGTATCGAGCGTCAATATGCTACGGACTTGCGCAAGAGTGAGGGAAAAGTGTGTCACCACTCTATGCACCCTTACAACTGTACATGGTCCTTCATCAATCTTCAAGCAGAAACAAAAAACCGGGCGAGTTGGATACTGTTCACAGTCATACTGTTTGAACTTCACAACAGTGCAGAAGGAGATGTCATTGAGCATACGCTGCTCTCAAATTATTATCCACCAGCAACATTCTCCGGTCGTGACAAGCTAATGATGAGGGCAAAGGCCATGCCTCTCCCACTAAAGCAGTAATAGAGGGGGGCAGGGCAAAAAAAAATTTAGCTACCTATGTAACGTTGCATCCTGCAACAGCAATCTTTTTCATTACATGTCGGCTACTGTAGCATGCCAGCAAACCTTTCTCAGTTCTGCCACAGCACACCAAGGATGCCATAAATCCGAACATTAGCAGTCCGTCCATGTGCAACTGTGTTATTCTAAATGCAAAGAGTGATACAGATCCTAACTAGGAGCTCGGCCGCCTCCTTTCCTTTGCACATTTATTTTTTCCTGTGCTAATTCCACCAACCGCCGGAAGAGGGAGATTTCAGTGGTAGGAACAGACGAGAGCATTTGGAACAAGCTCTGCAGCAGGAGGAAAAACATTTTGAAGCAGATTCCTTGTCTTGTAGTGCTGCGCTGGGGTGGCGCAGTGGTTAGGGCGCTCGACTACTGTGCCCAAGGACGCGGGATTGAATCCAAAACTCGGCCGCCGCTTTTCGATGCCGGCGAAAAGCTAGGCGTCCTTATGCTGTGCGGTGTAGTGCACGTTAAAGACATCAGGTGGTCAAAATTTCCGGAGTCCTCCACTACGTCGTCTCTCAAAGCCTGGGTCGCTTTGGGACGTTAAACTCCAATACCAAACCCAAACCTAACGTCTTGTAGTATGGGTCTGAAACTTCAAAATGACAAAATAAAAATGCAAATAAAGATTGTTTTTCGTAGGTAACGATGTGCTGCGCAAAGATATGAATGCTGCAGATTCTAGACCACATCTGCACGTTTATTACTATTTTTTTTAATGCACCAATATTTATTAGGTGAAAACCTTACTTGACTGTGTTTGCGAAAACATGTTTGCAAAACGTGGAAGCAAAATATGGAAGCCAACTATAGCATGTGATACGGCGTCACATTAAGACAACACTAGTAGTCATGCATCTGTATGTAATGGCAGATTGTATATATATGACATGCCATGCCTAGTCATGTCATGTGGGTCATTATAGTGCAGCCAGGAGTCATAGCCACTTGTCATCAGACTGGAGATCCAATGTGCATGACATGAAGTCCATGACTTGTGTAAGTAAAAGTCATGACCACGACTAGTGTCTTGTCATGACACTCAAAAGTGCTGAGTCCTGACACTCTAGGAGCTGCTAAAGAGAAGCTAAAGCACATGCTTTTGCATTTCTCCAATGCAGATCTTTACAGTGCTCTCAAAGCTTTTTTTTTAAATTTTTCTACAAAAAAGTTGCAGATAATAATGAGAAGCACTCCTTTCAGGTACTATTTTTCTCAGCATCAATTTGGTCTAGATTTAAAAATGAGCATGAGACTGCACATGCTGCTCAGTGATGATAGCACTTTCAAACACGCTTCAACTGAATGAACATAGGAAATGCCAGGATGAATAAGCAGACCACCACGAGTCGAATGGTCATCTAAGGATGAGTATAGCCACTTCACTTCGTTAGAGCTGCGATGCTGGAAAGACCGTGCCGTCCCCATTTCTCGGCACTGCACAAGACAACACGGCCGCACAGTCCAAGATGGCTGCACCCATCGGCCGTGTGCTTCCCATGCACCTGGCTGATTACTCTTCGACGTATTTGCGACGAAAGGACTTGGTTCGGATTTCCCTGCACTGTGACACAATTCAAGCTTATGTGATGGGAGACATGAGATCACATGTGCACACATCTCATTTTAGTTAGAACTCTCATTTTTACAAACCCACTTTCTATGCTAAAAGTTCGATTGGATGTGGTTTTGTCGTAGAAACAAACTGAAAGCTCAGATGCTGACCGCAATCTTACAACAAGAGTGACTGGGGTCCCTGAAATGAATATATTAGTGAGGATTGCATCCAAAACCTTCCTCATGGTCTTTCACTGAAATTATGGAGTATGTGATGATGTTCCGCGAGAGCTGAATAATCCTAGCAGCACCGAACCGTAACTCAACTTGAGCCTCTTATAGGAATTTTTTGTTTGCATGTGCATTCACTCTATTCATATGGGACAGTGCTGGCAGTAATGCCAAAGTGGGTATCTGAAGCATAAGCACACTGCATGCTAACAGCAAAGAGTTACAAAGCAAAATGTGAGGGGTTGGATTCTGTCAGTCATCTTTTTAGTCACACATTGGGTGAAGAAACCAGAGCCATGCCTGACCACGTAAGGCAGGAGGTTCAGTCCATTACGCGAGAGCCTCAGCCTGTCACATCTTCCTCGGTGCCAGGTTGTCAGGATAGTATTCTGGCACAACCTTAGTGGAATCTCATCAGTAGCTCCAAATTTGTAATCCACATTCTTCGCATTGCAGAAAATTTGATTAAATATAGACAATGGTTGTCAGGTGGCGAGTGAGAACTGCACGAAAATGAAGATTTTTTGCAGTTCAATCATGGTGAACAGCCCATCAACCGTGGGAATTATCACAGCAGAAGTGCTCCAAAATAGTTAAGGCACGTATATACAGTAAAAGCTCGTTAATTTGAACTTCACGGGACCGGGAAAAAAGTTCGATTTATCGAATGGCCTCGAAAAAACTGACCAGAATCATTTGTATTACGATAAATATAGATAAATGTACCGTATTTAGTCAACGAACTCGCTGGCATAATGAACCCACCCAGCCCCAATTTGTGCCTACGAATCTGGAAAAAAAAAAAAAAAAAAAGGCGTCAGTCATTAGCGTGTCCCTCCCTTTTGTTGCGCGCTGGTCCACAACACATTTCTTGGCAGTGCGCCAAGATGCTGCGCAGCAGAAGGGCACGTTTATATTTTGACTTTAGCTCCAGCAGAGTGGGGGGAAGCGAACATGGCAAAGTTCCAGCGCTTGTCCGGTTGTGCAAGCCTCCTTTTCAGTACATTCACTAGACTCCAATTATCGGAACAACAGCTGACTCACGCGCTTGCGTTGACGACTGATGGATGGAAGGATGAATGGCTATCGCAAGAAAAAAAAAAGTTAAAAAGTTTAACCTATAGTGTCCGTCTGAGATCATAGCCTTTTACGGACGTTGACTGGGACCGCGCCGACAGTACTTATCCCATTTCCAAATTAACAGGGTTTGAATTAACGAGTATTTAGTTGTGATTGATTGATTAAAACTTATTTTTCCACCGATTTAGGAGGCCCCCTACTCCCCGTTCCTGGCCCGCAGGACTGAGGAATGGGGGCTGGAACCTCCGCGACTAAGGACTGGCGAATATACATTGGTTAATTGCGGCCTCAGCCGCCAGGCGGACGGCTTTTTGCTGGCCAGCGGGGACGTCGCTTCGAAGCAAGGTTACCCAGGCTTCTCTACTTTTAATGTTGTCCCTAGCGCCCGGAGACTTAGGGCATTCCCAAAGTATATGGTCGAGGGTCCCCCTCGCTTCGCAGGCTTTACATTTATCATTTTTTTCTCATCTATCTCGGCGTGAAACAACCAGACAGGCTTCGGGAAATTTATGGCTTTTAATCGCCGCCAGGCTATGGCCTCTTTAGTATTTAAGCTAGGATCTGGTGGTGGCATCAGACGTCTCCCTAATCTATAATTTTCGATTATTTCTTTATAGGTTTGCAAACGTTCGTCCATCGCCTCGCAGTCGGGTGGCTCCGCGTTTGCCCGGAAGTAGAGATCTCGGGCGAAATCATGGGCCGCCTCGTTGCCGGGGACGGACGTGTGTGCTGGGACCCAAATTAGGGTGATTTTGCGATCGATTTTAGCTGCAGCTGTTAGAATTCAGGCGGCTTCTTGCGAGACCCTGCCTTTTCCGATATTTCAGAGAGCAGTTTTACTGTCGCTAAAAATCAATCTAGCCTTCGTTCCGACGCAAGCGAGCGCTATTGCGACCTCTTCAGCCGTGTCTATGTTTCTGCTTCAGATGGTGGCGGAGATGACTGGTGCGCTGCTACCATCAACTACCGCGGCGACTGCCGCCCCTGATCGGCCGCTTGCAGCGTCTACGTAGGCAACTTCTTTTACTCTGAATTCTTTTGCTCTTTTAACCAGTGCTTCTGCTCTCTTCTCCAGTCTCTCCTTGTGGTATTCTGGGTGCATGTCGCGGTGGAGAGGATGGACAATGATGTTCTCGCGACATTGTGGCGGTAGGGCAACCTTGTCGGCTGTGCCCCTATCTATTTTTTGACCCAACCATTCCAAGATCGTTCGACTCGTGCTCGACCTACTTAATCTCTCATGTTGGGCGATTCCCACTGCTTCAGCAAGTTCCGTCCAGCTATTATGCACTCCCATTCCTATCAGTTGTTCCGTAGAAAAGGAGACGGGTAGACCCAGCGCCCTCTTGATGAAACGCCTGATGAGTGCGTCTATCTTATCTTTAACATTGGTCCTGATGTTGAGGAACGGTGTAGCATAGCATATTCAGCTTATTATGTACGCCTGCATCAGTCTCAAGAGGCTTCTCTCTTTGAGGCCTCTGCCTTTGAATGCAATCCTCCTAAATATCCCTGTTACTTGCGTTACGTTGATAGCGAGTTTATTTATCGTTCCGTCGTTATACCCGTCCTCTTGAATAAAAAGCCTGAGGATTCTGATTTGCTGGACTTTTGGTTCGGTTTTGCCGTCGACCTTAATTTCTACATTAAAGGGCCACTGTCCAGGGAAGGCCCTTTTAAGAAAAGGAGCCCAGTGTTTCGATCAGGTACCGGAGATAGTCTGAGCAAAATTCTACAGTGACACGCGCGCCACAAAGCATCGAAAATACAATTCAAAGCTCCCTCATGCTCTCCTTTGAGAAGCCAGCTTCACCGCTTCCTGCGCTGGCCGCGACGGGCCCCGATAATGACGTACGTACCGGGAACGACGTCCATTGGTCTGTCTCGCTGACTGACGGGAGAAGGATGGGTGTCTACCGCTCGCAGCGCGCTTTTCCCTCGCCACGGCCAGACTGAATCCAGCGGCGCGCGCTCCCTCAACCGTTTTTTTTTTTTTTTTTTTTTGAGCTCGCGGAGAGCCCCACCCCACCTCCCGCCAAACGCGGAGAGGAAGGGGAACTTGTATTGCGGAGGCTAGACGACCTCGGGCAGGAGAGTGAAAAACCTTTGCAAGGGAACGGAAGGAGAGAGGCAGGATAGAATCGGGTGATTGCGGTGGCTGTAACTGCGTTATTAATTACTCTTTTCAAAAACATTTTGCGGCCTTGCGTTCCAGGGGCGAAGTCTCACAGTCACCGGGGAAGAAAATATTTTCGACCGGAGGGTGGACAGTGGGCCTTTAAAGTCGCCCTTGCCCCTCATTGATTTTGGGTTATATATGAAAAGTTCAGATTTTTGCGGAGAGCACGCAAGACCTCTTTCAGCCGCTTGGGACACAATGGTGTCCGCCGCCGCTTGTAGGCGTTCCTCTATGCTGCCGTCGCTGCTATTGTTCATCCAGAGATTAACGCCATTCGTGTAAATGCTGAACATTAGATCTTTTATGACTTTAAGAGCGGCGGGAAGACCTGTCATCACCACATTAAAGAGTAAAGGGGAGAGCACCGAGCCTTGCGGCGTTCCTTTACTTCCCAGGTGGACAGTGGGGGATTCTAGGTCCTGAAACTTTACTTTCAACGTCCTGTTTGTCAAGAAATCAATTACGTAATTACATGTCCTCTCGCCGACTCCTAATTCCTGCAGTCCCGTGAGAATTGCCTGGTGTTTTACATTGTCAAATGCTTTTTTTTAGATGTAGTGCTAGAATTACCTTCGCGTCTCTTGATTTCGAGTCAATTATGTCATGTTGTATTCGGAGCATTACGTCCTGTGTGCACAGGCCCGGTCGGAACCCGACCATCTCGTGCGGCCACAGGTCGTTTTTCCCCATGAAATTAGTTAGCCTTGTTTTGATTACGAGTTCCATAAGCTTTCCAATGCATGAGGTGAGAGAAATAGGTCTGAGGTTTTCCAATTTCGGTGGCTTGCCAGGTTTCGGAATTAGCACAACGTTTGCAGTTTTCCACTGCTGGGGAAGAAGACCGCTACTCCATACTTCTTGCATGTAGTTGGTGAGTGCTGTTATGGAAGCGTCGTCTAGGTTTCGTAGCATTTTGTTATTCCATCGGGGCCGGGAGCTGATCGAGTCTTTAAGCTCAGGATTTCGGCTCTAACTTCCGCTGCTGAGATGGGCGCATCGAGCACCTCGTTCGGAGGGCCCCATATTGCATAAGAGGGAGGGATGTTGTGTCGCCGACATATGTGTCTACAAGTTTAGTTATTAGTTCCGCGTCAGTTCCCCTCGAACGAGTGTCTTGCATTTGCTATTGTTGTGTTTGACTGTGTTTTCGAACTGTCGGGATCAAGAAGATATCGTAGCAGGCTCCACGTCTTTGAAAGGCTCATGTTGCCCTCCATTTCATCGCACCTGTTACACCAATTTTGCTCGTAGAGTTTATTTGCATATTTCTCAATTTCCTTATTGTGTATGGCTATTTTTCGCCTTAGGTTTTGGTTCCTTCTATGACACCAGAGGCGTCCTTCCCTACCTTTTTTTTGCTTCCCACGTGTGTAGGAGTTTCCTGTCGACTGTATTCGGTGCATCGTCCCCCTCTAGGGTAATAGTAGCGGATTTACCGTGGTGCATGAGGGTTTCCGCCCAATCGTCGATGTTTTGAATATTTTCGTCCATGTTTGCAGATTCCCTAATTTGTCTGAATTTCTCCCATTCGATTGCGCTGATGATCTTTTCTAGTCTTACTTTGACTCCCCGTTTAAGCGTTATTTCGAGGACGTAATGATCGCTTCCAAAGTTGAGCTCTGTGTTCTTCCACCTAAGCTCCTCTATGTTTTTGGTGAATGTCTTTCTGGGGTTGTGTCTTTGCTCACACTGTTTCCCACCCTGGTTGGGCAGCCAGAGTCTGTCTGCAGGATGAGGTTTAATTCGTGAATATCTTCCCATAACTGCCTGCCCTTCGGATCTTGTCTATTATATCCCTACTCTTGGTGGCAGGCGTTGAAGTCTCTTACAATTAGCAGAGGGTTGGCTCCGGCTGCCTTCATTGCTTTGCAAAATAATGTCTTGAACCTAACTTTGCGCTGCTGAGGAGAGCTATATATGTTTAGGACGAAATTCTGGGTTCCTTCTTCCTGCCCGTGACGATTTCAACGAAAACTGTCTCAATGTTGCGAGAACTAATTTCATGTTCGATCACTGCAACGTTCCATTTGACAAATGTAGTGACCCAGGATTTTTCTCCCCGGCCACTAGCAAATGCTTGATATCCTGAAAATTTAATCACTCCTTTGCCAGTTTCCTGTAGGAGTTACGGCTAGAGGTTTTTCAACTATTTGCTCGAGATGTTGTTGCATTAACGCTCGCTTGTGCGGGAATCCTTGGCAGTTCCACTGCCATACCGTCGAATTAATCTTTGGTTGCGTTTTGCCCATGTTAGAATTAGTCAAGTATCCCTTCTCTCACTGTTTGCCTTTCTGCCATAGCAGCAAGAGCCGCATTTGATTGTTTAGATTGTTCCTGAATTTGGTTTAGGGCGCCGCCGCCACCGCCACGCGGCCATGCACTGACCTTGCCGCGGCCACCGTCCCCTCCCTACAACGCCGCCGGCAGCAGTGCTGGTCATGGCGCCATTTAAGTTTTATGCACTCTCCTATGGTTTTACCGGGTTTCATCTTTTGTTCCCTTCTTGGACGTGCGCAGCCTCTAATTATGTCTTCCGATTGCGGAGGTGTTTCTTTACTTTATTTCTTTTCCACGTGATGTGCACCAAGCCGCCAAGACGCGGCGGCGCGTAGTTCGAATTATTCGTACCGGAACCGACTCGCGTTCGATTTAACGGGCTTTTTTTATACACAGATCTCTATGGAGCTTGGCCGGGCCAAGTAATTTAATTCGAATTATCCAAAAAATTCGAATTATCGAGGTTCAAATTAGCTAGCTTTCACTGTAGTCCGACGTGTTCTGCGCACGCGCAAGCATCACTTGTGGTCAGTCACGCTACGCCGGTTTCGCTATGCCAGATGAAATGTATACTCTTTATGCTGCGCGTCGTCGGCAGCTCTCTTCGGAGCATGAGCAGAAAGATCGCTGACCCGCGGGCCGTCTGCATCCCGTTCGCAGCCGCCACCGTTCACAGGTAAAGTGATCTTGGAGCCTCTTCCACAACTTATAGCATTCTTCAACTACAGATGAACACAAGAGACAAAAAAAAAGATCAAAAGTTACGGTGCGTGCAGCAAGTGGGAAGCTCGCTTCAGCCGGCAAGCATAGAAATGAAACCGAACACAGCAGCAGTGAACAGCTCACCTGTCAAGAAACCGCAGCTCCATCTTGTCAGTTCACACACGCTGTATTTGCGCTGCTGGGCACTGAAGTCGAGTCTCTTCGTGTCGTACACACAAAGCTATTGTTTAATGGCTTCGATGAAAATCTCCACCAAGTTGTCCAAAGCGAGTTCAACGTTTGTGTCACTCATGCCACTCACATTGTTTATGTGGCTGTCCGCCATCTCTGAGCGATGCATTGTGGGTCGACGCGAATGGAACAAGAGCCATCTCTACGTCGGGCCCGTCGGGGCACGCTGGCCGCCGCCGGTTACGTTGGGTGCTGGAGTGTTTTTGCCAACGTAACGCAGCGTGTGCGAGCGCGTGCGTTGCGTCGGACTATATTCACGCCTTTAGGACTTCTACGGCCTCATTCACAGGTTACCACGGCCGTGGCTGACCTTTCTTATAGGCAATGTCACCCAAAAAAAGGATAGCTTCATCACACCAACTACGAGCAGCTCATGACAAGAATGCATTTTTGATGCACGGGAAGAGCCATGCGTGCAGACAAAAGCAAAGGAAATGCACAGTTGTGCTCGAACAGTAGAACGCCTTCTAAAGAAAAGAAAAAAAAACAACCAGCACACCAATCGGAGTACAAGACGACACGCAGTTGGCTGGCACAGTGAAAGTAAGAAAATGAAACTGGAAATGCGTCACCTCTGATTCCCTGGAGCGCCGGTTGGACCATGGTAGCCAACCGCTCCCTCCACCCTTCAAACCGTGTCGAAGTGACCAATTGGTGGAGGGGCTGAACTTCCAGCTGACACTGCACCACAAAATGGCATAACTGCCAGTTTTGTGGTGGTAACGAGCTTGCCAAAGAGAGTTACATTCAAAGACATGCAAGCCTGAGGACGTCGACTGCACTTAATTATTATAAAATGAATGCACTGCTCATGTCTTTCAAGCAGGAAAGCAAAGGGCAGCGACTCAAAATGTGTGCCGCAACTTCACCGGACTGATTGTGCTCATGGAATTGCTTATAAGCTGTCCCGCGCGATTCCATGTGACGACGAGATTCTTATGCCCTTTACAAGTGGGCTTCAGCAAATATTAACATTTTGGGAGAGTGCCAACAACCAAGGTTACGTCTCCATGAATTGCCAGCGTTCAGTGTTGTGGTAAGTTTGCAGTAAGAGCTGCAGTAAATTTGTATTGAGGAGTTTGGTCATTTTTTTCAGTTTTTACCAGAATTGCATTTGGCACAAGGGTGGCATCAGTAATTCTGAGTCCTTCGCTGTTTTTGACAATTATTGGGCACCACTTTTCTAGTCTAAGTGCTCTCGCAAAACTTTTGATTTTTCAGGCCACATTCCTTATGTGTTTGTTAAAACAATAAACTGCCGATAACCTGATGACAGGGAAATCGAAATCTTTTCATATTTTTCAGAGGCTGTGTGGTCTCACAGTTTACGACGCAAGTGTTATCAGATAGTTCCATCTGCTAGCTTGCACCAGGAATGTTAATTCTAAGAGATGGAGTGAACTAGGTAACATTCAGTGCCAACTGACAATGCTGCATAGCTGCACTTAAAACCGGCAACCGAGCTCGTTCACAGACGCATGCTGCTTCACTGATTGCTTCATGCCATCAGAAAACTGTCATGCAGAATTCAGCAGCATGTTAATTACACAGCACGGTGATGCTGCACAAATAATACTTTCTTGTCCAAAGTTATCCCGTATAAATATCTTGGGATTCATTTCACATTAAATCTTTCGTGGTCGGTCTTCTCACATTTCAGCAGTCAGAAGCAAAGCATCAAGGACTTTAGGTTTCATACGCCGAAGCCTGAGAAACTCTCCAAGCTCCATTCACAAACTCGCCTATCTAACACACGTTCACCTACAGTTGATATTTGTCTCATCAGTATGGTCCCCCCATCAAAAATACCTCATAAAAATGCTTGAATCCATTCAAAACAGAGCTGCCCGGTACATCTGTGGTGTTTATAATCCCCTCGCCAGTATCTCCCAGCTTAAAAACCTTCAGAATATTCAGCTACTTGAAATTCGTCGTTCAGTTTCCCTTCTGTTTATTTTAAAAATATGTTTGCACCCGCCTTTCGTTTTTGGCTCTGGAATCACCTCCCCACTCTTCACAGTGCTTACGTAATCACCTTAGCTTCAACCGCATATATAGCAAAACTCGTTCATTTAATTCATCTGCTTTACCTACAGCGATTAGGCTCTGGAATAATCTTCCTAACAAAATAGTTTCTATATCTGACCCTGGAGAATTTAAAAAGCACTTGTGTATGCATTTACTATAGTATTGTTCAAAATATTGCATCAGTTTCAGTTGTTTCTAATGCTGTTTTTGGATGTACTACTGTTTCCTTTGTACTTTTTTATTTTTATTTTTTTCATGTTCGCGTTCCGTTCTTCGCATTTTCTGTGATAGTGTTCAGTTTCATTCCTACTCTGTTTTGGATCTACACTATGCTCCTTTTATATACTTACCGCGTCGATGTACCGTTATACTGGATTATTATTTCTGTATGTTCATTTTTTATATACCCCCCTCATGCAATGCTTTTCGAGGCCTGTGAGGCAAAAATAAATAAAGTGACCTCTAGCAGTTTCCTAGTACTTAACTGCCAATCTGTTCAGTGGCATCAGACACACTCAAACCACACCGACACAGATGAAGGCTACGGTTTTCAATCTGTGTGCAAGAGCGCTATACTCAATGGCACAGAATGCACTGCTCCAGCCTGACGAGTAGCACAAGCTCTCTTCGTTTTCAACCGAAAACTGCTTACATCTCAAGCCTTTCTATGCATGCTCTGGAAAGCTGCGCCGCATCACTATACCAGTGCACCTGACTTTGGCTGTTGCCCTCGCGTGCACTGCCAACTTCAAAAGTTTAAAGTATCGATGAACAGTCAAAAACTTTGCCAATAAATGAGTCGTATCAAGATGACTGAAATGACGCAGAGTAGCATGTCAGCGAATCCTAAACACCGACTAAAATCTCTGTATTTCATTAAAGAGTTCTCTCTCTGTCTCAAGCAAATGGCAGTGGCACTATGATTCCAAGCATGCTACTGCTGGCAGGGGCAGCTGATTGCTAAACATCAGACGCACCTCTGTTGACAGCAATGTTAGATACAGTAAAACCTCGTTACAAAACACTCAAGAAGCCCCAAAAGGATATCTCTCGAAACAAAAAATTCTTACCAACTTGTACGTGCGGCAGTTTAGGTTTCAACTAAATTCTGTTCTATACCAGTGTCCTGTTTTGTTGCAATATGTCAGGAACTGAGAAGGAGTGCCTCCTCCTAACTGGAAAGTCAAAATGTCCCTGTTGTTTGAGTCACACAGGAATGTGATGACAGTGGCTAAAACAATAAAAACATTTTGACCTCCCAGTCAAGAGGAGGCACTCCTCTGTTCCTGACGTATTGCAACAAAATAGGACAATGATATGGAACATAATTCAGATAAGAGAATCTAAACTGCCACACATACGAGTTCGTACAAGTCAGCTGCGTTGCATGAGTGTACCTGGGTTAACTGCGTCTCTTATAAATGGTGAATAGGTAAGTTACTTTAAGGACCTGCAAAAGTTGTCTTTAGTAACAGAGTGTCTCTTGTAACTATGTCTCTTGTATGCAATGTTGTTAACAATGCAAACATAGGAAAACCAACCAAACCATTTTCAAGTGTCTCTTGTAACTATGTCTCTTGTAACGAGATTTTACTACTATTAAAGGAACAATGAGGAAAGTCCATCCGATAAATGTTCTGATTGAGCAGTGATTCCTTGGCACTTTCAGTTTGTGCTGACGACCATCAAACAGCAAAACATGTATTTATTGAGAAACCTGATATAGAAGAAAAGCCTTCCCACCGACTGATTCAAGCTTTTGACGTCCTTTTCGAAAAGGACAGATTGCCACTGAATCGAAGGGAATTTCAGTGGAGCACAGACCCTGGGATCTATGCAAAAAAAATCAGTGCTTACGCATACGTTCTACTTCAAAAATTGGTCAGCGATCGACACAAGCCAACTTTTCCCTCAGTGTCACCTTAGTGTTGCATGAGAATGAACAATGCTTTACGCCGCACTTTTCTTTAATTTTCAGATAACTCGAAAATCTGCCTCTCAGCCAGATATTTCACACGCCCCGAATGCTTTCAATTTAATGAGGTCCCAATGTATCGCAATGGGAGCACTTTGTACTAGGCATTTTTAGCGTAGCTACCAGCTCATAGTCCTGCCATAGTAACTCAGTGATTACAGCACTCGGCCAGTACTGAGCTGGGAGACTCAGGCTCTATCCCAGCGGCAGTAGTCACACGCAAGGCACTCGTGTACTTTATGTGCAAGTTCCATGCCACTGATCGACGACTGTGTACCTGACAGTGGCCAACAGATTTTTTGGAGCCTCAAGGAGTAGAAAAAGCGTCTAGAAAACCAGGCAGTCCGAAAAAACAAATTCAGTACAAAAACAACCCTTCACAACCGAGCGATTTTAAAAACTGGTCAGCCTGTTTCTGTGTCAATCTCCTCATTCTCACAGCCGGTCTGCTCTCGGGCGCGGTGGCGACGGTAGGTAAAACAGCGCACCGGTTGGAGCAGTATGATGTTCAAACAATAAGAGGCACGGGACACTGGCAAACCAGTTCAGACGGAGCCTCGCTGCTCCCACGTGACTCTACATCACAGTGCCTTTTTTTTCCCTCTCCCCTATGTAAAATGGAAAAAGAAAAATATAAAGTGGCACACAAGAACGATGGAAGTTGTGTGTGCAGCTAGTGGTGTTTAAAAAAAAAACTGTGGGGGTTTAAGCACGTCTTGAACCTAGTGATAGAGCGAAAGCTGCGAGTGTTGGAGCAAATTTTTCTGCGGACACTTGGATTTAATGTGCCGCCATCACAACGTTCGAACGAACCTTCTGTCCTAGAGACTCTCTGTTGTCGTTCGCCTCTACCAACTA
The DNA here is from genome assembly GCF_055883805.1 of Amblyomma maculatum. Taxonomy (NCBI): domain Eukaryota; kingdom Metazoa; phylum Arthropoda; class Arachnida; order Ixodida; family Ixodidae; genus Amblyomma; species Amblyomma maculatum. The sequence goes on along the minus strand of NC_139346.1, from coordinate 94,882,508 downwards.
CCGAGTTATCTGTCCTCCTCTTCCTCTTTTATTTCTTCTTTCTCTCCTTCTTCCTCTAGCTTTTCTTCTTCTTCTTAGTCTTCTTCGTCTTCCAAGGTGCCACGGCAACACGGTGCCATATCAACGGCTTGAAAACCTAGCGCAGTGTAGCTTTCGCTACGAAAGCAACACCATCTCATGAGCTCTCTCGGAGGTCATTTAGTAGGGACACCCAGTGTATTGCAAACTAAAGTAAAACCAGCATTTGTTGTCAGTAGACAGCAGGCACTTTTCAGGAAACAATACAGGCGTGCCATTTTTTTTCCCTCCATACTCGCACATCATCATCTGCAAGTGGACTCGTGTTGTTATCGCGACTCCGTTTGCAGTTGCTGTAGCGAGTTGCGTCGCTGGCTCTCTCGCTTGCAGCTAAATGCAACTTGTGACATAAGTCACGCGGCAGAAGCATGTTCGCGCTTACTGGCGCTTGTCCATGGAGCAGACCTCCATCGCCACCGCTCATCGGAAGGATGGAGTAGGGACTCATGGCAAAGGTCGCTTGATTTTGGGTAGTAATGGGTCCACTGACTCGCTACAGATAGCAGTACATGCTATCGAGAGTGTAGGGGTACGGCGGGTTGCTTGCAATGTGGGTGGGTTTAAGGATATAAATAACATAATGGCAGCAATGTTTGGCAATTTTTAATTGGTTTTGGCCAGAGATCAAGATACAAGGTCCAGAAAATCAAACTAGAAAAGTTTCAGATGCCCAAAATTTTGGCCGGTGCTATACAGAGCGCGTGATGGCGCCATTGCAGAGCCCGAATAACCAGGAAGGCCCAGAAAATCGGGCATCCCAAAAATCAGTTGGCGACCGGATATGCACACTCCATGTGCCACACTATCAAGAACCTACATATACAATGCCAAGCAATAAACCGACATTCAGAACATCCCCCTGCCGAGTGCATTCCTTATACATGGTGTCAGAAGTGGCCAGCTGGGCGGGGCATAGAAATGAATGGCCATGGACCTGCTGAAAGTCCCTGAATTGCTGCTCTCTGGTAATGTCTCTCAGTACTGGAAATGGTTTAAATGGAAACTGGAGCTGTTCATCTAAGCAACCACATTAAAGGAGCATCCAAGAAGAAGAGTGGTGAAAGATGCATTCCTGTTGAGTGTTGCTGGGGAGGAAGCTTTTGACGCCTTCAACTTGCTCTAAAGTTTGAGGCCGAGCGAGACTAGGAGGATTATGATACCCTTGTCACAAATTTCGAAGCCAACTATGCTGAGTTAAGGGGAGACGCGGGTCGAAAAACCGGCATTATTTCGAAATTTTTCGATTTTCTGTTTTTGCTTGCACTATCATCTTTGAACATCCTACTTTCATGCAGCGAAATATGAAAACTAAATTTGTACGAGAAATTAGTTAAAAACACGTCCAAATGACTCGCAGTGACCGAAAAAATCGTGAGTGCTGCCAAATTTTGGCCATCTTTGAGCTGCCGCCGCTCAGCGCATCGGCGCTTGCCGCCATTGCGGCTATTTGCAAAATGTGGCCAAAGCCTTCTTCTTTCGACTGGTACATCCATCAGTTTCGTATCTGCACGGGAAAATATAAAAAAAAATGCTTTTCCCGCGGTCTTCCGAGCGTGTTTTCCGTCACGTGACGCGAACTCGAGACCGCCATTGGCTGCCGCCGTGCAGTAGAGCCATCCCAGCAGTTTCGTATCCGCTCGCATCGCATCGCCTCTTAGGACTAGCCTGCGTTCGTTTTTTTTATCGGAAGTTTTCCGTAATGAACGACGAGAAGAAACGCAACTTTCGTCTCCGCAAGAACCGGACTGCGTGCCCGTACAGGGGGAAGCGCAAACAGAAGCGTAAGAGAGCCACGAACGCGGCGGACGCTGCAAGCCCCCTACACCAGCAGAACGGCAGCCCGTCTTGCAGCGCGGCGTCCGATTTCATAACTGACGCTTTCGTTTTCGTGAGCGCGTCGGAGAGGAAGTTGGCAGCGTTCCAGAATGGAGAGAGAGCCGGCAGCAGAAGCGGCGCAAGCGTCGTTATCTGCGAACTTGAAGAGCTGACCCGACTCGTGCGCGGTGCCTTGTGCGGAACGTGCGGGAAGTCCGAACTCGCGGTGGTAGAGGTCGTGAACAAGCGCAAGGGCCTCGCTTCTCTCCTGGAGCTCAGGTGTACGAATGGTGCATGCCCAGCAACAGTAGTTTCGGCTGTGTATACGTCGCAACGCACCGATGCCGACGGCCGTGAAGGCTGCGACGTGGAGCGGTCCAGTGGAAGCCCCCGCGATAGCTTCGCGATCAATGTGAAAGTGGTGCTTGGTGCGCGTTCGATTGGTGTTGGACACGACCAACTGACGAGGTTTTGTGGCATTCTTGGGTTAGCAAAGCCACTGTACCACAAGACATTCCACAACATTGCGAAGAAAGTGCATATTGCAGCCACCAAAGCAGCCTCTGACAACCTTGCAGAAGCGAGGCGAATTACTGCATTGCAAGCTGACCACACTGACGTTGCTGTAATGTTTGATGGGACCTGGCAGAAGCGCGGCCACAATGGTGTTGGCACTGCCATTTCTGTGGACACTGGCTTCTGCCTAGATTTTGAGGTGCCGACAAACTATTGTCAAGGTTGTAGCAGCCACAAAGTACTTGATGATGAAGAGGAGGAAGTATGGCGTGCATTCCATTCTCCTGTGTGTGAAAAAAATGTGGACTGCACGTCACATGCAATGGAAAGTGAAGCAGCGCTACGCATCTGGAGCAGGACGCAGTCGTACAACATGCAGTTTACAACATTCCTTAGTGACGGCGACAGCAAGGCATATGCTGCAGTCTGTGAAGCGCAGGTTTATGGGTCGAAGGAAGTTACCAAAGAAGACTGTACCAACCACGTTGCCAAAAGTCTTGGTACCGCCCTAAGAAAGCTGAAGACTCCGCTCCCACGTGGACAGAAGCTCACTGACAAGTAAATTCAAAAGCTACAAAACTATTATAAAATCGCAATAACAAGCAACCGGGGCAATGTAAGGGGCATGTTCTGTGCAATCTGGGCATCCTACTTCCATTCGTGCTCCACCAATGAAGCGAACAGCCACAAGTTTTGCCCTGATGGGAATGAGTCGTGGTGCAAGCAAAAGAGAGCCCAAGCTCTGGGAGAACCAGCTCCAAACCACACCCCCCTCCTGACCAAAGCGCAAGGAAAGGCAGTGCTGCCAATTTACAAACGTTTGACAGATGCCAAACTGCTTGCCCGCTGTTTGCAAGGGAAAACTCAGAATGTTGCTGAATCCCTGTACAGCAAGATTTGGATGTTGTGTCCAAAGACTCGGTTTGCCTCACGGACTGCAGTGGAGACTGCCACCGCCATTGCAGTGCTGTGGTTTAATAGGGGTCACTCCAGCTTTGAAAAAGTGCTGGAAGAACTGGGTGTCCTCCCTTCAAAGCAGCTGATCAGACTCAGCTTGGAAAGCGACCAAAAAAGGATCAAGAAGATGTCAACCAAGCTGACTGCTGAAGCGCAGTCTCATCGCCGCAACCAGGTGAAGCGAGCCCGTACGGAGGACTCAGTTCGCAAGAACCGTGAGGGCAAAACATATGCAGCAGGGGAATTCTAGTGTTTTAGTGCAGTAGTGAACACTTTGAGCTACATTTGCACCAAGTTTGAAGTGATATGAACGAGAACTTTGGCATTCACATGCAAATAAACTTTCAATTGCGTTTTTCTCAAATTGGTGTTTTTGCCCATTTTTGAAGTTTGTGCACACAATTTTTTCCTCTTGTAGTTCTTGGATCACAATGAAATTTTGCACAGATGTTCCTTGGAGTGTATAGAAAGCTGAAATCTTGTTTATATATCTAGTCTCATCATATATGTATTATAATTTCATAACGAAGTACTGACTAACAAAAGAAAATGACAACCTAATTTCAAAAAATTATTTTGTTAAAAAATATGCAGATAAAAATTATTTCACCTAGATTTCAACACTCTGTGGCTTGTAATGAACTACACAGGGTATTTTAAAATGCTCTGTCATAATAATTACTAACAAAAATTGTGTGCACAAGAAAGGTGATAATTATAAATTTCATAGAGCATATAAATTGAACTACTATAGCTATCAAAAAACTGATTACATATATAGAAACAGGAGCTCAATTTATACCAGCTGTGTGAATTTCAGCCTTCTAACTTCATTATTAAAAAAAAAGTTTTTTCGAGGAGCGTCTCCCCTTAAGGGGGGACATGGCTCTTAAAGATATTTTTCTTAATTTTCGACCAAACTTGATAAAACTAGGTAGTCTGATTCAGTTTCTTGCGCTGATTTCAAATACAGTCAAACCTCGTTATAATGAACACGGATACAGCGAATTATCGGATGTAACGAAGTAAAAGCAAAGTTTGATTGGCTGTGCTTTATTTCTATGGGAGTTCTATCTATAACGAAATGAAAAACTGAAAATTTGACACTAATTCGATTATAATGAAGCATATTTCGTATTCACACGACTCAAAATCTGCAAAGAAGCAAAAAAAATAAATTTTCAAAACGCTAAATTTCGGTTTTATCAATCGCCTCCACCTAAAATGTGTTTGAATCACCCGCGCTTTCGCACGCCACGCCATCTAGGGACCGCGAATGAATCTAGCATCAACGGCTGCCTGGCATGTGACCGGCACGTGATCGAACCACCGCCCGCGTGCCCCTGCCCCTTTTTGCCGACCCGCGCGTGTGCTCACTTTCCTCGAGGTCGTGCCGTCGTCTTGCAGCATGGCGGCACAGTCGATAATAAGAAATTGCTTTGTTGATGATGGCCTAGCCCCATCCACCAGCGAGACTGAGCCCAACGACGCCCACGATTCTGAAGGTGAAGCGGACAATTTCGACAAGACGACATGGCGTCAACTGGCGGTTCCGAATGTTACGTTCGAGGACTTTATTGCTGCCGATGACAACTTGGCTGTGGCGCCCGAATTGACCGACCAAGAAATTGTCGATCAGCTGCTTCCTACAGATGATGCTACGAGCAGCAATGAGAGTGAAGAAGAAGGCAAAGGGCGAGCTCTCAGTAGCACCGAGGCCGCCGATATGGCGAGGAAATTGAGAAGGTACCTTGAGAACCTACCTGTGGCCAAATCAGCTGACATTGGGAAAGCGCTGCACAGTGTCGATTTCGTTGAGAAATTTATTCTATCGAATAGTGTGAAGTGCCGCCAAATGAAGATTACGTCGTTTTTTAAATAAATCAGTTCTGCGTGGCCTAAATCCCGATTTGTGTGCTCATTTTTGCTTGGCAGTGCAAAATGAAAGGTAAGGTTTCGCGTGCTTATACCACGCTTTAAAGAAAAAAAATGCTTTTTTTTCAGCTCTGTGCTTTCCATTTTAGGGTAGCCTTTACTTGGGTTTATGAACAGAATTTTTTTTTTTGTAGGAATTTGTGTGCACTTTTACAACGAATATCGGATATAACGAACGAATTTCCGCGCAAAATGAGACTTCGCTATAATGAGGTTTGACTGTATGTAACTACTTTTCCAATTGGCCAATTACTTCAAAAGATAGATGAAATTAATTGTTCACAATTTGCAGAAACAATGAAAAAATAACCACACTAAATAAAAATTCATATTGACACTTTGCTAGGTACTATAAAGCATAATGTATACAATGTTAGCACTTTTTTGATAAAGGAAATATTAGCAATGTTATAGCATTTCGAAGTCCATTCAAATGTGGGTGCCCTACTGTCTGACCCAGAGCAAAATTTACAAATTTTTAAATTTAAAAATTTTTTAAACGTAAACTGCAAAATCTTCTCCTAACATTGTGTGCTTTGCACTTTTAGCTACATGCCACAACAAAAATTATGGTTCTACCTCCATTGAAGGCAGAGATATCGCTTCTGCAAATAAGCAAGAAGTCAAGAATCAGTGTTTTGAGAAAACGAGAAAAAAGAGATTGGCTCTCTTTTAATCAAAAATGTAGAGAAAATATTGCAATATTTTCCAATGTAAGTGACTAGAAGGCACCAGGGATGTAGTCAGACTGACTATGGCCACTCAAATGGTGTTTTTTGAAAGCGTGCTGCATGTCCGCAGTGGTCTTGCACTTGTTTGCAGATGCCACTGCTCGACGGTGGTCTGTCACCATCTGAGAGTAGGGTGGGTTGTGCCGTTGCAGTGATCTCTGGAAGAGGGTGAGAGCAGCCTCAACTTCCATTTCACCAGCCTTCTTGGTGGTGCTTTTCTGGCATGCATGGGTCTCCTTCCAAGCCTGCTATGCCGGGTCATCTTCGCTTGGGTCACGCTCGCAACCAGCGCAAAAATTACTCAGGACCACGTAATCGAGAACTAGTCCTGTAAACAGCTCGATGACCGTGTCGATGCCGATATGGGACGAGTGGCCGCGCGTCATCCAGGCACCGTCGTATGACACAGCAATGTTTCCGGGATTTGCAACCTGCAATTTATCATATAGATCCCGGACCGATTGCACGCACAGAGACGTTTACATCTCGGCAGCAAGAGCTGCCGCGGGCGCCAGCTTCTTTTTCACATACCTTTGCCAAGTTTTGTTGTGGAGGCCACGGTGCGAAATGTTCATGGTCGTAAAAACGTCATTGAGTGCCGTTTGTTGATTCCCGGTGGCTTGCATCGCGTGCGCAGCAAGGACGTTCACAACGAACGGGTTGCACTTCTCTTTTCCGTTCACACGGGGCGAGCTCCATGCCGACGCAACATCACTGCAGCAAGCACACTCGATAATAATCTATATGGCGAGGCCATATTCACGTTCACCTTTCCCTACCGTGACGCTACCGCCGCACACCTTGCACTTCACAAACGACATTGACGCGTTCATTGAGTCCAAACTGACGACAACGAAGCCTGTCTCGATGTCTGATGGCGCGGCCGCAACATAGTCAGTGCGAGTGAAAAAATCCATCTTTCGCTTGCTTGGTGGCCGGTATTGAAGAAAGAACTTGTAGCTTTTCTTGGGCTTCCATTTCTCTCTGCAACAACTCCGTATGCTGCAATATTTCGGTGTCGCGCCCAATGCCGCTGCTGTCCGGAATGCATTCACTCGTCGACGATCCGGTTAGGCCTAAGTCCACTTCGGTACTGTCCGCGGCTTCGGCATCACTTGCTGTTGGCGGCGGACTATTCTTGACGACGGTCGAAGGAACTGAGCGCTTCTTGAAGTTGTAGGCCGATAGTTTCTTCTTTTAGCCAAACTTGGTGACTTGTGGCGGCCGAAGGAACTGAGCGCTTCTTGAAGTTGTAGGCCGATAGTTTCTTCTTTTTGCCAAACTTGTGACTTGTGGCAAACTTCAGCGTTGCTTCCGACATCGTGCCGCACTCGTCACAACTCTACGACTGAACAAGGATAGACGCGTCGCCTGCGGAGGAGCAGACGACGGGAACTTTGCGCGGCCAATCACAGTGCGCTTTTCAATCACGTGTGCTAGCTCGACGAATAGAACCGCGCGTTTGGACTCTTTTTATGCTCGAATTTCAACGTCACCAGTAAGCCGGCAGAGGCACTTGTGGCGGGAAATGGGAAAAGAAAAGCCGCTCTTTCCAACGAGACCAAGATGGCTGAGATCGCGCGTGTAGAAAACGACCTAAGCGCCTCAGAAAAAAACGTTTCTTGGCGGATTTCAGCTGACAGTGATGCTATAAATTGATTCTGTGGCCCAAATACTGCACCGCGAGATATAAAACCTGGCGAATTAAAGGAATAATAGCTACAGATTCTGAAAATGTCAGTTTCAAAAAATAGATTTTTTTCGCGAATTTTCATCGTGTCCCCCGCAAAGAAGTCCATGAATATTACACAGTTCGTTTAAGAAACAGAAAGAGATGGAGAGTCGTATGAAAAATTCATCCGCGAGATCAAGAAATAAGCAACTCACTGTAACATAGAAAGACTGCACAAATGAATGACTTGAGATCAAACTGTCTTAAGGACAAATAATCCCAGGTTGCATGAAAATATGTAAAAGACTGATGCAGTAGCTTGATGACTGTGTACCTGACATGCCCAGTAGATGTGCCATGCTACTGCGAACCGATAAATATGATGCTGAGCAACAGACCATTGTTCTTGTCACGGACATCATGCTGTTGAGTGCCTGATACACTGTGCAGTGTTAGTGCACGTAAAAGAACCTCAGGTGGTCGAAATTATATGGACTACTCTACTACAGCAGGCGGACATTGATCGCTATAAAACAATGACAGCACCCCTCACCGCCTGAGCCATTTTGGTATGTTAGAACCCACAAATCAAACTAAATTATTTCATTCTTGCTGCATGTCACACGAGATTTCATTCGCGTAGGCCCTTACATGCACATGGTAAGCCAGGACTTCCAACTGCTTATCTTGCACAACAGTAACGTAATATACAAGAGAGGCAATAGACAAAATTGTTGCTGAAAGTACGCAGCTGCTATATACTAAGCTGTATTAAGGTAAAAGCAAGTCACTATGCTTAATTCTGCCTGCTACATAACACTGAAAGGAATACAACACCATTAAAGCAGTGAGGCAGCAATAAGAATGACGCAAAAAGCCCACACCTCCTCGGCAAGCCTGGATAAAGAACAGCTTCGGTTTCCCTTGGAGGGCAGGGCAGTTGTCGTTGTTGAACAGAGCGTAGACGTCATCAACTAGGTGCAGCTGCTCCCCATCACTGCCATCAATCAGGTCCCTCTTCCCATGCGACATGAGGATCACCACTAGGCAGTCTGCGCCACGCTGTTGCTCTGGCTGGGCTGCCCACGACAGCAGCGCTTTCATGTCCTGGGCCCCAACAGTAGGAAGCAGGGCATTAGTTCTTTCTTCCTTTCTTTGCTCCTTTCCATTACAGAAAGCCGCAGCGAAAGCTAAAGACTACAGAGCCTGACAAAGGCGTTCGCCCCGGATGACGCTCAGTGGGCAGTTTAAGGAACGAATTCAACATTTAAAAGAGCATTTCAAAACATTAACACAATGCGCAAATACAGAAATTTGATTAAATGAATCTGAGTCACTCCAAATAACTATGGATGGAAAAAAAAAAAATCCCAACGCCGAATTGCAAGAACTGAAGCCTTCAAAGCTTCGTACCCATACACCGGACTATGTTCTACAGTGAGCAATATGAGAGGGAAGGAACATGGAAGACCATGGCAAATGGCCTCGAACACGGCGGAAGCTCTCAGAACCAATGTAGGAAGGCATGCGTGACCACGTTTGCTGCTGGCGCTCCCACCATACTCTTCGTAACCATGTTACCGATGCATATATGCGACTTAGCCAGCTTTAGGAAAGCAATCAGTGACTCATTTCTTTCATTTTGGTCATTGTGACACGCAACAGTTAAAGGATGACACAGAAAACTGCACCCACAATTATCAATGTCGTATTTCTAGCTGATTTTTCACGATGACATTAGTTTCTCAGTCTTACCAGTTCTTCCCAGTTCTTCCATTGTTTCCTTCGCATGTTGCTCATTATTTCTTCCCGCGTTTTTGTTCCGATTGCACGGAGCCTGTGAAGAATTTGTATGAAAAAATGGCACAGTTTTAACCCTACTTAAACCTGTCTATAACGAGAAAAAGCACTGACCAGTTCTAATTTGCTCCACTCTGCTCTCTTATTTTTTTTAGTGTGAAAGCCCTACATGCCTACATGCAAATGTTAGACAACTTTGCTAGATTCTGGACATCCGGATTAACATTTTCGCAATAATTAACCTTCAGAATGTATTGTCAGTAGCTCACAGCGATAACGATAGGTAGTACGGTGCATCTGGATACAAAAGGCATTTCCCCACCAAATCAAACAGCTATTGTTTATTAGTAGAAATGCACGAATACTGAAATTTTCAAATAGAAATCAAATGTCTAATTTAAATTTTAAAAGTTTAAAAAATAGCAATCATTGCTCCCTGGTTTGTTTCAAAATTCACATGGTGCTCAATATTAAACTATAATTGCACCGAAGTGTATGGCCAACTGAAAATCTAGTATAAATTTTATAAAGGGTCCTGTATGGCATTATTTAGTACAGGAAGGACCTGCACGAAACCGGATGAGCTGGTACATTAGTTCCGAATACAGTAAACTCTCACTAATTCAATTATCAGACCAGAAAACTATGTCCAAATTAATCGAAACCTTGAATTTTCAAAGGGGCCTGAGAAAAAACATAAAGACTGGTGAATACCGTTTGCATCAAGCTAACTTTATTTGATGAACACCTGCACTATGGTTGTCCGCATTTTTTAGATTAAACCATGGTGAGAATGAAGTTTCTTCCCAGTTTCATCAAGAGCTTCAACTTGTGCACACTGTCGGGAAGGCCGTCTTTAAAAAAGTGAAGGTCACTCTTAACTAAACAGCCCCGTCACATTTTGATGATGTTTCACTGCATAATCCACACGGTCAAGCAAGCAGGGCGGTGAAACAGGCAAATTCGAAAATTTTCGAATATTTGAATATATTCCAAATACGAGTTTTTTTAGGATATGAATTGAATAACAAGCATATTTGGTCCGTATTCGAAATTTCACTAATAAATAGGAAATTTTGCTAATGAATAGTGGTGCGCCAATAGGCAAACCCTTATTTATTAGTGGGCGTCATCAAGCACATGCAATCAGTACCACAATTTGCCAGATTAAGCACACTCTATTGAATCTGGCTTTCAGTCATAAATCTTGTGGCTCGACTCCGTGATCAGATGTAATTTTGCCTGCAATTGAGGCTACACTTGGCAGTAGGAGATACGGACCAAAAAAAATTCTACTGGTTGAATCTGTAGCTAATAAATCTATACGTAAGGAGGAGGTAAAATCCAGAAGAAAAGCGCAGCGCCCAATCTGGCTACTTACGCGTGCACGCAAGTTTGACCGCACAATGCAGTTGAAGTGGAATGCCTTGAAGAGGGCTTCCATGCGTCGTACATCATGCTCAGAGCCCTCTCGTCGCTCAGCGAAGCCCCCGAATTCACAGTTGTTGATGATAAGGCACATGCCCCTTGGGGAATGTACCATGCTGTATATCTGCAACGGCAGAAAGAGGTAAAAAAATAGTAAGCACACAATACTTTATGCATAACCGCTAGGTTGGCCCTTGTGGCATAAAAGAAGCACCAGGAGCTTCCAAAGAAGAAGGTAGAGTCAGGCTAGGTTGGTTCATATTGGAAGCGAACGACAAAAACAGGACTTACAGATAGGACAGCAGAGAACGACAGCAGCACGTGTTCGCCTTCTCTGCTGTCCCGTCAGTAAGCACTGTTTTCGCCGTTCCCCTCCAGCAGGAGCGTCACCACTGCTTGCTTGCCCACTAAGGCAAACTGCGCACTGGGAGTTCAACGTACCATCATGCTCAACATGAGTTGCAATGCATCTGGCAGGAACAAACTGAGGTTTCCACTTTATATGAAATTAATGGGTATTTATACCCTCTTCCAAAAGCTAAATGTATATATTTTGACCACAGTTGTGGTTACTGAGCGTCGAGAACAAAGCTCTTACTGCATCTCGTGCGCTGCAGCTCATACTGAGCACAGTAGTACCTACTGCAATATTAGCGTATTTACTGGTTCACATTGCTACTTTCTATAACGAAATATGGTCGACGACCGAAAATTCAGACACCTGATTTTTCGGACATCCTGCATAAAATGTATATTGAGCTTCCACGCAAAAATTCCAATTGGTCGATTTTTTGGGCTTCACTCAAATTCGCCGCAGCACCACTGCCAATAGCCAAGCCTCCAATAGCAGGTATTAACAGAATAGTATTAAGGGCCCCGTATTGCAAAAAAGTCGGTGTCGGCGTTATGGTTGTGACATGACAATCAGAAGAAAGTAAAGAAGACAATCAGAAGAAAGTAAAGAAGCAATAAATGTTTTACGGGAACCCGCAGAGTCGAACACGGTTCTTTTGAAGTGTGAAGTGAGCACACAACTACTCTGCCACAGAACTACATTGCTTTTCTCGGCTGTCGGCTAATGTTTAGGTGCATCATTAGAAAGAAACTAATTACGGAAGTAATGGTTAAGCGAGCAGCAAAGGACATTTCTGCTTTGATTACCTGCAATGCGGCACTCATTGGAAAATTCCTTCGATCGTATGGTGCTGCAACAACAGATGGTGCAGGCAGCTTCCTGATTTAAACCCTTATGCATCCATCTGCATCTTCAAAGCACTGGGGTTCAAGAACAGTGGAGATATCACACTGAAATCTTAAAGGCGAAGATTAAGTGTCCCCCAATTCTTTTTTGTAGGACGTCGTTAATCCATAGCTCAAGGGGGTCCAAAATGTGATTATATAAAGCAAATTTTAAGCTAGAAATATGGGGCCTGGTACGCAGTGCTGGGCCCCTCAGTGCAGGCGCAGTAGCTACAAACCGCATTTCAATGATGCTTCATTGCACAGTAAATACGATTATGTGGGTGTCAAAATGCGGCAGTTCAGTGAACTCTCAGAGACAGATTCGTTTTTATGTCTGGACTTCATCTAAGCCAGTGCATTTGCCCCATTATCTGAGTAAGCACTGCCCAGTGAGACCGTCAAACATCAAACTGGCCTAGTGACCCCTTCCTCCACCATAGTGGCAATCAGCAGTTTATGTAAAGTGATTTCCTATGCAAAATTCGATTTTTCGGACTGCCTGAATTTTCGGACATTTTCGCGGTCCGAAAAATCATATCATGGCCCATTCTAATCGTGTAAAATGAAGAATGATCTACATATATATAAAGAATCCCAATCCATTGCTGTCACTAAATGCATGTTTACTGCTACGTTTACTTCCTAGCTTCAAATGTGAGCATTTTCTTGGGTCTTGACGATGGCAGCATCAGCTCAGCTGAATGAGTGCCAGAGGCTAAACAGGTATAATCTAGACTTGAGATAGAGAGATCGAGAGTTTGTTTCCTGGTATATCTTGACATTTCTCACTGGATGACATGCCATGGACCATTCCTGGATTTGGCTCTAAAGGAGTCGAATCACATGTGACTGCCACTGCCTGTCACATTTTACGATTAAAAAAATGTGGCTTCCAACGCTCGAACTTACAACCAAGGACAGAAACTACAGCACTCAATGAGATAATAATAATGATAACAGTAATAATAATAACTGGTTCATAGGAAAGGAAAGGCGCAGTATCTGTCACACTTGTTCTGTGTACACCTGACCGCACCGCTTGTCTGCTATCGATTCTACTTTTTCCCAAAATTTGGAAGACAGCTACCCCAAAAGCAATAATGATTCTCTGCTCATTATCCAGCTGCATAATCTGCAGGTCTTTTTGTGACCAATTAACTGCTTTTTCTTTGCACAAAATGGCTCCCTGGTCTACGAATACCCAAATATAGATGGAGTCGCGCAAAAAGACAAAACGTCAACACTGAGGGAGCACAGCACGATAACACTGGCAAACACAGCAAAACAAGACCTTACATCCTCTCCAAGTTTCCAATCCTCGGCTGGAGTCACCCTCAGCTCGGCATTACTGGCCTCGCCCACTGTGCTGTGACCTGCAAAAGGACGACGCATAGGCCTGTGAGACATGAAAGGCCCCCCACTGCACTGGCTTTAGGGCTAGCACGCTCAGCATTCAATACAGGAACTGTTCGATATACTTACATTATATAATGTAATCTTAGCAACAAGCTGATCATCTCACTCTGTTAAGCATCCGTTTATTATCTCCCATCTGTGACTGTGGTGAGTCCTTCCTGTTGGGATGGCGCATGTAAACATGTAACACCGCTCTGCCAAAGCAAGACTTTATCACAGTTTGAGCGCGTTATTTATCCTGCTGAATAACTGCAGTATTCCGCCCGTGACTAAAGCTTACTGCTACAAAACACCAATCAGAAAGCCTAGCTTGCTTGCTGCAAAAGAAATTGGTGCCTGGTGAAGAGCAAAGCTGCACTCTAGTCTTACCCTAAAAACGAGAATATATATGTTGAAATGTTTTTCAAGAACAGCCTGAAGAGTCCACCGCATCTTATACAATGGTAGTAAATTTTTAATGGTGTATTGTTCGACTTGGTGCTGTCGTTCTTTCTTCGTGCTAGGTCCAGTGTCCTTGCTTCGCTAAATGACTCTCTCGATTACACCTTATTGAATCGAAAAATTAACTGAACTGAATGGGTTGATATAGAAAATAAACAGTGCAACACAATTACAAAAATGACAATAGCATGAGAAATACTGCACTGGGCCACCCTTAGGCTTAGGACACTGTCATCCTAAGCAAACATGTGGGACGGGAGAAAGTCCATTTCTTTCCTTTGTCCCGACCACATATACTCACCACTACTTGCAACCATCCCACAGTGCCTCCCAAGGAAGCAATTATTGAAGCAACTCTCCCACGTTCTAACAGGGCACATTGCCATAGTGTCACACATTGCATACAGCAGGCAAGGCTGGGCTTGCTGAGGCATCAGACCCCTGGCCCGCTACGTTAATAAACCATTCTCACAGAGGTACACAAAATTTACGATGAGTGGTCCCCCAAAGTCTGTTACAAAAACAGAAACAAAACCAAAGCACAGGAGTACAATGCATACTTCACGCGAAGTTGGGATCACCCTACAAACAAATATACCCAGCAAAAAGGGTGGAGCACATGGCCTATCTAGCAAAGGCGCCCAAACCCCGCACCGAAAAGATAAACAAAGGCCCTCTGTCTAGTATGTATGGTGCTCCGTCAATGCACTTTGCAGGGCAACTTTACGAAAAATGAAAAAAAAAAAGAAAAAAAAAATGTGGAACAAGCATGCACACAAGATGATGTCACAATGACCATTGGTGGAGAAACTACGTAAACCTTGCAACAATGAGCTGCTGAAGTAAACAGCCCTCGTCACCATCACCATCATCAACAATGTGATATGGTGACACTAAACAAAGGCTCAAATAAAGTTTAGGAATTTAGGCCACCCTGGCTGGGAGACTGTGATATCGACTGTATCTGACTGGGTGTACTTGGGTATTGTTGGAATGGCAGTCTCTCCGCGGAGAGATGGTGCATAAATATTTTCGGAAATGCAGCCTCTGTAACACGATGCATGGTACACAGGACAAGTCCAAGCACACTTACATGAGTCCAAGCAACACTTACACAGTCCATGGTCTTCTTGCACAGAACGTAGTACATATGAGCAGCATTTAATTGTAAATTAGAAATAAATAGTGTCATCAGTATGTCGATATGGTTGTGTCGGTTTTATTTCAAGGTAAGGGTGTTTCTTACTACTTTAGCTATTCACTACTGTTTCCGTTTTTACAACACGTAAGTTAGGGTTTCACCAAAAGCACAGTACGACCTATATTCTGCCTTTTACAATTGGCTGCAGTGCTCAATTTTAACGCACCACAAAGCCATTTTTTACAACACAATAAGGTTCTTACATCAAGCAACATTCCCTCAACTTTGTCATCTGTCTTCACTTTTTAATGCGATAACATTAAAAGCCCCCTTCTAAAAAAATTCGGTGCTGTCAGTGAAAATCATGGACATGGCTTCAGTATAAGGTTTGGTTTTTTATGGGGTTTAACGTCTCAAAGCAACTGAGGCTATGAGATGCCATAGTGGAGGGCTCCAGAAATTTCACCCATCTGAGGTTCTTTACCATGCACTGGCATCGCACAGCACAAGGGCACCTTACTCTTTCTTTGCCTCCATCGAAAAGCGGCCGCCACGGTCGTATTCGATCCCACAACCATGAGCACAGCAGTCGAGCGCCCTAATCACTGCACCACCACAGCAGGGCTCGGTATATGGTAGCTGGATAAGCTTTCACAGTACATGACTGTATGCTAATGAATATGTGTGAGATAACAGATGCACAGATAAAGGGTCACTGCCTAAGCGAATAACAAGGTGCATGTACACAAATGACCGCGTCATACCTTTAAAAGCGAAGCTTAGGAGTGCCACCAATTTTTTTCTTCACAATCATCATGCTCAATGCTGGCAACTGCTGTTGCCAGAATCTCGTTCACAGCACTTTACAGCATATGCAGCTAAAGAGAGCAAGTTGGCACTATACAAGCAAAAACTGTTTTCTGAAAAACCATGTGGACGCTTCCACTGAATGTTTTGCTTGGTTTGCGATCGAAAATACTGCTGCACGCTCACACAAACAGCTAAAACTATGTCATGACTGCTCCATGAAGTTCAATAAAAGACCATGGCTGTAGACCCACCTTAAGTAGACAAAAAAAAGTGACACAATCCACAAAGACTGCCATCAACATGTGTAATAATTAAGCAGTATTGAAAAACCAGTGAACTTTGGTTTGTATGTAAAAAATGAGTATACATTCTTACATAATAAAACTGCAGTATAAACCATCTCCAGGGCTAGAAAAACATCTTTTTACAAAAACATCTGAGTAGTAGAGCCATGTAATCATCCTGCACAGTAATAACTGACATGAGTCATGAAAGCATGTTAGTTCAGTAGCTTCAACCTATAGTTTATGCCCAGTGTCCAATATGTAGGACACTGCTTCTTGCATAGTAATTATAGAAGATTGTAGTCTCTCATGTGCAAAGGCTGCGCTATGCCCATTTTGTCTCGTGTCATCCAGCGAATCCCAGGCTTTGGAAGGAAATGGGTTAATGAAAGCTGTGTGCAGCAACATCAAATGTTACACAGCACCCACTGGAGTGGCTCGGCACTTATAGTATTCATCTACTCAGCCAGAGAACTCAGGTTCAATCCCAGTCAGAGCAGCCATGTTTTGATAGAGATGAAACGAAAGCATGCCTATGTGCTGTATTATAACAAAGTACACTGAAAAAAAAAAAAAAAAAAAAGAACACTTGAACTGATGCAGCATCTGCTTTTCACGACTTGCAGTCTCCGTGATGGTGCGCGCATTGCAGGAAAACCATGAAGAACTAATACATAGATATGCTTGTGGAATATTAATTTAATACACCTAACGAATCAGTTAAAAATCAAGCAAAGCTTTTTTCTAATTTTGGGCTACTGCTAGAAAGTTTTGCACTTGGCTCTGCTTCAGCCACAAGGAAGGTCAATTTGGCTATCTACTATCTACGGCTGTAGCCATCTGGTAAAGCTAATGCTAAGCTTTCGACGGCATTCCTGACAGAACATGTCACTTTCCGGACAACAAACCCTATAATTTACAATTTTTTATTCACTAAAAGTGCTATACAAAATAACTCCTTTGTATTATGCTGGACGCACACCTTAACTACAGCTGTAGTGTACACCAGTGTACAGGCTGCTGTTGCACTTACAATTTTTTTTTCTTCCAAACGAAACCACATCATCTAATAGAATAAGAAAAGTTCTGTCATCTTGCAATCCTGTCCTGTATAGTAACATCACACAGCTACTGGAAGCGTTCCATGCACAGATGGTAGATCAAAAGCGCGTGCAAAGTGTAGACACATAAAGTGAACGGAATGGGCAGATCAAGTATGCTTTGATTTCCTGCCACATAGTTTATAAGCACATTTGATATAAACTATCACTGCAGGCTTCTCACACAGTTAAAGGTGCACCAAAAGAAAATCCAACGTGCACTACAGCAACTATTGGCACAACTTTTGACTCAATAGGTCACCAGAAATGTTTTCTTGCGTCTGAATCTTTACAGGGGTTGCAAAAGTCATGCAGTAGCAATGTTAACTTATTTTGCTGCAAGCATTACGCAGAAAATTGAAGGGAAAATGAGGGGCTCGTTATTATAGAACTGAAAGGGGCCAACAGTCTACGAGTCCAAGGCAAATGTTGAGGATATGTTTTCTTTTTTTTTATGTATTCTGTTGTTGTCATTGAGAAGAATTAGTCTTATGATGATTTTCAGGCATAAGGAATATTAAATGCAAAGCAGAAGAAAAAATAACGCACAGTTTTTCTAGGAGCTCAACAGCAGTAAAGTAATTTCTTCTTTCTTTTTCTTTTGCTTTTTTTCACGGTACCCATTCAATGAAAATGCAGTGGCCCACAGATCAGAATAATACGTACTGGTAGGAGTAGAATCGATGACGAATCGAGCATCACCACCACCAAAGACCCTGTCCGCACGGGAATCCACTGGTGCCATATATGCGGCGGGCTGTTCTGGTGGGGCCTCCCCAGTGAGCAGCCTGACAGCGTCGGACATGCGGTTTTCACGGAGAATGTTAACGAAGCGGTCGAAGGCTAGCGGCCCACGTCTGGGCAGACGCTGCAGGAGGCATAAGTTTCGCTCTTCCAGACCTTGTTTCTCCTGTGCAAGACCAGAGGGGTGACATGCGAAGAAGAAGCAATGATTCTGGGGTGAACGGTTCCGTCACTAGTGCTATGAGTCGCCCACAAAAGCCCCTCAGTTTACTGAGGGGCTTTAGTCACCCTAGGTAAGTAGCGCTACACTGTGGTAAGTAAACGAATCCAGGCATACAAGTAGATTCCAATGAGAAGCAGGTGGTGGAGCTTGCACTGAAATAAAGGAGGTACTGATATGTGCTTTGGCTCCACTGTTTGGCACTACTAATCAAGGATGTGACATTATGTGCATTGAGCTTTCCTCTCTCCTTGGTCCATCCTTCCATTTACACAGGGTGTAAAAAGACGGTCACTTGCACTGTCAAAATGATGGATCGGTTGGTACTGTAGACAGAAAAATGCAAAGCATGAAGACAAAAAAAGATGCAATATTCAGGAGCACATATGCTCTGTATTTAAGGGTACGATGTGACAGTGTTATCCTGATTTGCGTCCAATCACTTTGCTATTTGTGTAGCATGTCTGGCTCAGGACTCAACAGTTCGAGAGGGCTAGGTTACCCTCTCACTCTCCCATTTTAAAGGAATGGGTCAAACTTGGCACCTCCTGCCAATACAGCCATGTCCCATGGTTTCCTGAAGACATGCAACACGCCACCCTATTAGTGCCCGGCTACTGTTGCCCAACAAATTTTCACTCGCAATAGTGACAATGATAACAACACTGACGCCAATGCCCGATTTGCTGAAGAATTGGGACTTCAACTCTCTCACTTTACAACTGGGAAATACTATCTGCATGTTGAAGGCCATATTTACAGACCATTACAAGACACAATTTATAGGCAGGTCTTGCACACATAAAAATGGTAAAATCGCACTTAGAACGACTTCAGATATGAAATTAATTTTACGCTACTTCGACCCATGGTTTTGTAGAAGAAGAGAAGAGGTATCAATATCAATGACTTTGTAATTCGATAAATAAGAAAGGAGAAGTCATGAAATTACATTTTAAGCTACTTCGACCCATGGTTTTGTACAAGAAAAGAAGAGGTATCAATATCAATGATTTTGTAATTCGATAAATAAGAAAGGAGAAAATACTGGTACCAATGACTGTAACTCAATGCATCAGAAAACCTGCTTAGAACTGAATATCAATTGAAGAAGTGTAATGACTCATTTGACTTCAGAAGAAGGCTTTTTTAAAAAGCTTACTTTTTTTTCAACTGTTTCTCCCCATCAAAAAAGGCCAAGTGAAACTACACACCTGCATTTTCAGAAATGGAGAGAACACCAAGAAGGCCAAAATAATGAAAGGTAAAGATACACTGAACAGTCGGTTTGATAGTTAGGCAGTAATTAGGAAGCAAAACTTTAGTACACTGGTGGACCAGAGACGGCTTGCCGACATTTGAAACAATTAGGACATGCGTCTCTTGCCGTCACACGAAGGGTTTAATAACGTGCAAGTAGCAGGACTGGAATGAATGTGCACCACCTGATAAGGAATGAAAGATTATACCATCACACAATCAGTCAACCCACAGCTAAATTCACATAATGGTATGTCAGTAAGAATCATACTGACTCTCCTTTAGCTATCGCTAAATTATTGGCTTGGTTCATGGTGGCACATTCTGCACTGTGGCTGCTGGTGTAGCCCGCATCGTTAAACATGTTGACTGACAGAAAGTGTAGGCCATGTCTGGTCCCCTTTTTACTAGCCCGCACTGTTCAATACAGCAATTCTTTCACAGAAAACTGTCTATTTTTTGCATAGATACTGAGCAACTATACAAGAACATAGTAATAATGCCTTTTTAAGGCAGAAGCCACTACCAAGAACTCGTTTAAAAAGGCAGTCACAGTCTGGCTAGTTGGTTTAGCCTTTCTTTTAAAGCCACACTGCTTGCCTACAAATAAAAATTGAGCAAGGCAATGAGAGATTCCAAGTACGCTACCATAATAGACAGATGTAAAGCTGCAGTAATTAAGTTTCTCACAATACTGCGCTAGTGGAGGGAGTGTGCTGGGATTCAGTAGCTGCGAAACTTACAAAAAACACTAGCAGAGCTGCCATTCCTTCGCAATAATTCACTCACTGCTCATATTGGTATACATGGGTCAGTCAAAGTGACTCACAGAGTCGTTTTAAACTGCACTAATCATACACCTGTGGATACTGAACTGTAAAGCGTTTCATTAAATTACAGGGAGCCATGCTATCAAGCCATGCTATCGCTTTTCCGAACGCTTTTGAAGGTTGACGCCAGGAATGCAGCTTTTTGCGCGTTTTCCCTGTACATGTACACTAAATATAAAAAATCGTTACCGGTAATACACCCAGATCGCCACTCTTATCAAGCGCCACAGCTGACAGCTAATGCATTGAAAACGTAAATACATTTAGAAAACAACGGTCTACATGATTCGTGCGGCTGTAAACGGAACAGCATACTTCCGTCCGTGCGTTTACAAGTTGTCGCTGTGCGATGCTCGAGAACATCAAAATACCAATATTTATGCTATTTCCGTTACCTCATACAAAAAAAAAAAAAAAAAAAAAACAAGAAAAGAACAGACAAGCAAGGAAGATTCAGAGCACGTCGTTACATGAACTGACAAGCAATTTCTACGCGGGCACAATTAAACCGCGACGTCCAGGCGATCTCAGCGCTTGAGAAAGAGCAACTCGCGTAAGCAGAGTTTCGCGTATGAACTTGCACAGCTGACTGCAGCTCACGAACACATCAAATAAGCAACACCGATGATCTCACCTGAATGTCGGCTACCATAGCGGTCGTCAGGATGCCCCCCGTTTGCAAACTCGGCGCCAGAACATTGAAATCGATGCACGCCGCTAGAGCGCTGACCAATTCGGGATCTCTGAACTTTCTTCGGTGCTCCGGATCCATAACGCGAGCATAAAATTGCAGCACTTTCTACAACAGAACGGGCCACGAAAAGGTCGCACGGCACAACACGTAACACCAACACGCAACAATGTGGAAAGGACAGGAAGAGCATTGGGAAGGGGAAAAAAGCCAGAGAGAGCGTTGTCTAGCCGTGAAAATAAGAACTGCCACAGCCTAAACAATTTAAAGCGACTTGTTTTTAGGCTCATTACTTCTATCATTTGTTCCCATCTTGCCATAGAGCTCATCTTGCTGATCACTAAGGTAGGAACTAATGATAAAATTAATGAGCTGAAATGTTCTACTCAAACTGCTGTAGGTGCCAATGGCCAACGTAACGTTGCCAAATGACACGGCAGCTAGTGTCCCACGCTCACTGTTACTAGAATAACGTTGCCCACGCTACACGCTTTTGTAAGTTGTTGATCGTGTTCTAATAAACAGAGCTGTGAGCTTTTGCTGTCATGTCCTGCTTTCGTTCTTAATGTTTCAAACGTGAGGCAGCGCTATTTATTTCATTTCTGTATCAACTGGCAACTGGCGCTGTTACCGCAATGACGGCCAAATCATAAGGCATGCTAAAGGCAGAAGAACGAAAGAATATGTGTTCGTAAACATAATAGCAACATAACAAAAAAATTTTGTAATGTGAAATAATAAAAACATTACAAAAGCAAGCTTACCAAAAATACAACCGCCTTGCCCCGGGTGAGGATCGAACTCACGACCTTCAGATTATGAGACTGACGCGCTGCCTACTGCGCTACCGAGGCGGATGGTTGGGAGGGCAATGTTTGGCTATATAAAGTGTTATACGTGTTCATCCTGACACTGCTGAGTTCAGTGGTCGACGACCCTTGGTACGGTGCCTCAACCAACGTTACTGGAACAAACAATGCGCATTCGGTTGTGGGGATGAGAGCAGAGGCGCCGAGCGAGGCCATCGCTCCGTGTAGAACCGCGCTTGTTTTCTATGCCTTTGTTAATTCTCACAGCGCGGCGATCTACCTCTCAAATATGCATGCAGCACCTGAGCAATGCTTTCCGCTCGCCGACTCTTTGCAGCCGGCATTTTGATGCCTCGCACTTGAGCATTCGGCGGAGCGAGCGAGCGAAATCGGCTACCGCCGACACGCTCCTTCGTTCACATTTCTGAGCCAACATATCGCCGCCTTCGCCGCTTCGACTGCGAGCTCCCGTTAACCCTGACCTGACAGCTCGACTGCAGATACGGATGCCACGATCGAAAAGCATATACAGCTAAGGAAAAACAATCATTCAATTCTTCACTAAATCATGGCACATTTGACCCACGCAATGTGGAACAAGAGCTTCAAAGTGCTATTTGCAGGCCTAGTAAACAAAAGGGGCATATTTGCCGCTCATACCAAGGACCATAGAGTATTTTTAAACGAAGTGTCTAATCTATTCACACTTGCGACTAGATGAAGTCGCGCGACTGGTAGTCGCGCGACCAGAGGAGAGGAGCTATGTTCACACTTGCGACTGTCGCCTTCTCGAAAAACGAGTTGGGAGTAGGAAAGCTGCAGCGCGATGACAGCGAACGTCGGTAGCAGCCGCTTGCCAGACACTTCAGCTTTTTCAGACGATAACGCCAACGACGAATAGACGGTGTCAATATAAAATGTTGCGCCTGCGTGAAAAACCCATTTCTCTAAAGTTCATAGTGCTTACCGGATAGTACGAATATCTTTCCAATCTCCTCCCAGGCCATATCCTTCTCCCTGCATGCCTTTGAATTCCGGATGCCGTTTGTTGAAAAGGTAGGGGTATCCTTTAATTGCATTGAGAAGGTGCTCGATCTAGTACTCCGGGACCTCGCTGATTGGAGAAATGGTTTGCGACTAGTAGTCGCGCGACTAGAAATTCGAGCAGTGACCGATCGGCCCGCGGCAGTCGCTTTTCGACCGATGCGACCATTTGCGACTGTCGCTTTTCGACCAAAACGGTCGCGCGACCGCTGCTAGTCGCAAGTGTGAACGGGCCTTAAAGGTACGTCCGACGTATCCATTCGATTCTCGTAAAGATACGGCGGACGTCGATATATAGGCTCATGGCTATATGCACGTCGAACGCGGCCACATTCCGCTTGCTACGCTGAATTTTATCCTCTATGATATCAGCTAGCCGCGACTCTCGATGAGGTGCTACGAAGAGTGCATTCACGAGCAGCTTTCGCTTCGTACTAAACTATCTCCTCGATCTGCCCGTAATGCGAGCGAGCTATTCCTAGCATTTACGCTGTCTTAGGTCCTGCATCGACCTCCGAAGATCTAGCGCCGGCACAACACACACACACCTCGCCGTGCAGAACATTCGGCAGTCCAAAGTATGTATGTGAAATGGCATTATGCTCATTCCTCACATTCAGACCGAGGAAACAGGATGTTTCTAGCTAAATTCTTCATTTAAATTCTACTTCAGAGCCGTGGCAGAAGACATGCCGAATCTACTAGAGGCCTGCGCTGCTACTGCGGCGAGCTGCACATCGACTCGTCGAGGCGAAGACCTACTGCACCGCACCGCAAGAGTGCACAACCGGAAAGCCGGAAGCGCGAATGATCCGAATTCCCTGTGAACAGCAATGTTCTTTGGTGTTTAGGGGAAGACTAGACTAAAGTGCTTAGCCTGCATCTTTTTCTTGTTGAATTTTGCGTACATGTAGTTTAAACCCCCGCATGCTTGAGGTTAGCGTGACCCGACTGAACGGCCGTGCAGCTTTGAAACGATGGCGTCGACATGCATGCATCGCCGGACTTAGGTACGCGGTAGAAAATGTGCGCTGCACATTTCGTTGCAGAAGCTGACTCTTGGAATTTTGCAGAGTGTGACATGCAAGTGATCGTTGCTACAACCACACATCCATGTTCCAACGGCTGGCCTACCCCGAGGCGCATAAATGTTCAACCGTGGACGTATCAATGATCTAAGAGAGGACAGATTTTCACAATATTGGGCGCGAAATCGATAGCTACTAGTGCTCAGTGTTAGAGAAATTATGCCTTGATCATGCGCAATTCAGTGTTTCAGGTGTGGTCAGTAGCTATAAGTTTGAACAGTTCGCCTGTCAAGTCAGCGGCGCCAGCGATGGACCGGCGGAGCGATTTTCCACACTACACCGCTGTCTTGCTAGAAAGCCTACCTAGGCGGCGTTTGACATTCAGCTGATTTTTGTGGGCCCCGTAATTGAAAGCAACGCCTTCAGAAACGCGTTAAATGTTCAAAAATGTATTCTCTTCAATAGTTTCACTCCAGGCTGTCAAAGCAGGCGGACGTTGATAAAACATTTGAGCACTCCAGTCTTTAGAAATCTGTAGAATCGCCTTCAGTTTGTAAAATTATTGGAATAGGTCACTTTCCGATCGCTGGAACATAGACCCTCATGACAGCACTGTTACGTGAATAAGGACCACACCAAACCGAAAGCTTGTCTCATAGAACATAGCTAACCAAGGTATACCTTACAGCATTGTGTTGATTTTTATGGTGCATAAGCGACTAATGCTGCCATGCACCAAGAACAAGGTTTAACATATTTATTTTGTGTGTAATGACTAAAATGTTCTTTAGGATGTAGATTGTTTAAGAACATTTTAGGAAACCAAAAATGCAGGAAATTTGCACGTCTCTCCTAGGATCATGCTGGGATGGAAAGGGATCTGTTGAAAAATTGTACAAAATGTTTCCCCTTATTTTCTCGACTCTGGCGCACATGTAAGATATGGTTTATTGTTAGTTCATCTCCACACTCCTTGCATATTGGTTTGTCCTCTTTCATAAGTCTGAAGCTGTGTGTGAGGTGTGGGTATGTGTTTTGTGAAGATGACCTAAAATGGCCTCCATGTTGCGTTTTTGATTACTGCATGATTTCCATTCCTTAATGACAGGTTTGACAAGTATAGTTTGTAGTTTATTTCAATGTTTCAAAAATCCTGCCATTTCACTCTCACTTTTCTTTGTACAAGCTTCTTGGTATCTTCATGCAGCATATTCACCCTCTGTAGTTTAGTATTGTGTCAAGGTAATCTGGTTATTTCTTTTCATCACCTTTCAAGACAACTGTCCCGATTTCATAAAATGTAGGGTTTCTGACGACAGGAACTCCTTGGAAGTCATAGAAATAAATGAGATCCACAATCATGAGCTATCTAGGGTATGCACATACATGTCCATCGCTCAGTGGAATGGTGTCAGTACGCTGTTAGAACCGGTCTTGTGGTAACAACAACCATTGTCTGAGGTGGTCCTTTAATGGGCATTGAAATGCTATGTAACTACAGGTACTGATAGAACTCTTGATCATGTTATGTGATGATGCGATCCTTGCATGCATATAGGTATACATTTCAGAATCTGAAGTGCACCACTTGACCATTTGCCACCAGTTTGTGTGAAAATGTATTTTTCATGCATGTTAACCAGTATTTACCAAATGACCCCTGTGCACAAGCCAAAAGTGCCACGAGCCAAATGTCACGAGGCCACGCGACATGGCAGGAGCTGTTAAGTCAAGCTTACAAAGTTATGTTTGAAATATGTTCTGGGAGGTTTCAGCTTCAATTAAGAAAGGTTGAGGCTTACAGAGGTCTATGCCAGGTTGTCTATCACCTAACAGGGCAGCCTACGACCGTATGCTAATGAGTATATCTGAGATAACAGAGACATGAATTAAGGAATTAGTAATTATGTTTGTAGCAAACGGCATGTAAATTAACAGGAATCCACAGTGGGATCTGCAGACAAGAACCATTAACGCTGGCACACCATACCCTTACAGGTGGAGATCAGGAGTCTCCCTAATTTTTTTTCTGCTCAAAGCGTGTCATTTCCTTCGTTCTTCCAGATGAGGAAGATGTGAAAATGATAGCATCGAAAATTCCAGAGACCATCGTTAACAAGGATGCTGATCCCAACAGCGTAAAAAGGAACTTCAGAAAAGATGGGTGACTAGTAATGCTGACAACAGTTGAAGCTAAGTGGAAAGGCATGAAATTGAAATGCAACATATGCAGAGATATGTTGCGAGACGACCAGTCTGTGGTGTGCGACATCTGTCTCCGTTAGTTTCATCAAGTGATTGGCCAAAGCAGATGGGGCTTGTGGTTTTGTGATAAGTGCAGTGTAGTAGCATAGATGCAACCTTGCCCATTAATAATTGGAGTGGAGTAAGTGCACTCTTTTGTTTTTGTAAGATGTTCATGGTTTCCATGCAAACATTATGAGAAATTTTTTCCTAGAAAATGTTTGCTGAAATGTGAATATAATGTGCAATAAAACTAGTGTTTTCTTTCTATTTACTTTTCCTTGTATACATTAGTTCTGTGAAGAAAACCACCGGCTAGAAGGAAATGTAATGGCATGCATTTTGATACTTGGCCCCGTTGTGCTGGCTCAGTAGTTAGAGTGCTTGGCTGCTGAACCGAAAGGTGCAGATTTGGTTCCAGCCACAGCAGGGGCATTTCAATAGAGGCAAAACAATAGGCCGTCATGCACCGTGCGGTGTCAGTGCATGTAAAAGAACCCCAGGTGGTCGAAATTATACCGCAGCCATCAACTGTTGTGTTCCTCATAGCCGTAGTTATTTTGGGATGCTAAACCAGATATATATCACATTATACTCTGAGTAAGATGCTATTCATGGTCAGTTAATCATACACTAAATGATCAATTTTTTTCTGCATGGTACAGCAGCTGTTGTACAATTTTACTTTAGCCTTCATGAAGAATATCACACTGGCTCCACATGGCCTTCTGTTGACCCTTGATATGCGTCACAATCACACACCCGAGTATGTATTTGTTTAAGGGCACCTATGCATGCAAGGAGGGGACCGTTACTTTCCAATTGTCAGAACTGAAATGCACGATCCACATCATTTCTGTAATTCAACTGCCTGCTATTTGAACTGTCCAGCATTGATGCAAGTTTCAAAGAACTGCAATTAGCAAATTAATCCAAGCAGGAAACCATGCAAAGAACTGCTTCGGTTTCATCTTTAACAACTGTTTGAGAACTAAAATTAGCCAAATGTTGCAAAACATAGATGAGAGGTTACAAAATCTAAAAACCAATGCAGCCTACCTGTGGCATGTAGGGTTTCACATCCTAAAGTGACATACGTAGCTATGAAAAATACCGTAGTGGAGAGCTCCAGACTAATTTGACTGCCCGGACTTTGTACTTTGCGTTGACATCTTGCAGGAAACAGAAGTATTTGCATTTCACCTGCACCAAAGTGCGACTACCATCACCGGCATTAAACATCACGACATTGGGGCAAGTAGCGGAACGTGCCACTAAGATGTCGCAGCATCTACGTGCATGCTATACACGTCAACCTTTCTAGCATTAAAGCTGTCACATGCATGGCAGATATTCATGTTCAGCTTTGGACTGACAAGTTTAAAAGTGTACTATTTGTGTTTGTCTAGCATGAAAAACAAAGGAAACTAAGGAAAAACGAAGAAAAAAAAAAGGCAAAATGAACAGATGTTGAAAAAGCACTAGTCATTAACACATAAAGCATATTCGTTCCTTTATTATGATAAAGTGGCCTTCAACAATAGTACAAAGCCTGAACATTTAGGAAGGTGCTGTGCCAGGCAGCTATTTTACAGAAACCTGAACCATTTCACCTGTAGTAATGCGCATCCCGGCGGTGTGGGCTGGGCACTTATTTTTCGGTCCACTCCAACATGCGAAAACTGCATCATGTGCATTCCCATTTTCCGAGTTTTGAGCTCTGTTCCACTCCAACATGCGAAAACTGCATCATGTGCATTCCCATTTTCCGAGTTTTGAGCTCTGTAGTGCAGGCTAACAAATTGTCGATGACTTATTTTCGTCTGATTGTTGCACAGCGCGTGTAAATAAATTACCACTGCACCTAATAAACACTGATATGCACGTGCAACATCGCCGATCATAAACGGACACACTGATGTCCGTCCGGACATCGGCGCACTCATCACAGCACTCTTCGTAGTCTCACACAGCACTCTAGTAGGACGTAATCCGTACATCACAGCATCTCACGGTAAGCACAAACCACACCTCCAACAAACACGAATGACGCGATGCTTGGGCTAGAGACACGCCGGCGGCACCCAGCTTTTTCAGCGCCTACTACGTAGAACTTGCAGCACCAAACCTCAATGCGAGCAGAAAGCGATGAGTTACGTGACGCATCTTATCACAGATGGAAGTGACGAAACTTTGAAGAATCAAAACTGCATAACTACATAACGACCGTCGTAGACGTTAATCCACATGAAAACGAGGACCAAATGAGCGGGCGTGCGGGCCGCGGCCGGGCTGGCCATCAACACCGCGATTACATGCGCTTGCCACCCTGCCGCGGTCCAACTCACGTAAACCTGTCATCATGCTATCACGTAGTATATCACCCATTCTAGGCACTATTTTTGCCACTGTACTATTATTTGTAATTCCACATTTCACGCATGCAGTATGTAGTACATACTTCTTGCACCTCGCACGTACTACACCTCATACCAACTTCGATTTGGCTACATATGGCTACCATGTTGTTGCTACCAACGTTACTAGTTGCTACAACCACATCTGGGGATCTCGGACATGGTAGAACAAATGGTAGCGTAACTCCCATAGAAGCCTGCGTGTCGACTCTGAGCGAGGCTTTAGTTTCCCAGCGCCCCCTGCGAACTGTGAGGCACAACAAACACGTGACGTTGCTTGTGACGTCACAGCGACGTGATTTTGGCGGGGAATTTGATCGTCTTTTTACTTGTAAACGAAAAACAAGGCAAACGACGACGGAGGCAGAACGATGCTCAGATAAGGCAGAAAAATGGACACCGTAACTGTTCAGCCAACTTGACATGGATTTCTACAGTCAAGTTTTACGTTAACTGAAATGTTACGGCATCTTTAACCACCTTATCATGGCATCGTTCTGCCTCCGTCGTCGTTAGCCTAGTCTTTCGTCGCGCGTCATGTAAACGCATTCTGGGGCTTCGGCAAGCACATGGATAGAACCACATGGCTTGAGGCAATTCACTAAGGGCATAAATGAGTGAAGCTGTGCTGCATAGAAAGCCAGGCTTTATTAATTCACGATTACTTACATGGATGATTCACGACAATGAAATCTTTAAGTGTAGGAAAGCGACCACCGCTCATTCGTCACGGTCTTCATGAAATCCTCGTGATAACAAAATAACCTCAGCGTAGGTCTCCTAACGAGACGCGGTGAGATTATAAAAGGGTAAAAAATCTTGCTAACAAAGTACATATCAGTGTCAAAGAACAACAAAAACAAACGAACGGAATAACTAACGCTAGCGCTAGAACGCCAACCTGTAAGAGCTTAGGTAAGCAATTCAAATTGGGATTACTAGTATTTAGAAGTTAATGCGGCTGAGAAGTCAAAATATCTACGATATAGCTTTTCTCCAATAAATCTCGCCCTGTTCATGATTCCATTATTTTACTCGCGCTTCATTTGCCACTGAGAGGAGTCAATGTGAGGTTACAAATTTGCAACTTAAGCATTTAACATGTTCATGAGAAAGATCCCATTGACAATAGGAACATTACTGTAATAACAGCTAAAGCACGTTCAGCGAACGTTGGTGCGGTAATACGACGCAGTAAGCAAAACACGCAGCAAAGGGAGCGGAACGGAAGGCTTTGAGCAATGCGACACGCATCTTGGGGGCAATAAAATCTCACCTTCACCGTTCAATTAAAACATGCAGCGATACGCCGCTCATGCAGACGGGTATCCGTAAAACAATTAAGCCACCACTTTTGCGACATGCCTGGGAGGCCGAGCCGAACCGCCGAGCTGTGACGCAGCATTGTCCCATCGTCCGGAAATGCGCACATGCAGCGGCAATCAGTTTCTCATCGAGCACACACAGTCTTCGCCTTGCTGTAAAGCTCTACCACAACCAGCGTAATAAAATACTGACTGTTTGTTACAGATATCCCACTCTGTACGCAGCGCGCAACGATGAACGTTGAACCGGGGCCGATGACGCACCCACCCGGCGGATGAAAAAAGCCGCCATGTCTGAGCTTTGGGCAACTACGCAGCGGATAATAAGTGGCCGAGAGAGGCCGTTAGAAACAAGTTAAAATATTATTAAAAATGTGACACGTTTTTTCTTACGCAAGAAACAAAAACTGCATTCATTCCTGAGTGAGAATATTATGTTTACTTTCTAGTTCTTTGGAGTTCTGGCAGATCTTATTTTCTGTGCGCTAGTAATTTGCCTCACAGTTCGCAGGAGCCCTCATCATCGAGTTGATGCCGCTGGCAGTAGGCAGCTGCACGCGTTTTCTTCCAAGTTGCGCGACCAGTTGTACATTGACCTTGTCTCGGATCTGTCCGGCTTTCCCGACGGATCCCAAGGCCCATATCGGAGAAAAATGCGTTGGATCCGTCGGAAGAACCCTACCGATCGGGTCCGTCAGCCGTACCTCTGAAAAATATTTCCCGGATCCGTCCGTCGTATCCCGAAGAAAAACGCACCGAGTCCGTCGGACGTACCTTTAAGACCATCGATCGGGTCCGTCCGACGTACCTTTAGCCACAGCCATCTTTAAACATGGTTTAAAAATAAAACAGCGCAAAACACACAGACGAAAGAATAGAAACAATAGACACTAGAAATAGAAAGAAGATAGATAGAAAGAAATAGACACTAGAAATAGAAAGAAGATAGATAGAAAGAAATAGACACTAGACAATAGAAAGAATAGACACCACAGCGCTTGTGGTGTCTGTTTCTATTCTTTCGTCTGTGTGTTTTGCGCTGTTTTATTTTTAAACCATGTATCACCAACTCGCCCGCTTTGCCATTCTGTTGAATTTCATCTTTAAACGTTGGCTACACCAGCCGGCGCGGCCAGCAGCGTCGACCGCGGTTAGCATCCCTCAGGGGCCAACATCTTTTTTCGGCGGTATCTTTTTTTCGAGAGTTTCCACGTTTCGTTACGTCGTTTCTAGCGTTTCGAGAGAAACGATGAAACGATCATACGCTCTCGCTCATAGCAAACTGACGATTAACGTACAACTAAATCTGGAATTAAATAATGTGGTCTACATGCATAACAATCTTCCCAGCTGTTCTTGAGGCCGCTTATCTATGATTACTGCCAAAATGTTCACTGCAGGCTCAAAATAAGGCCAACGCATCAGAGAGCGTAGCCCGCACCGTGAAACAGCAGGAAAAAAAAATAGATAAAACGAGCAAGAGAGTAATTTATCGAGTGATGGGCCCATGAAAGAAAAAATAACAACATAGAGTGCTTATAATGCACAATACTTTGCGTGTTTCGCAAGCTTTAGCGCTCCTTCTTGCATTGCGTATAAACGGACCAATTTCTCGGTCATCGCAACGCGCTTCTCGAAATGTTTACAATGCCCTCGCTGCTGCGCTTGCCAGTCTTGAAGCTTCGTCGCCTTTTTTTCCTTGAATGTTTGTGCTACAGCTCCGTGTTCAGCGAAAATTACGTCCACGGTAGCAGAGCAGGACCGAAGAGCCGGCGCTCCTAAATTTACCAGCGCTGTGAAACTCCAGATGTTAAAATGATTCCAGTGCACAATATATTGAGCATAGGTATCCAGAACATTAGATGCAAGTCCTGAGAGCAGGCAGCTCTGATGGCCAAAAAGTTGTAATTTTTAGAGCGGTAGCAATGGCTTGTACACCGTGCCATTATAAACCTGGCCTTGTAATTGTTGTTGTGGCTGTAGGAAGAAGGAGTGAGTGAGGGATGAAAACTTTATTGGATATTTCAAGGGTTTCGCGGTTGTGAAGTCTCCGTCGTCTTCTCTGACGCTGGCGACTTGAGGCTTCTCGTCAGCAAGGGTGGGCCCCTATTCCAAGGCTCCACTGAGTCGTGCTGCATCAGTCGCGTGCTGCACTAAGGCCCTTTGGGTCGCGAGCTCGCCGCTGGTGAGCCGACTCTCCCATTGCTCCGCACTCGGGTCTTCGTGTTGGTGGAATGCTTTGTTGCGTTCGCATTCCCACGTGATATGATAAAGTGTAGGTGTGGCATCGCACCAAGGGCAGGTGGAAGGAAAAGAAATGCACGGGCCTGACACCCATGGCTCTGTAGCTGATCCACCTCCGCTGCCTCGTGCAGAGAGAAGAGAAAATAGAGAAGAAAGAAAAGGAAGAGGGGGAGAAAGACGCGCGCCGCAACAACAGCCGTCGTCCAGCACCGAAGCGGTGGCGGGTGCAATGACGGCCTACAACCGATAAAAATTCGGTGGCAGGCCAGCACCCGCCGCAAGCGGCTGTGACCTGCCTGTCCCAGCCCCATCAGTGGAGTGCCTGTAATCAAAATTGACATACGGGTGCTCATATCAATGTGTGTGTGTGTGTGTTTGTTTGTGTGTGTGTGTGTAGAGTAACGTTCCGTATGCGTAAAATCTGATAATGAATTAGGCAACAAACACAAAAGTGGTGTGGCCGAGTGGTTGCTACGCCGAGCGTTGCCACGCTCCAGCTTGACCTGAGAAAGCCTTCGACAAAGTGCCGCATGATGTCTTGTTATCAATTTTAGAGCATGCAAATGTGGGTTCAGTTATTTGCAAAGGAGTTGCAATGGCGTACAGAGGGTACACGACTCGCCTGATAGTAAACAGAAGGTGGGTGAGCGCAACGCAAGTGCAACGCTACGTCAAGGCGGCCCCCTGTCGCCATTGCTTTTCTGCTTGTATATATTGAACCATTTTGTCTGAGCATTATCGAGAGCAGCAGTATCCAAGGTTTTCGTTTGCATGCAGAAGAGGTCCGCATACTCGCGTATGCCGATGACATTGTCGCCTTCTGTACCGACTACGAAAGCATTCGCAGTGTTGTCAAATTGGTGAAGGACTTCTGTGAGTGGTAGTGCTGTGAACTGGAATAAGTGTCTAGGTTTCTGGCATGGAGAGTGGCACACAACCCCTGCGAATTTCGTAAACATGTCTTGGGTAACAACCACAGTGAAGTATTCAGGAGTGTCACTGAAAAACTACCGAGACAGTGAGTCATATATTGGAACCAGCAGGTTTTAGAAGTACGTGAGAAGGCCGACAGGTTATAGTACTCCGGTCGAAAATTCGTCGGCGTAGTAGTTGTAGACCGCACCGCGCTTCGGAAATAATAGGGGGCCTGAGTAAAAGAAATCGTACCGTGGTAATCTTTAGATTGATGACAGATTGGTTTGTGGTGGACGATAGTGAGTTAACGAAATCACTGAAGCTGACTGAGCGGGGAATTAGGGGAATTGAAAAAAAAAAGTATGAAAAAGTGGGTTCAATGATGTCAGGATGCTCAGATTGGAAGCCAATGCTCTATGATGCTAAATAAGTAAAATTCAGAGTGTGCAATTGATCAATTAAATAATTGAAATAGTTAAAAAATGAAACCTACGTTAAGATGTGTACTGCACAGAATGGAAAGATAATTTTAGCAGATGCTAAGTATTGATCAGTAAAAAATGTAAAAATAAAAAAAAATGAAAAGTGACAAGCATTGTCTCTATATGCGAAGTGCTATAGGGACCTGAAGCCCGTTGTATGGCGCCACCGTCGCCTCGGTGGAACAGCGCCGCTCGCAGAGGAGTGCCGAAACAGCGGAGTGCCGCGGCAGCTGAGCGGCGCAGTCGTGTCCGTTCTGCGAGGCTTTTTTGAGCCTGTCCCTACCCGTCGTTTTTCGGTGTGGCTTTGAGAGCTTTGAGCTGCTTTGAGTAATCGCAATGAGTATCTTTTGACCGGGAAATCTTGAAAAAGAAAAGGGCCGTTCTCCGCAGGGCGTGCGTATTTTTTTTTTTTTTTGAAACAGCCCGGCGCATGGTATTTCTGTTATATACTCGAAAATGCTGCGCGCGTGATTTCACCATGCGCTAGGAACACCTTCGTTAGGCACTTGTTAAGGCAACTTCGAAGACGGGAATTGCGCCTGCACTGCGCGTCCATCTTATATTAGGTCTATAGTCAAAACCTGTCTGAAGATCAAATACCGCCGAGCCGTGTAGCGGTGGCGCCGTAATAGTGGTAGTTGTAATGGTCAGCGTTCATGTAAAATGAAAAAGATGCTGCACCTGTCTTTTTTGGTAATCAGTTCAGTTCAGTCGTTCAGTCGTGTCCGACTCTTCGTGACCCTATGGACCATGTCACGGCACGCTTTCCGGTCTCTCATTATCTTCCTAACATCACATAACTTCATCTGCAGTGCCTCGAGGATGCCATCTAACCATCGCGTTCGCTGCCTATACCTCTTCTCCGGCGACCCTCAACCTTTCCCAACATCAAATCTTTCTCCAGCGACTCCTCTCTTCTCATCAGATGACCAAAGTAGCTGAGCTAATTAACTTTAGAATTTGACCCTCCAATGAGCAGTCAGGGTTTATGGTCCACAATATTAGCAGGCAAAACAACAGTGCAGCTCCCGACAAGTACCACTTGTGTGCCCGGCACTTCTTGTCAGCTAAGTCTGCGATGTTTATTAACGAACGTGAAGAGCACAAAAAATGTAGAAAGTGCGTGCGGCATCGCACAAAGGCTTACAATAGCGTTCAGACGGCCGCCGTCACATCGGCTATGGTCCTGTGCCCACTTACGAAGCGCGTAAAAGCTAAGTTCTGATTGTTTGCGCTGGTTGACTTTGCGCCAACCACCGAGTCAATGGGTACTCAGTCTTGATGATTATTTTGGAGATATAATGTACCGTTGCTCGTACGACGCAGGCACTCCCTTCCAGTCTGTTCGATGAGTGCAACCAAGACTTGGCTGCCTCACTTCTCTCGATGCTCTTGATGACTTCGGTACTAATCCTCAAGGTGTTGAATATCTCGTCGCACTTCTGAAGAACGGCACCATAGCTTAATCCTGCATGCACTGCGATCGTACAGCAGTTGGAGATACGTCCCAGTGCACGCTAGAAGAGCTGGTTTGTACAGGTGACTGTATACTTGCTATCTATCCTCAGCATAACAGACATCCGCCCAGATCCGACCATGTCGTCGAAGAATTTGTTTAATTCTTCTATGCTTGTAGGAGGAGCTGACGATTTCGATGGGTCGCTCGTGGTACATCTCGCGGAAACATCGCCATCTAATCGGCGCTTCTTCATTGTCGACGATGCGAAATTCATCTCTGTGATGGGTCGCTCTTGAATATTACGGACATGTGGTAGGAGCCACTGGTTTGCCCCGCCTGCGCACAAGCGTTCTTCCCGTACCCGCTGGTTGTGTTCGATATAGAAGAGCAAGAAGACCAGGGCTGCGCGAACATATGTCTCTCCGTTGCCTGCCATGCACACATAATGCGCCGTCAGGCCTTCCCCGTTGTTGTCAGCCAAAATCCATGCTTTCATAGAATGGGTTGACAGGCTTTGGGAATGGTTGCCCTATGCAGGTAATAAAGCGAGAAAATGCAACGATTAACAGAATCGTAACTAAAATGTTGAATGTTTACCCTCGTTAAAACGATGACAGTGCCCTGGCCAACTTTCTTCAGCCATGGCTCCTTCACCCAGCCACTGGTAACGTAATTATGGGCCTCCGGCGGCTTGTATGTTTTCAATTGTTTTTGCGATAAACAAAACGTCTTCAAAACGAGATAGTCGTGAATGTCACACATGTTGATCCGCGGCCACAAATCGACGTCCACAGCGCTGTCCCGAGCGTCGAGCGAAAACGGTTCCACGCCGCACGCCTCTATTGGCAGCATACCTCTCCTTATCTGCGTCGCACAAACTTGCCGAATAGACTGATAAGGGGTTGGAGGCAGGTTTCCTAGCTTTGATCTCATCAAAAGAGGAACAGTGAGCGCGGACGCACTACAAAAATACGGCGAGACACGTACGCACGTGCAGACAGCTGCGCTACGCGACCAATGCCCGACGAACATCAAAATTGCGCACAGTGGGCGGTGACGTCACTACTACGCCACCCAACCACCATGGACGATGGATAAACCTTTTGTGCACCTTCGTGTTCCCGGAATACTAAAGAAATCAATGGTACCAATTAGTGGACTCAAACAACTCACTCTGGCACACATCTGGTCAGAATATCCCAGTTATATTCACATATACACTGATGGATCTGTGTCAGCACAGGCATCCGCTGCAGCTGTGGTCATACCAGCTCGGAAAACGACTCTGCATTTCCTTTTGGGACATACCTCTACATCAACCGCTGCCGAACTTGTAGCCATTCGAGAATCTATTCGCTATATATGTGGGGAACCACCTCAAAAATGGTGTATATTCACGGACTCGAAGACTGCATTACAAATTTTGGAAAACTTCTTACGCCACACTGCCTATCAGTCCCTGGCACTAAACATTATGGATCTCATCACATCTGCCCAGCTGCAAGGCCACACGATAATGTTTCAATGGATTCCTGCCCACTGCGGCCTCCATGGGAATGAGCAGGCCGATGTTGAAGCGAAAAGCGCACTCATCAATGGCTTCCAAACAGCTGTGCCTTTTTCAAGAGCGGATACGACGTGTCTTCTAAAGAGTTATATGAATATTGCTACAGCAGCTTACTGGGCTCAACCAGACTCCCGACACATCCGTCTAAGAAGGCTTGATCGAACATTTAAATTTTATGTTCCGCGTGATATTCCGCGTCATCAGACATGCTTGATACATCGACTTCGTGTAAACGTGGCTTTCACGCGCAAGTACTTACATTTAATTGGACAGCTGGACTCACCGGAATGCTTAACTTGCGGCATCCCAGAGACTGTGGACCATGTATTATTGGTGTGCCCAGAGTATGCGAACGAAAGAAATGTGCTAGCTGCTTCCTTGAAGCGTTTAGACAAGAGGCCTCTGTCGGAGGAACTGCTGCTGGGCGCTTGGCAGGACAAGGGGAAGGGCGTCCAGGCAGTGCGCGCTCTTTGCCGTTATTTGAGCGCCAGCGGACTTGATTCACGTTTGTAAAGCAAGCTGCTGTGTCTGTATATATATTTCATATGCCTTCTCCCACATCGTCACCCATCATGACCTTCTTTCTTCTCTCCTTCCCCTTCCCCAGTGCAGAGTAGCAGGCCAGATTTGAATTATTCGGGCCAACCTCTCTGCCTTTTCCTTTCAATAAATCCATCTATCTATCTCTTCTATCTATTCATATCTGTGTTCACGCATTCACTTTGAGCGGGTCATTTAGTGTTTTCATGCGACATTACAGCCTAAATGCATTTTATAACAAGCCCGTTTTACTCTGAGTCTGTGTTTGCATTAGATTCTCTTTAGTTGCATGCTTGCCTTGGCTTTGAAGAACCTTGTGTATTAGTGTGAATTCACCTGTACAGTTTCTTGGTGTATTGTGAGCACGTGTTAATTTATTTTAGACGATCAATAACTGGGTAACAAACGTTACAAAACAAAGTTCTTGAATCTCGGCTCGCTGAGTGTCATGGCGCCGAAGCTCTCCTCCTTCCATGTGCTCCCGCCCAAGGCGATGGCGATGGCGATATGGTCGTACCCTTTTGAACGGGCTATCACCCAGTGGGATCTGACCAGAAAAAAAAGACACACACACACACAAAAAAAGGAAAAAGGAGAGTACAGATGTTAGTTCACTCCACGTCTTTACGCCGCTCTGGCCGCACTGCTCCTCGTGTCCACCAGAACTCCAGGCGCCTCTTCGTACATTCCACGACTGCACCAAGGGATAACGCTCCGCTCCCCTCTTCATGTGACGCCGCGGCCCCGTCGGTGCTTCCCTCTGCCGTGTCAGCCGTGTTTCCTGCGAAGCCAAGGGCGACCGGCCGCGACGCCGTGCGAGGGGCGGGAGAAATCGCAACACATCCAAGTGTCACGTGCTCCACAGTTTCCTCCTCCGCTCCGCTGAGGGCGCAGTCGGATACGCACTTGCTAGTGAACCTAGATCGCCACTGCCGCGTCCTCAAGGCTCCACACCTGGCTTCAGCCAGTAGCCCGCTCCCCACGGAGTTGTCATACCATGATTCAGGACTAATCCCTGTCTTCTGCGCGCTGTACAATGCCAAGGATGACTTCTCCTTTGCCCTGCGCATCCACTCAGCTGTCTCAGCTTCCTTCACCTTCAGCTTGAGCTTCTTTCCCTGGCTCACCGCCGGTACATCCGAGAGGCATACTGTTGGCAGATGGTACCGTCTCTGCAGCCTCGCTAGCCGCCTTGTCCACTTCGTTGCTATTCCAGCATACACCAGGTGGATTAGCGTCTGATGTGCCAGGTTACTTGCCGGGAGGCGCATCAGTCGGTCCTCATATTTTGCTTTGGCCGCCGCCTCTCTCGCTGAGAAAGAGGACCATCCGATCTCGCCCTGGATTCCCTCCACCGTTATGTGTTTGGGCACCCCTAAAGCTACCCGGCCGACTGCCCTCTGCTGTCGCTCAAGAAACTCCCGGGTGCCGGCGGAGATGCACAGAACTGCATTTGAGTATGTTAGCGCTGGCACCGCCACCATTTTCCATAAGGCTCTCGTCACCTCGTAGCGGTTAAACGCCCAGAGCGACCGACGGCCCAACATACCCCTACAGCGTGCCGTTTTCCCCCGCATTTCCCTCTCGTGTTGCCCGAGTTAGTTTGCCCCTGCCGACAACCGGACGCCGAGGTATTTGGCGGAATCCACCCTCTCTATCTGATTTCCCTGAAGTTCCCACCTGCGCCCGCTCAGCTTGTCCCTTTCGCCCCATGCCATCACTACACACTTTGCTGGGCTGAACTTCAGTCGACGCTCGCTCATTCCCGCAGCACAAATGTCCAGTAGTCTCTGTAGCTCTTCTGGTGTCCCTGGATCCGCACAACCAGGCAAGGTTGCCAGACTGCTCCTAACGGCGAGAGACTTGTATCTCATTTCTCATTTTGCACGTAAGTCCGTCCTCTTGTATACTATAACATTAGTCGACCAATGTAAATTCATAATCTAGCAGTCGCTTGGGTGGTACACGGGGGCACTGGGGTCGCTGACTCGCTGAACCAGTTGGATGACGGGGTCCATTGCTTCTAGACAGAATTTGCTCGATGTCGTCGTCATCCGTCAGGATCGGCTGCACGGCTTCGCATGTGGCCTCCACTAATGCCCCTGGTTTGCTAGGCAGATCTCACGTACATCTCACGTACGTACATAAACGACTTCAGAAATGAAATTACACCACCTTTAAGCTATTCCGACCCTTGGTTTTGTAGAAGAAAAAGGAGTTATCAATGACTTCGTAATTCGGTGAATAAAAAAAGAGAAAATATTGGTACCAATTACTGTAGTTCAAAGCACCAGAAAACTTGCTTACAGCTGAATATCAATTCAAGAAGTGTTATGTCTCAGTTGATTTCGCAAGATGGTTTTTTTAAATTTTACTATTTTTTCAATTTCATTTTTTCCCATAAAAAAAGGCCATATGAAATTACACTCCTGCCTTTTTAGAAATGCAGAGAATACCTAGAAGGCCAAAATAATAAAAGGTAAAGATATGCTGAA
Organism: Amblyomma maculatum; assembly: GCF_055883805.1. Taxonomy (NCBI): domain Eukaryota; kingdom Metazoa; phylum Arthropoda; class Arachnida; order Ixodida; family Ixodidae; genus Amblyomma; species Amblyomma maculatum. The sequence goes on along the minus strand of NC_139346.1, from coordinate 94,842,828 downwards.
CAGTTGATTTGATAGTTAGGCAGTAATTAGGATGCAAAAGTTTAGTACACTGGTGAACCAGAGACGGCTTGCCGGCATTTGAAACACCGTCGGCTCCCGAGTGAACATCCCCACGGCGCTGTCGCCGAGCCGGCCAAGATGCGGGCGAACAGTAAGGCACATCCCGCATTGTCGGTTCTAAAGTTGACGGAAACATCGCCACCGCACACGGTTTTCGTGTTGATGAGCGCGGTAGCAATGAATTTTTTTCCCGCTCTGCTTACGGCCAGCGGAGTCTGGACACCAACCTCGTATATCGTACTGCCATGTGTGCCCTTGCACGTGTATATATTGCTGGGGAAAGTGGCGTTCATGTATGTTTGGTAATTTGTTTTGTCTCGACCCTGATTTTGAAAGATTTGAGGTTCTTTTTTGGGGGGGGGGAAATAAGGAATGTGAAGAATTGGGGGCACAACCCTATAACTGTCTCCTAGTAGATTTTAGGGACCACCACAACATGGCTGTGCATTGGAAGGGGAAGAAGAGATAAGTAGAGGGAGGGATGGGCAAGGGGCAGATAGCGGGGAGGTGATACGCGGTGATAGGTGGGGGCGAAGGTGGGTGTCTCCCATAAAAGCAAAACGCAACCTGAGGGCAGCAGTTTGTTTCGCTGATGCACAGTTCGGGTACAACACGTCATCGATGGCCGCAGATGGAAGTCCTAGGTGTCGGTATCCCAGTTAAAGGGCGGCTCGATGCTGTTGTAGGGAGGGGCAGACACAGAGCAAGTGCTCGAGCGTTTCTCGCGGGGCACCACACAGGACACACACAGCACTGGCTGCACGACGGAGGCAGAACATTCTCTCCGGAGTCCACACACAACCGACACGCAGTCTTAGGAGGCAGACAAAGTCGCCGCGGTTGAACGGTCGAAAAGTTGTCCCGTCTGTTTCCTGCAACGTGTCCCCGGATCAACGAACAATTAGAAACACCACATCATCGATATACAAAATTAACTACAGGTAAATATAATGCTCCCTCAGACGAACATTTATGCATCGCCCCGTCTGGCTTACGTAAACAGCTCCACAAGTCCAGCGTATCCTGTACACCATTCCCACACTGCATGGTATAATGCGAATCTGGTAGTTGATCTGGCAACCACTGATCTTTTTTCTTTTTTGTGTTTGTTCCCTTGGCTTTTATCTCCACTTTCCTTTTTATTTCCGCTTTTATCTCTAGTTGACTAAGTTAAAAGAAGGAAACAACCAAAGCGTGAAGACACTTGTGGACTTCGTGTCATCCAGCGGCCTTGAGATCATGGTGTCCGATAACGAAGGGTGCTTGTGATGTTATATATGGGCCCAGGTCCGTTCAGGAGCTCTGGGCAGGTAGCAGAGCAGGTTCACAGACACATGGACGCTTTTCTTTTCTTGACCAATTAACGTAACTGGCAACAGACATGCATACAGCCTAGCTTATCCTAATAGGATATGTCCCAACACAAAACCGTCCTACTTCTGGTTTTCCGCTCGTGGACTAGATGCCGGTGCAGGCGAGTCCGCCGGTGCTCCGTTCACGCCAGTCGCCCGAGGACTCGGTAGCGCGGCAGGCCACGCTCCGGCGTCTGTGTCCGGCGTCTGCTTCACAGTCCGGGGTACTGCGGTGTACCGCGGGGTACCGCGTCACGCCCGGGTACTGCAAAGTGCGGCACCAGTGCGGCAGCACAAGTGTGGCGGCCAGGCACGATGGAGCTGGGCAGTACCAGACCCGGACCAGGTGCCCGGCAGGTGCTGGCGAGCCGGCCTTGTACGCCAGGTCCAGGACGATGAACTCCGCCGCCAGCGACGCCCAGGAACGTCCGACCCGTTCGCTTGTCGGAACAAACTCACGCACACTGGCCCGCCCCGCACGCGGCCACACTTCACTTCCTTTCGAGCCACCCGCACACTCGCCACAATCACCATCATCACAACCTCCCCCCGTTCCAAGACAGTTTCTTGCAACTGTTCTGGCGCCGGGAGGGGGGAGACGTGGCGGAAATAAATGCACAAACTACACAAATAACCACAAAGCAGAAACACACAAAAATTCGTCACAATCCACACACCATTCACAATCCACAATGCAACACACGAGTTCGTTTTTTTTTTCTAAATCCCGTTCCAGTCAGCAAAACACACTACTACACCTTTCACACACGGCTCATGTAATCGGCACCAACGTTATCGCTCCCTTTTATGTAGTCTATGCTGAAGTTGTATTCCTGGAGGAATAAACTCCACCGCAACACTCGATTGTTCATATGCTTCGCGGATTGCAGGTACTGGAGCGGCTGGTGATCAGATTGGATGGTGAAATGTTTGCCATACACATAAATATGAAACTTCTGCACTGCCCAGACAAGAGCTAGACATTCTCGCTCAATCGTTGAATAGCGTGTTTCTCGGGGCAGCAGATTGCGACTAGCGTAGGCAACTGGATGTAAAATACTATTGTTGCCCGTTTGCAAGAGTACTGCTCCGAGACTTATGGTGGATGCGTCTGTACGAAGCACGAAGGTTTTCGAGAGATCAGGAGCCTGTAAAATAGGAGTCTCACTGAGTTTTGCTTTCAGGACTGTGAACGCATGTTCATGCACTGGTTGCCAAGAAATGGCATTAGGCTGTCCTTTCCTGATGAGATCTGTCAAGGGCTTGGTGATTTCGGCATAATGAGGAATAAACTTCCGGTAATAACCAGTCAATCCAAGAAACGACTGCATAACTTTCTTTGTTGTCGGCCGTTTCGCCCCTAATATCTTGTCTAAGGTCTTTAGGAGGGGTTCTACCCTGCCGTTTCCAATACGGTGACCTAAGAAACAGATAGACGGCTCTCCTATTTCACACTTGCTCGGTTTTATGGTCAAGTGTGCCCGCTTGATCCTCGCGAATACTGTTTTCAGCGTTTCCATATGTTCCTGCCATGTGTCAGTGGCGATGACAACATCATCGAAGTAGTGGTAAACGTTCTTCACATCGCCCAGCACAGTCCTCATGAGTCGCGCGAACACCGCAGGGGCAGTTTTGATTCCAAACGGCATGTATAGAAAATGGTACAGTCCTGACATGCTAGAAAACGCTGTTTTCTCACGACTGTTGTAGGCCATTGGCACTTGCCAGTACCCTTTTGTGAAGTCAAACTTGGAAAAGCAAGTCTTCGTGCCGACAAGAGTAAGAACTTCCTCAATGCGTGGTATTGGCTCGCTGTCCGAAATTAATACTTTGTTCAGCTCCCGAAAATCGATGCAGAGTCTAAGTGTCTGGTCAGGTTTCTTTACGACTACTATTGGAGCATGATAGGGGGATTTCGATTTCTCAATGATCCCCATCCTCAACATTTCCTGCACCTCTTTCTCTACGCTTTCACGTAGAGAAAATGGAATAGGGTACTGCGGAATATGTATGGGTTCATTAGATGTCAATCTGAGAGCGCACTCTGTGAATGTGGTCTTTCCCGGCAAGTCTGAGAAAATCCCCTCGAATTCTTGGAGCAAGCCACGCACTTCTTCAGCTTGCACTTCCGAGAGACTTGACGCCAACTTGACGTCCGTTGCGCACTGCGTTCGATGCAAGCTCACAGAAGGTAGTTCTACTGAGTCCTCTTCAGGTGTCTCTATGTCCAATGAGGTGGAGTCGAGTTCAGCAGCTGCTGAGACTGGATGAATAGTCGGAGGGTTTCGTTCTTCGTACTTCTTCAACATGTTAATGTGAAAAAATTTCCTTTTATGTCCTAGGTCCACGATGTAGTCCACATCGTTTCTACGGTCTATCACATCGTATGGACCTTTCCACTGCATGAGCAGCTTATTGGATTCAGTCGGTAACAAAATCAGAACCTTGTCACCTGGTAACAGTTTTCTGGGCCGACTTTTCCGGTTATAATACAGTTTCTGTTTCTGACGTGCTCGTGCTAGTTGTTCGTGAGCAATCTGGCGCGTATCCTCCAAACGGTTTCTGAGCTCGACGAGGTAGGTGTACGTTGACCGAGTATCTCCATCGATATGCTGATTGGTCCAGAGCTCCTTCAGTACTGTTAGTGGTCCTCGCACATGACGGCCGTAAATCAACTCAAAAGGAGAAAACCCAAGGCTTGCTTGCGGAACTTCTCGGTATGCAAACAGTAACGGTGCCAGATACCGATCCCAAGACCTAGGTTTTTCTTGGCACATCCTCTTCAGCATAGTTTTCAATGTTCCATTGAACTTCTCCACAAGACCATTTGCCATGGCATGGTAAGGTGATGTCTTCAGAAGCTTGATGGAAAGAAGACGACCAACTTCACTCATGAGCTCTGAGGTGAACGTGGCTCCTTGATCGGTCACCATTTCTTTCGGTATGCCAATGCGGGAAAACATCTCAACGAGCGCTTCAGCAACATGCACAGCATCAATAGCTGGAAGGGCGACGGCGTCTGGGTACCGTGTTGCAAAGTCAATCAAGGTGAGCACATATCGGTTTCCTTTATCAGACGTAGGTGAGAAAGGTCCTATGAGATCGACGGCCACTCGTTCGAAAGGAGTGGTAATCAGTGGCATGTTGCCTAAAGGGGCAATGCCAACTTTGCCTTTCGGTGTTGTTCTCTGACACTTATCACATGACTTAACGAATCGTTTAACATCTCCATGTATGTCAGGCCAATAAAAGTCCTGAAGTATACGATCAGTAGTACGTCTGATCCCTTGATGTCCGGCCATAATACTTTCATGTGCTATTTGTAAGACTGATTGCCGGAGTTTTTGTGGAACAACAACCTGCTTGAAGATCCTTCCCGATGTCATACAGTAATATCGATAAAGAATATCCTCTTCTTCACAAAAATGGTACGAATTACCTTTATCTGATCGGAATTCCTTATCTACCTTAAGGAAGAGCCGTTTTAAGGATACATCTTTCTGCTGCTCTTCTGCTAACTGGTTCTTTGTCATGTCACACAGAAGAATGGGTGGCACGCACAGCGGTGTTTTCTTTTCTGTTGGCTTGGCCAAGGCTGCAACACATCGTCTAAAATTCACAGGTCGCTCCTGTTCTCGGGAATCTTGCGAGGTATGAAGCTCTAGGCTGCTTGAGGTCATCCAGTCGTGATTGGGATCATCTGGGGCCCTGACACCTGGTATATTCCCAAGCACGAGATCATACAAGGGCCGCTTCATGCAAAGCGCGGTCACCTCGCCTTTGAAATATGGCGTGTCCACTGGTACTCTTGCCACCGGTAACTGGGTTACCGTACCATTGACAAGTACTATCCTCTCGGTCTGCCCTGTGAAGCAGTTCTTTGGGACCAAACCCCGGCGGACAATAACGACATTACTACCAGTGTCTCGAAGCACGCACACTTGTTTCCCCATCACAAACCCTTCTACAATGGGCATTCTTCCTGTTGAATTCTGAGGTGCGTCTTTACTGACCTGCGCCCAACTGCTAGAGTCGGATGGGCTCCGGGCCGTATGCCAGTCAAGATGATCAGCACGTTTGGGAGCCTGAATTGCAGAGCATGCGGCACTCTGTTCTTCCTCTTGGTGTCGATTCCTGCAGTTTTCGGCCTTGTGTCCGACCTTTCCACACGAGTTGCACTTGAGCACCGGTCTAGTGGACGTGCGGCAATCGGAAGCCCGATGTCCTGGACGATTGCATAACATACACCGCAACTGGGGTTTATTCGGCAGGCTGACGGAACTCTTGATATGAGGTTTCTCTTCGTCAGGGACTTTACCGATGTTCGAATAGTTCTGAGCTTCCAAGTATCGATCGGTTGCGTCTGCCATGATGTCGAGTGTCTTGCACTCCCGTTCTTTCAGAAACACAACGAGTTTCGGGTGGCAACACCGCAGGAACTGTTCACCGATCACATGATCGCGCAGGTCTTCAAATGTCTTGGGAACACTCGCCATTTCGATCCAATGGTCGAAGTAACCCGAAAGCCTGGCGGCTAACTGCCTTCCCGTCTCGCCATCTTCTGCTCGAGCTTTTCGAAATTTCTGATGGTAACCTTGAGCCGTGAATTTAAAGCGCTGCAGAAGAGCCTTTTTGACCTTTTGATAATCTAATGAATCTGCAGCTGACATCCTGCCGATCACGGTCAAGGCTTCCCCAGTTAGGCACATACTTACGGCCATCGCCCATTTATCTTGAGGCCAGTCCTGTCCCACTGCCACACGCTCAAACCGTTGCAAATAGGCATTCAGGTCATCTCGTCGCTCGTCAAATAGGGGTAGCAGTTTTTGAGGGTTGAAAAGCTTTACTTGTGGCGCTGACACTATGGGCTCGATATCATCTGTCGTGTTGCTCCTCGCTCCTTCTTGGAGTCTGAGTTTCAATTCCAAGATTTCTTTCTCTCTCTCCGCGGCTATGCGACTTTGCTCTCTTTCAGCAGCACGTTCGGCCCTTTGCTCCGCGCGTTCCTTATCTATCCAGTCTCTCAGCTCGGAGCCTGAGAAACCCAGCTGAGCGCCCAACGCGGCTAGACGCTCTAGGTCCATCTTTGCTCAAACGTCGCGATGCGTGTGAACCCGTCCTCGACTCTCTGCCCTCTCTCTGAATGATTAGTTCCTTGAATCTACTAATTTCTAGGATCCTGGCAGGCTCGCCAAATTGTGATGTTATATATGGGCCCAGGTCCGTTCAGGAGCTCTGGGCAGGTAGCAGAGCAGGTTCACAGACACACGGATGCTTTTCTTTTCTTGACCAATTAACGTAACTGGCAACAGACATGCATACAGCCTAGCTTATCCTAATAGGATATGTCCCAACACAAAACCGTCCTACTTCTGGTTTTCCGCTCGTGGACTAGATGCCGGTGCAGGCGAGTCCGCCGGTGCTCCGTTCACGCCAGTCGCCCGAGGACTCGGTAGCGCGGCAGGCCACGCTCCGGCGTCTGTGTCCGGCGTCTGCTTTACAGTCCGGGGTACTGCGGTGTACCGCGGGGTACCGCGTCACGCCCGGGTACTGCAAAGTGCGGCACCAGTGCGGCAGCACAAGTGTGGCGGCCAGGCACGATGGAGCTGGGCAGTACCAGACCCGGACCAGGTGCCCGGCAGGTGCTGGCGAGCCGGCCTTGTACGCCAGGCCCAGGACGATGAACTCCGCCGCCAGCGACGCCCAGGAACGTCCGACCCGTTCGCTTGTCGGAACAAACTCACGCGCACTGGCCCGCCCCGCACGCGGCCACACTTCACTTCCTTTCGAGCCACCCGCACACTCGCCACAATCACCATCATCACAGTGCTTTATTTTCCTTCCTGCTGGCACCTTTTAAGAAAAAGCAGACAATGGCATAAAAAAAAATCAAGGCTTTGACAATCAAGGCAATAAAAGCCAAGGCGAGTGCTATTCTTCTTTTGGAGCGAAACAATTTGCTACGTCTCGTAGCTGGTGTCGAGAAGGAGAAGAGGGTGCACCTTTAGGCTTTACTCACTGCAAAGACACATAAGAATAAGGTTCCTTTTCGTTCTGTCATGTCTGAACACGGTACGTGACAATTTGTTTGGTGTCAGGCTATCTTGAGAAGCACTTGTTGAAGGTGGAAGTTTAAGATCCTTTCTACGTTCCAGACTCCGAAGCTGTGGTTAACTTTCTAAACACCAGCAATCAAGGAAGGCGCGATGCTTTCAGTGTGGATGTGCAATACCTGTACATCTTGTTACCCAATGAAAAACTGATGAAAAGTGTCAAAATGTGCATCTTTGACAATGATGAAACAAAATTCATTGCAAGTTGTGGAGTTTTGTTTTTAGAGGTTCTCAGAGATCTTACCCTTTCACCTCCAGTCGACTGTAATTGAATGGAATGGTAGGTCACTTGTACAAAAAGATGGTGTTTGCATCGGGTCTAAAGTAGCGCCAGCGGTTATCAACATCTTCTTCGGCCTGGTTGACATAGTGATTGAAAGTATGTATGGAGAATCAGTTTTATGGATTTTTTTGCTCCATAGATGATTACGTCGTGTTCACTCGCAGGGGAAACTTCACCAAAATTCTAATAGACGTATTGAAGGTTTTTAAGGGAAGTGCTCTTGGATTGATTTTTACAATAGATTTTCCAAAAGATGGGGCGCTCCAATTTCTCGACTTAATATTATACACTTAGAAGTGCACTATGTGTGTTGGTTATACTCTCCTCGGCCGACCAAGTCTTTCTTGAACTACAAGTCGGGGCACAAAAAACTGGAGAAAATGGAATTATTATTTCGTGCCTTAAATCCAACATTTCCAAATTTTGTGAGGATAGAATTATTGAGAGTGCGATGTGTCAGGTTACCTTATGAAGGTCAAGCGGTCACCCCTCATATTTGATTTCTCGGGCATGTGGGTGAAGAAGGGTGATAAGCCGAAACGATAAAGAAAGAAGTTTGTGGTAGTGCTGTACACTCATAGTGGGGCGCATGGGTTAAAGAATGTTGCCGGAAGACACAACGTTAACATTGTGTTTTCAGCACCGAGAAAACTTCCCCGTTTGTGCAGGCAAGTGGAGATAAAAGCGAAGGTAACAAACACCAAAACGAAAATGCTCCGTGGTTGCCAGATAACCATCAGAGTTGCCGTGTGCCATGCAGGGGGGGGGGGGGGGTGAACAGGATACCTTGTACTTTCGGAGCGGTTTACATAGGCCAGGCATACATAAGTGTTCGTTTAAGGGAAAATTACAATTGCCGGTTCAATGACTCTTCATGCAATCTCGCCCGTCATTGAAAGAAAGGTACATACATGCACACCCCTTTTCTCTAACACCGTCATCCTCGCCAAACATAAAGATAGGTTAACACGTGAAATTATAGACGCATTTCATATTCATGGTAACAGCAGGCGGGTTGATCAGCGATCCTCATGCGCATGCTTCACGCGATGGTGTGTGTATGTGTTGTCACCGTAACGTATAATGAGTAGTTTTGGTTGTCTTAATTCCTTTACTTTTGGTGTTTTACTTCACAGGAAAGCATTTAAAGAACGTTTTTTTTTCGAATAAAAAACAGTTGCAAGTCAGGGCTTGTGTTGTGTCATTCTTTGTTCGTCTCGTTTTCCCGCGTTGTTTTCACTATGAATTAAGAGGTGCTCCTGGCGACCTCTCGCCACCGATTGGGGCGACACATACCCGTGCACGCCGCGCGCAAACCTCCTATCTGAAGTCGCATGGGCTTGCTGGGCGCGCTCGCTCATTAAACGCTACCAAATTACACGGGCCAGACGGGGTGTGTTGGCATGCCGTCGCGACTTGTTTACTTCATTTTTTTCTGTTGCTCGGTGACGTGAGCTGGATTGAGCGGGATAGGAGGAGCATCATATCCGATCGCCCATATCTTCAGTGTTAATAAAGGTAGATTAAACATTTTTGCTTTCCACTGCCGATCGTTGCGATACCTATTATTCTTGCGTGTTTCCTAGTTTTCATCACCTAGTTTTCATCGGCCCTTTAATCAGCACTAGGGAACCGAACTATATCCGATGTGCAAACTGAAGTCATAACGCACTTAATTCGCATTTGGACCAATCGCAATACATCGGCCGCCAATTTTTAATTTTGTCTGCTCTGGCGTTTGAACACGTTCATTATGTTCGCAACACAGCTGGTCAGTGTTTCACCCTATCGCTGCACTTATTCCCGGAAGCGTCATTCAGCGCTGACCGTGCACATATCAAGAAGGCCAAATACCTCTACGAAGTTGGTTTTGAACATCGACAAGATCGCGATGTACTCTTCATGGTTTCGGAACGAGAAGTTGGTGATGTCAGGAAAATAGGAAATTGAGTTGTTCCGTGTCACAGCCAGTCTCTGAGTCCGCCACATCCACCACCCAAGGCCGATGTTGAGGTGTGTCGGCACGGACAGTCATCGCAGGTGTCAGTGGTGCCGTCAGTGGTGAGTCAGTCGGTATGCTGGAGGTGACATTTCCGCTTCGCAGCTCCAGGACGGGATCAGAGGGCGCCTATTCAACATGTAATGAGGGCTCATTACGAGAGGCAACGCTTCCTCAGGAAGGTGGACCTGCGTTGGGACCCTGAATGCGATTAACGCAAGTGGACAATGGACAATTGTTTCATAGGAAATTCTTGCGAATTTCAAAGCCGTACTGCTTCGGTCTCCACATTCTAACTGCCTTCCGCATTCCCTCCCTCTTTCTCACTATGAGTAAAGGCAAACTTCGAAATGAAAAATTCCGCCAGAGCTCTCTCCGCAATTTCAGAGCGGTATGCCGCAGACACATCGTTATTGTCGTTAAAGAGGAATTTGTTTTAATACCAAGAGAGATCTTGCGGCATAAGAGAAACACTACCCGACGAATAAAATAAATATCTTTTGGTTATAGGTCGGACTGCCAATTATGCCAGTGAAAGGTAGAGTATATTGAAATAAATCGGTGCTTGTTCGTCGTGAAACTCTGTTCATCAATAAAACATCAAGCACACTATTCTAGGAAGTGAAATAAAGATTTCGAACAGCTGCTGTGGCAGAGTACAAAGCATATTGTCATGGTTTTGATGTTTTGTTTCGATCGAGGGAGTGACAATCTTCTTCCTTAAAGCTGCTTCTATCTGCAGGCCTTCGACGCCTTTGGTCAGTCCGGTTAGGCTGGCTAGGCGAGGGCTTCCTTTCGCTGACCAGGTGCCCATGATACGGATTAACGCGCTCGAACTTCTTCAGCGGAAGAACCGTGGATTGATCATCTTTGTGCTTTGTGTCTTTGGGGCTGTGACATTATTATTCTTATCCATCCAATGCATTATACTCGGTAACCTAGACAGAAGCATCTGCAGCCAGCCAGTAGGCTGGAAATACTACGGCAGCAGCTACTGTTACTGCAAATGCGATGAATGCAGGCGTCAACGGACCCTCAACGCTGATTGAAGAAAACTCCACGGAATGGATTGCCACGTTGCCGTGCCGTCGACCCGGTCTCCGCATCCTCTACTTCATACACACGAGTCCTAAAAACGCTGGAAACCACACGTGGTTACGAAAAGCCATTGGTGACCCACAGATCAAGGCCTCCCTCAATTCCGCCATGGTGTTCTTCGTCGGCAAGGCATCAGACCCGAATGAACAGCTACTCGTCTAGGGGGAGGCCACTTGTGAAGGAGACGTCGTCGTGTTGAATTTCACGGACACTTACCGGAATTTGTCATTGAAGTTCGTTCAAGGGGCCAAATGGGTAGAGGAAAACTGTCTCAACTCAAACACAACCATTGTCAAGATGGACGACGAGATTTTGGTTAACGTGTTCGCACTGCCTTCTTACGTGGACAGCCTGGCGATGCAGCGGAATGCCATCCACTGCTACTTGCACACAAATGTTCGCCCACTCAGGCAACAAAAGCTCAAGTGGTATGTCAGCAAGGAAGAGTACGCGCCAGAAAAGTACCCTGCATACTGTGCCGGGGCAGCTTTCATGGTGCGGCCCGCTGTGATGTTGGCGCTTTTCGAAGCTGCCAATCATCTCCCACTTTTTGAATTGACGACGTGTACGGCTCTGGTATCCTAGCATCATTAGCTAAAGTTGATATGGTGGATATACAGAAATACGTTGTCCTGCACATTGCCCAAGAAACGAGGAGTGTTGCGAACACAATGCTCTTTATGCACACGGACCTTTCAAACCATTTTGACGACAAACTCGGCGAAATGTGGCAGAGTGTTTTGAATGGCGCAAAGTCCCCAAATGCTCGTCGTTGGTGGATGGTGAAGGTAGGCCATCGAAAGACACTGCCTCGGTTAGTGAACTAGGTAGGTGGCAGAAGTTGGAATTCAAACTTTAACCTTTCTAGAATGCAATAATTATCTCTAAATATTTATTTATGTAAGTATTTCAAACTTCATTTCCATCTCTCCGCTGCTGTTACAGTTTTGGCGCGCTCAATTCGTATTGCCTTATGATCTTTATCGGGCAGCCTAATTTCATGCATAGTTCATTTATATGTGTGAAGTCGTATACTGCTAACGGCACCCACCGCAATGGCGCTCAAATACGGGGCTTTACGCATGCTTTTTGCATTAATGTTATTTTTTGCGAAAGTATCTTGTAGACCCCTAAACAAAAACAGCTGTTCTTAGAGCTCTGCTATTGTAAAAATAAAGGTGATCCACCCTTGCAAAGACTGTTAGCCTAAGCCTCTGTACAGTCGTGAGTAAGAAGGATTAGCACCCATGACGGATCACCGGATCAAAGGAATGACAACGCTGAAAATGAGAGTACCGGGCCGTTCTTTTTATTCATTATTAGGGGAGTTTAGCGAAATTAAACGGTTCAGGAAAATTTATTTTACTGCCTCGGCCCCTCTGTTTCCTGTTTCTTGTAACACGTACATAAAAAGTAGCAATTTCAATCCATCGTTGCATATGATGACCAAACCAGTAGGAATAGCACCTTATACAGTCAGTCACGTTAGGCCGGCCCTTCGATGCCTCGGGCGATGCCAGGTTTGATAAAGTTCACTTCCTGCTGACCAACTGCCCATCTCCTGTGCTGCAAAATAGGAACGGCACGGCAGGCATGTCTGCGAACCGGAGTGCCACATAGTAATAAGTCATTTTTCTGGACGCAAGAAACTTATGTTAATATTTTTTACTCATGTCTCTAGCAAAAAACGAAACGAGTGTGCATAAGAAGACTAACACCGCATGAAATTGGATAAAATATGCAGCGATTACTTATTTTTGTCTGATATTGAAGTTTTCATTGAATTTCATAGTCATTTTCGAGAAGACGGGACTCTTTGAGGTCATGCCTTATGCCGGCAACGTCTAGAAGAACTGTGTTGCTTTTTTCACCCTATTTGAAGATGATTCGACACAATGATGTTGTTTTTTTCTATTGGCGGGGAAATGAACTCATGGTAATCCTGTGGCACGTGCAGTCACTTTCATGCTGTGTAGCATACTGCCGTGTCATCTCGCGCTCCGCAATTCCTTTTGCCTAATGCTGGCGGCCATCCGAATGATGAATGCTGCAATCTTGCTTAACATAATGCAAAAGTTTATGCATAGTGTAATATTTATAAGTCTATGCACTATTCCCTTTCTGCCAAGTTTTCAGAGTTTTCAAGTTGGGCAAAGCAGGCTCACTTACCGCTATCGCTAAGGGGCTTCGGAGGTTCTGCGAACCGAAACACCGAACGAAGTCTGCAGTGCTGTACATAGACTCGATGCTTGGTGCAATAATTCTTTCAATAGTTAAACCACATCCGTAGCTCTGATGGCATGACACTGTGAGTTGCCAGATTGGAAATATTTGCTGCTGGCGAAAACAAGCCGTTCTGTGCAGCAAACTGTGCATCAATATCAAGCGCGGCTGTAGTACAATGCCCATCAAATATTCAGGCCCACATTAAAGCAACAATGAAACACCTGGCGTCCAAGTACGTGAAACCAAGAATGAAAGAATCGGCTATATTCCTCTTAAGGCGTAACAGCAATGACTGCATATTTTTATACCTTTCATTTTTTGCTATTTGAGAAAACGGCTGTGAAGAGCACGCTAGTGGAGTTAGTGCATTATGTACCTTTTGAGTGTAGACGGATGTCGTTAATGCTCGCATGAGCACTTCAAAGGTAGAAGGGCATTTATGGTTTTTTTGGTGCGCAAGAGTGAGTAAGGGTGTACCACTGTTCTAAGGCTTTTTGAAGAAATTTTAATCTTGTCAACCGAACCTCACTGAAATACTTTAGTTAAACTGCTAGGCTTCCTTACCGCCATATTAAGAGCGGCTTAAAAGACGTATCTGAACTCGGAGAAAGTATGCACGTCATCTCTGACATTTGAACATGGACGGCGGAACAAAGACGAGTGACGTCCAACGACTGGATCAGAAGGGTAGGACTTGAGAATGGGCATGCCCTTTTGAATGCCGTCTTCGCTCTTGTGGATGCTGACGCGCGTAAGAGGGTCATGCTATTTGGTCGTTCAGGTTCTTGATAAAAAAGAAAAAAAAACAACAACTGTCAAAATGCACTTCTAGTAGACTCGAGGCCTTCTTGGCGAAGAGGAAGAAGGCGTTTTTTTTTTAAATAGTATAAAAAACGCATCATTTTGTTTGTGCTGTGCGTAATATACTAAGCTGCGAAGCAAAACCTGATAGTCGCTGCTCATCACAATAATAAATGGTAATGAATATTTGACTTCTCATTTTTTCGTCAGCCCGAGGGCAAGCGCGTGAGTCTGCCTGCACCCCTAATATACTAATACACCGCTTGACGCTGTGTGGTAGCCGCTGTTCCTTGTTGCAGTTGTAAAGTCCTGCATGCTTTAAGAATGGTGTGAGATTTTCAACATTAGTCTTAAATGAAACTTTAAGCTTTGGTACAAGCTGCTATTGTTATTTGCTCTCACTTAATGTGATAATTACTTAAAATTGCGCTCGCTGAGTTGACTTACATTAATGTAGAGAAACTGACATAGTAGGGGCAAGTATAGTACTGAAAGCAGGCACAGTGTGCTCCATATTAAATTTCAGCACTTCAATTCATTTGTATACACATGCCGGTGGCGCTCTTATCTCGTTGTAGAAATGTAGAATGTAGAATGTGGTAATGTAGAAACAAAAATTCAATAAATAGAATGATGGTATAGTTAAGCAATCTAAAACAATAATTAAGATATAGAGGGAAAATGAGCAAGATAGGAACAACTACCACCCCGTTTAAAAGGGGACGCTCCTATATTCCATCCATCCATCCATCCATCCATCCATCCATCCATCCATCCATCCATCCATCCATCCATCCATCCATCCATCCATCCATCCATCCATCCATCCATCCATCCATCCATCCATCCATCCATCCATCCATCCATCCATCCATCCATCCATCCATCCATCCGTCCGTCCGTCCGTCCGTCCGTCCATCCATCCATCCATCCATCCATCCATCCATCCATCCATCCATCCATCCATCCATCCATCCATCCATCCATCCATCCATCCATCCATCCATCCATCCATCCATCCATCCATCCATCCATCCATCCATCCATCCATCCATCCATCCATCCATCCATCCATACTCATAAGCATTTCTCCTTCAGCTGGGACTTCTTGTTGCTCACACTAATCCACTATTTTAAAGGTCATGCTTGAGATATGGTTCCTTATGTACTGCTACAGACTAAGGATGAAAACGAAGTCCTGCAATGCCATACTTGCCACTGTTATAAGGTGCCCTTTTTGCGAAGGTGAGTGTTTCCAACGGCTCTGAGGAAGCAGAAGCATGAGTATAGCGATGATTTCCAGTGTCAGATTTCGTCGTTTTAGGCAGACACTCTCGAGCATGCACAAGAGTACGGATAGAAAGAAACTGAGTAAATTAACACAAACTTTCCCACCACGTGCACAGTACTGACATGCATGCAGATTCGGTTACTCAATATATGAAAGCAAGGAAATTACTTAGGCGTTTGCTTTCACTGCCTGCAGTGATCGTCAAATTACTTGAAATGCAGTAAGGCAGGCAGTGATGCTGTCAGTTTTCACGACTTCCCTATTGGGAATGCTCTATGCTCCCTTCACCCTAGAAAAGGTTGAAGGGAGCCATTCAGTTTTGGACGGCATGCTCCTACCAACCCCACATTGGCAATGAGGCACTCATAGCGACGAGAAACCGCTTATAGATGTCTCACGTCGGGAGTATGTTGGTGATAATGAAATATAATGACAAACATTTACAAAAAATAAAGAAAACGCCCACCGTTTTGTGTTTGCTGTCCATTGTACAAAAGTTTTGCATTTTTGTATTCTCAGCCTTTTAGATGGCTTAGGAAAACGCAGTTGGCCTGGAAACATCCCTTCGATTTTAGCGCCGCAGGTGTGCAGCCGATTATGTGAATTCTCGCTCGGCTATTTTGTACCTGGCGTCTGTAGAGCCGCCGGAGACAGCCAGCACCCACAAACCCAGACCGAGTGGTTGTGCAAGAATGTGTGAAGGATGGGTCACGTGACACCGCTCAGAAAACACAACGACAAGGAACAGCTGCAGCGGGGCGGGAAATTGGCAACACGTTGGAATCTCGTCACTCTGACCTCTCAAATCATCACAGCTTCTCGAAACACTAGCGCCACAGCGGCAAAAATCGTGAGCGTTTGCTCTTGCATGTGAAGCCGCCTAATTGTAAAGCAGCGAAGTAAGGATCGAAGCATGACGCTTGCGGCATGCGCACCTAAACAAAAGGGCGCTTTACGGGAAGTATCAGTAAGGGCTCTGTGAAGCTAGGGATTGAAATTAAAATCTTACGAAACAGCTGTTGAGAAAACAAACCGCATAAAACTCGCCGTGGTGCGCCATAATAAGGTTCTCAAGGGCGCCAGAGCGAACCCTGGCCTCGGTGGCCAGGTACGTGTGTGCTGTGCGATGTAAGCCCACATAGAATAACCTCAAGTGGTCGAAATTTCCGGAGGCACCAACTGCGGCGCCTCGCACAGCTCGAATCACTTTAGGACGTTAAACCCTATAAACCAAACCAACCAGAAGTCCCCCCCCCCCCCGCCCCAAAACAATAAGCCTAAAAGGAATTGCTTTGCACAATGTTTTTTTTTTTTTTTTCAAACACCAAGTCAGATCTCCGTATTTTTATGTGTCAGAGTACGAAGGGAGTCTTTTCCGACCAGAGGTGTCATTTTACGCATCGTACGCGCAAGCTTAGGTGCTTTCCCGCACCTTTATCTTTGAGCGACCGCGACGCCGGGTGCGCAGTGGCTGTCGTGCGCTCTACTTCGCTGCATGCGCACTCTCCCTATCGCCGCGAATGAAGAAATAAGGCGAACGCCACACCTAAATATGGCGTAGTCAGCCAAACACTGTCCTCCTCACCCATGCGACAACAAGGTAGCCGTTTCACCCTTACCCTCCATATGCTCTGTACGCCGCCACTGGCAGTGGCGTAATAATTTTAGAAATTGCGCTGGGGAGGTGATTTTCAGCTTCTTATCTATCGCTGCACGGATCCCCGGTGTTCCCGGCTGTGATTTCTTGCTATTTAACGCTTTAATTCCCCGTTCACCGAAAACCCGGCGTCAGCGGCCTTCGCCAGCGTTTGCGTTGTTAGCGAAAAATCGAGACCATTGCTCTGGCAGGCGCTAGCCGACAGCTGAAATGGTCGAATCAATGCCTCCTAAAGAAAATGCCTGTAGTGTCAGGAATTTTTTTTTTTATCCGCCGGAGAGCGCTCGTCCGCCGTGTGGCGGCGCTGTCGGATGACCCCCTGGCAGACGACACGCTGTTGGCGCTGAATGCTCTTGTGACTGTTGTTGAAACAAAAAGTAAGCCTTGTGGTGCGCTGTTTTTCGTATTGTTTGTCTGTTATGTTTAGCGAAATGATTTAAATATTGGCGGACCGATGAATGCGCTTTCTGGAGCGAATGCCGAGAGAATAAAAAGCGTGTCTGTTGCGTTCCGTTTCAGATGTCCGGTAAACGAAGAAGCCCGCGGCGCTTCATTTCATGAAGGTCCTGCCAAGGTCAATGTACAACTGGTCGCGCAACTTGGAAGAAAACGCGTGCAGCTGCCTACTGCCAGCGGCATCAACTCGATGATGATGAGGGTTCCTGCGAACTGTGAGGCAAATTACTAGCGCACAGAAAATAAGATCTGCCAGAACTCCAAAGTACTAGAAAGTTAACATATAATATTCTCGCTCAGAAATGAATGCAGTTTTTGTTTCTTGCGTAAGAAAAAACGTGTCACATTTTTAATCCTATTTTAACTTCTTTCTAACGGCCTCTCTCGGCCACTTATTATCCGCTGCGTAGTTGCCCAAAGCTCAGAAATGGCTCAGACCAAAGCTCAGACCGCGGATGGGTGCGTCATCGGCCCCGGTTCAACGTTCATCGTTGCGTGCTGCGTACAGAGTGGTTTATTTGTACCGAACAGTCAGTATTTCATTCTGCTGGTTGTGGTAGAGCTTTACAGCAAGGCGAAGACTGTGTGTGCTCGATGAGAAACTGATTGCCGCTGCATGTGCGCATTTCCGGACGATGGGACAATGCTGCGTCACAGCTCGGCGGCTCGGTTCGGCCTCCCAGGCACGTCGCAAAAGTGGTGGCTTGTTTTACGGATACACGTCTGCATGAGCGGCGTATCGCTGCATGTTTTAATTGAGCGGTGAAGGTGAGATTTTATTGCCTCAAGACGCGTGTCGCATTGCTCTAAGCATTCCGTTCCGCTCCCTTTGCTGCGTGTTTTGCTTACGCGTCGTATTACCGCACCAACGTTCGCTGAACGTGCTTTAGCTGTTATTATAGTGATGTTCCTTTTGTCAATGGGATCTTTCTCATGAACATGTTAAATGCTTAAGTTGTAAATTTGTAACCTCACATTGACTCCTTTCAGTGGCAAATGAAGCTCGAGTAAAATATGGGAATCATGAACAGGGCGAGATTTATTGGAGCGAAGCTATATCGTAGATATTTTCACTTCTCAGACGCAATAACTTCTAAATACTAGCAATCCCAATTTGAATTGCTTACCTAAGCTCTTACAGGTTGGCGTTCTAGCGCTAGCGTTAGTTATTCCGTTCGTTTGTTTTTTTGTTATTTGACGCTGATATGTACTTTGTTAGCAAGATCTTTTACCCTTTTATAATCTCACAGCGTCTCGTTTGGAGACCTACGCTCAGGTTATTTTGTTATCACGAGGATTTCATGAAGACCGTGACGAATGAGCGGTGGTCGCTTTCCTACACTTAAAGATTTCATTGTCGTGAATCATCCATGTAAGTAATCGTGAATTAATAAAGCCTGGCTTTCTATGCAGCACAGCTTCACTCATTTATGCCCTTAGTGAAATGCCTCAAGCCATGTGGTTCTATCCATATGCTTGCCGAATTCACTTGAAGGCCCTTGTTCGCAAACGTGCCCGAAGAAATAAGCCCCAGAATGCGTTTACATGACGCGCGACGAAAGACTAGGCTAACGACGACGGAGGCAGAACGATGTTATGATAAGGTGGTTAAAGATGCCGTAACATTTCAGTTAACGTAAAACTTGATAGTAGAAATCCATGTCAAGTAAAGTTGGCTGAACAGTTACGGTGTCCATTTTTCTGCCTTATCCGAGCATCGTTCTGCCTCCGTCGTTGTTGGCCTTGTTTTTCGTTTAGAAGTAAAAAGACAATCAAGTTCCCCGCCAAAAGTACGTCCCTGTGACGTCACAAGCAACGTCACGTGTTTGTTGTGCCTCACAGTTTGCAAGGGGCGCCGGGAAACTAAAGCCTCGCTCAGAGTCGACACGCAGGCTTCTATGAGAGTTGCGCTACCATTTGTTCTTCTACCATGGTCCTGCCGGCGTATACCTCCGGAAAAGGTGGCTGAAGATAACCCGAAAAAGAAACTGGCAGTCAAACACTACAACAAGTTTTTCTGTAATTTCAGATTTCATGTCTAGCGAAATGACTTTCGTAAGGCCGATGTGTAAAAGTATCTCGTGCTAATCATTTTTAATCAGTGCCCGTCATACCGAAGGCCGGCACGGCCAAAATTTCTTTATGACAGCGGCATAAAGACCCGAAAACGTGAAGATGATTCGCCGGTGGGCATTGTTTATGTATATTCCTATTAACCTGGGCCATCGGGCTCGAGCAAGAAATTTGCGTGGGTGGCTTGCATCGTACATGAGGCAGCCGACCATGTAAATCATGTGCCCGTCCATCAAACCACGTCTGCCTTACTCTCGTGCGGCAGACTAAATTAAGATCGTCAGCAGCTTTCATTGGCCAAAAATGTGGTGTGATAAGGAATTACTCGCTTTAAATTCACGGATATGAATTATGGTGCGTATAAAAAAAAAAGAGCGAAAGCTGTAACCTATCTACACCTCAAAATGTGGCCCACTCCGAGCACAATTAGGTGATCAGGAACATCTTCACAAATTGCTCGCCGTATTTGTTTATCCATCAACGCGCGCTTGCTTCCTTGCAAGCTCCTTTAATTGTTAAGCGGAAAAACTAGATCAATACCCGTGTATCCTAACATCTTTGTACGATCGTGTGCGTCTCGCAGGGACCTCGTGAGCTGCGTTTATCGCGAAAATAATGGAGAACAGGCAAATTGCTTTATTTTAGGTATGCTCTATTTATTGAGGAGATACCGTCCGGCGAATTCTCGCCAGAAAAAGGACCTAACCTACGCCACATCCTAGCTGCTCTACAAGATCTTCACCCGATAGAAACACCTCCCATAACGCTCCGCGGCGTGGTTGTAATACACGTACACCAGTTTCACTAACTTGCAAGTACATTATGTGCACCCTGCAGGCCGACAGTGCACTCTCAATGCAATGTCATGGCATTCCAGGCTTCCATCGATTGCGCGCATTGCAGCCCTTTTTCACGGGTCCCCCAGTTGAACTTGAGAGTTCAGGTAATTCCGGATTATAGCATAGATTTTTCGAATTTTGTATTATGTCATGGATTATTTTCCCTCTTTAACTGCTTCTCAGTATTAACTGATTTCTAGTAATTGGCAAAATCACAACACATCTATGCACTATGCATGCCGCTTAGATAGCTATTTTGAAGTATTTCTAGCCTTTTAAAGCACTTCCTACAATATAACATGATTCTAACGTCTCCCCTTCGTAAACTGCCGCTACGATTGTGTTCAGACCTTAAGCAAAAGGTGCCAACGACATGGTCACACCAGTCAGAGATCGTACACTACACGTTTTTAAACTTCGAAACCGAAACTGATGGCAATTTTTAGCTCGGTGTAACAGCACTTGCTACACACTGAAATATTCAAAATACGTTTCCCGTCATCAAAGGCCAAAACTTTCAGCCTCAAAATCCCCAAAAAAGGATAAAACGGCAGGATTGAGCCCCACGCACCGCAGTCTTCCAGCCATTACTACTGAAACTGAGGGTCCTTTTTAAGCGCCGCGTAGCGGTCATCTCGTGCAACGTCGCGGTAGCGATCGGTGAGCCCATTGAAATCGAGGCGACGCTTCAGGCATGTTCTTCGGGAGGCATTGGTCGAACACTAACTAAATTAGGGTTGCTTGACATTACGCTTGTCAAGAGCTGCCAACTGGAGCCGCTTCTTTCACACGGGAGGGTGATATCAGAATCAGCCTGCCAAGCATCTAGCATTCACGCTACTCCTACGTAACGCGGGCACCTTCATACGGATGCTTGAAGCGAGGGTATATGTGTGGGCTGGCAGACTACGCTATCGCGTCATATTCTTGAAGACGGAGCTTAAGTGGCACTCACAATTTCTTCTCTGCTCTGGCCGATTTATCAGATTATGGCACGCAGAGTAAAACGTGAGGACACTGACGACGCTGTGGAAGAAATACGCGTCTGTTCTTCCACCGAGTGTTGGATAGCCAGCTGTGATGGTGAGCCTAGCTTCACTGATAGTATGGTTCATAGACTGTTTACGATGAATTCCAGTTGTTTTGTTTTCATTAATTTTCTTGCAACCAGGCTTCTGCATTGCAAGTACCTTTTATGCAGTTACACTGCAGCGTCTCCTATCAGTGCGACTTTTCGTCCCGCTCGCCGGTACATATCTGTTGCTGCTCGACTGTTCCTACGGGCCATGGTTTGGCAATACATGACCCGGGCAACTTGTTCAACCAGCCCATGATGTCACTACTGGGGGCTTCCACTATAGAATAAACTGCCTCATTATTTGATATTGTTAATTGATTTTGTTTATGAATATACTGTGCAAGCAGAAATCAATATGTCAGCAGTGCATTTATTTTTTTTCCTAACGTAAATATAAAGGCAGAAAAAAATAGGAACGATTGCACGCCACCGGCAGACTGTACGTACATATATATAGCTGTGTCTGGATATTGCAATCACATAATCAAGTAGAGTTATTTAGGCCATGGTTAATATATTTTATGCAGTAAAACTGCAGGTGACAAAGAGTAGTTAGGCGCCTTTCCACTATTCTCAGGAACTTATTGCTTCCAAGGAAAACATTCAAAACGTACACTTATGAGAAAACATGCCTTGTTTACGAATTATTTGTTCTTGGCTAGAAGCCAAACCTTCTTCAAATTTTCAAAAAAAAATAGGCATTTATGCAATAATCCATTTCATTAACTTGAGTTACTAAATATCAAGGTAAAGACTAAACATGTTATGCCGAATATCGCATTTTTGACTGTATGAATTCTATAAAAAAACAAATGATAAAAAACACCATTCCAAATATGTCTTAAAGTTTTTCAAACAGTTCTCAAGACGCAGGCAAGGAAGGATATGAAAAGACATGTTACATTATTTTGTTCCTTACCATGTTAGGAGAGCTGAAATGGGTCACTTCTACAGCAGTGGGTAAAACGCCTCAATGACGGTCGCGAAGCAGCTGCTACTCCACCCATTGCTTTCAATTCCCCGTAATTGCCATGACTCACATTTTTCCTCGGTGGACGGTGTAATGTACCTTATTTTTAATAGACACCATCTATTTGTGACTTAAGCGCGATGAAGTGGTGCTTCTGTTGTTGAATGAAACTAACAGCAGAGATCACGGATCATAATAATTCATGCAGAGAAAAGTTTGTTTTCTTGTGTTGCTGTGTGCTTGTTTGTAATAGACACCATCTATCTGTGACTTAAGCGCGATGAAGTGGCGCTTCTCTTGTTGAATGAAAGCAACAGCGGAGATCACGGATCATAATAACTCATGCAGAGAAAAGTTTGTTTTCTTGTGTTGCGCTATGTGCTTGTTTTTAATAGACACCATCTATCTGTGACTTAAGCGCGATGAAGTGGCGCTTCTCTTGTTGAATGAAAGTAACAGCGGAGATCACGGATCATAATAATTCGTGCAGAGAAAAGTTTGTTTTCTTGTGTTGTTGTGTGCTTGTGTTGTCATCCTTTCTTATTAAAAGCCGTGAACATCACAATATATTACAGAATATAAAATAATATGGATTTCTAAAACATCTACTATGTATTCCACGTGGACGGGTAAACGCAAGTTAACATAATTTGTAACAGAGTGCTCTCTTTTCACATTCAACAAATAAACTTTTGATCGTTTTATACCCAGTAGATTTGAGAACATCATATAAGTATCCAAGGTGAAAATATTTTAAATTATCATGAAAAATATCTGTACTGAAGCCACCCCTTCCTCTTCCTAACGTATCCTGATATAGCTGTCTTTTACTCCGGATCGGACATTCATACATGCTGCTTTCTGCTTTATATTTGATCGCAAATATAGCCGCACAGACTGGACAGCCTAGACAACTTGAGTCTAAGGCAGTCCCCAACCGGACTCATAGGCTAAAAACACATCGTAGCAGACAACGTCGCGAGCGCGTCAGCGCAGATAGTCACTCTCCGGAGCAAACATTTTGTATCCTGTTTCTTCAGGGTTATAAGACCCAAAATGTGCCCCATGCGAAAACACTCCTCGTATCGAACCCATGACGGGGCACATGCTTGCTTTGCTCTAGGCAAAATCCACGATCCTGCCAAAACAAAGACTTTCTTCTTTAAGATCACGTCACATGCGTGAGCAACAAGGCTGCAAGGCATTTCAATACAAATATGAATTGCACAGGAATGTGGCCAACGAACTAAGCGCCCATAACGTGCTGTTCTCTTCGACAAAAAATGAGAAAACAATAATGGAATTTTTGAATTAGTAAAACACCAGGCATCCCTTAGCAACCAGGGAACAGGCAGCACTAATGCGATACATTGAGTGCCTGAAACGGTCTCTTCTCAGAAAGGCTGAAGAACGTGCAACTGGTCACTGAGCTTGGGGAAAAATTGCATCAATTACTTCAAAAGAAAAAAAAAAAAGGTGAGTGTAAAGACTTGCAATCGGTTGCATGAATACATTCATGTACATGAAATTATGTTTACAAGGCACTAAGATGTCAAGAAGAATATTTGATTCATAACGAATATAAAATAATTTTGAAATTGTTTCAGGCTTCCGTCTCGGTTTGTGCAGTCCCAATAATCTTTATACAGCTCACCTCACGTTCCTTTTAAACTAAGTTATTTATTTTGCGAGAAAAAAGTTACATCCTGGAAATTTTTAAGGAATAAAATCTAATACGAACACATTGATAATGGCCCAAGAACATCTGAAACTGGCAGTAAGCGACATAACGCACATGGACTGGCTTAAACAAGTACAAAAACATCATACTCAAACTATCAATGGATGTCAGGAGTACAATTACAGATCGAAAGAAAGGGTAATGCTTTCAATTGCAAGAATAACATGCGAGAAGAATCATCACCCCAAATCGTGTTGAACCTCTAACATCGAAAAGACATCAAAATCTATATTTAGAAAGCATTCACTAATGCATATAGCATGGCACATTAATGATAGCAGTTCACGGACTGAAAAAAATCAACCACGAGAATGTCTGCATTCTCTTATTATTGATACTGTTTTGTTTTTGCGTTTTGATTTCAAGCTATTTTTTTTTTCGGCTGTAGAAATTCTTAGTATGCGCAACGCACAAAAACATCGCATTTTGGTTATCTGCTCAGGTCTTCGACTATATCTTAAAGAAGGAATTTCAAGAAATTATTACAGCTACGGGCGGATTAGCACCCGCTTCATGAACTTCTTTAAAGCGCCTTTGCAGATGCTGGAGAAGTGACAAGCTTGAGCTTTCGTAACTTGATAGAGAACAAAATAATGCAGCATGTCTTTTCATATTCTCCCTTTCCTACGTTCTGAGCATTGTTTAGAGTATTTGGAGCAAAATTAGGAAGGTAGTTTTTATAATTTTTTTTTGTAAAGAACTCGTGCAATGATGAATGCAATATTTGGCAAAAGATTTGTTATGCGTCCCCTTAATTTATAAATAATAAAGTCAGTCAGCTTAATTTTTGTCGAAGTGCCTATTATTTTGGAAATTTTGAAGAAAATTTGGCTTCTAGTCGCAGAGAAAATAATTCGTAAACAAGGCCTAATTTTTCTGAAGTGTCCATTTGGAATTTTTAATTAGAATAAATATCTTCATAAGAATGGCGGACACCCCTAACTTACTCTTTTCCACCTGTAGGTTTACTGCACAAAATATATTGACCATGGCTTAAATGACTGTACTTCTTTACGTTATTTCAGAATCCGGACACAGTGATGTGTGAGAAAAGTATGACTCTGGCGTAACATTGTTCATACGCTAGGAAAAAAAAATAATTGGAATGTTGACATATTGAGTACTATGTGCACGATATGTATAAAAACAAAATAAATAAAAAATATCAAATAATTAGGCAGTTTGATATCCCGTGTAATCAACTTCTGTTCTGGAATCAACTTCTGGAATAAACAGTGCTAAAAAGAGATGGGGACGTACGAAGTTCAAAAACGAGCGCAACGCTCATTTGTATACTTCATAAGTCCCTGTCTCTTTTTTGCGCCGTTTACACTGAATGAATGACCAACTTGCCCAAGCGTCTGTTTTATCCTCCTGATATCGGCAATGCATATCGGCGATTTCGGTCTTGGATTGACTTATTTCGCAGTTTTAAAAATATACTTGTTGTTTTTGAAAATTTTGCATTGGTACACTTTAGAGGCAGCTCTTTGAAACTGGAAACAGCCATGAACTCAGAACGGTTGAAAAAACACGGGGTTGTCATTTAAATCTTTCATCTAAAGCCCATCCGTCACACCTTCACTTTGCTTGCATTGGTCTATTATGAAAGCTGAAAATTTAGTCACCGAGAAATTTCAGTGCACCTTATTATATATTAGATCTTGAAGAAAAGTGCCAATGCGCAGTGAGCCCGCCATGAAGGTTTTTTTTTTTACCAGGATTTTGCCATTGTTTTGAAACAATAACTGCCAATCTTCGCGATAGCGTCAAGTTTTAAGTGTCGCAGAAACGCCGGCGTCTGCACCGTTGGCCTTGAGCCAAAAATCTTGATTTGTCGTCATGGCTATGGCGTCCGAGTCACCTAACGTCACACAGGAGTTTCAAATATCATAAACGACTATTCAAACGTGTCGTCACGCATGCAAATTAAGTGATTAAAACATAATGTATGATACGAAATAAAAGCCGCCGCATGTGCAAACCTAAAGAAGAATTTCAGCATACTCAAGCAGGATTCGGACCGACGTTTGTTGGATATTGGATAGCGAGCTAGACAAGCTGCTGACTGCGGCACGCAATGCACCTTTTAATGCATGCGAACAGAGGCAAATACAAAAATTATATTTACCCATGCCTCAAATCGCCCGACTCTACAATACAGGCTTGCTGCCTTTACATATAATGCATCACCATAAATACAAAAAACTGGGGTTTGGCCACACACATGCATTGAGATTCAAGGGGTTCTACCAGCGCAGCATGTACGTACTCCGCGCACCACAGCGCACTGCTATCGGAACACTGACATCGATGATCGTGGCGGTTATTCGGCATGTCGGTCCATCATTGGGTCTTATTTAAACTGAACAGTCCCAAATTGATCCCACGGAACAACACAGTTTCACTCAACAGTCAAGTGGCCTCATGGTGCATGATGTGTTCGTTGTAATATGCCCCACATTGCAATAACATCGTGACACAGAGTTAAACAGTGATTGGCGCATTACACAAGTTTCAATTGAACGCCCATGACATTGACATCACGAGATCCTATTAAATTATTTTATTCGCAAGCGCTGACAATATCAGACCGACGAGCTACTCTTAGGCATACGAATGGCGGATCTATGGCCTAACACTATGACCTCAAGTCATCCTCCGCACTAACTCTAGTATATAGTTGGCAGGGGACGTGGCTAATGTCACTGATGCACACTCTTACATACCTCAGAAGCTGCACGTCAGGAATTGAATAGAATAGGTCTTCAATGTCAATGCTGAACGCTGAAGCAGAAAGCTGTTTTCTGCACTTCAAAAACATGTACTACTGATAGTGAATTGGGAATAAGGAAATGACCTGCTATAATCAACGACTTCAGGTGCGTCTGTAGGTAGCCCGACACTGCATACTGCCAAGTATTGTTTTGAAACAATGGCACGAAAAGGGACGTCAGGCTTATGCGTATTCGTGGAGAAAATACGCTGAGCTGACATTCTTGTGCTCTATTAACAGCTGAAACCAAACGCCCAAGTTAGAGGTCTCCGTTTAACCTGAGTGCCTTCTTTTTCACGGCGGGTTGGTTTATGGCTACTGAAGAGAAGCATTTCTCAATGGCCTGTCCTGACGTTTCAAAGAACATGCCTTTGGGTACGACCACGAAAAAACTCTGCCCTGATGGGGTTGGTGCAGGTTAGTCACCGCTGCTTGCGGTGGGGGCTGCCCTGGCACTGAATTTTTATCTGTTGCAGGCCGTCATTGCACACGCCACCGCTGGTGGTGGACGACGGCTGTTGTTGTGGCGCGCGTCTTTGTTTCCCTCTTGCTTTTCTTTCTTCTCTATATTTTCTTCTATCTGCACGAGGCAGCGGAGGTGGCTCAGCTACAGAGCCAGTAGCAGGCCCGTGCGTTTTCTTTTCCTTCTTCCTACAGCTACAACAGCAACAACGAAAAAACCTTCTGTGTCCGATAACATTGCTCTCAAGCCATTGTTCGAGAAATACAACGTTAAAGGAAGTAACCGATCAGGGAATTTCGGCCTACTTTGTGGCTTCGACACAACCCGAAAACCTCTTCCCTCCGGTACAAGACGCGACTTAGAGTGGGACATAGCCAGTTTTTCAACAAGCTTTAACGGCGGTTCGAAGCAATGCTATGATCCAAAATGCAAAACTCTGCGGTTGAATCCTGGAGCCGAGGACGATACCAGGAAAAAAAAAACCTTATTTATACGGCACGATTCCTCTTCTTTTTGGGCAGTATCGGAAGCATCGAGTTCCACAAAAACTCGGTTGTCGGTTGTCTGGAGAAACGGGCGCTGTTTCCACGTGGGCCTTCGTGAGCATGCTAGGTCACTTGGCGGTTCCGGGACACACCTTTACAAGCTTGTTAACAGTCACAAATGCACTCCACTGTTAGAAGAAAACGTGTTCTGTAGAGGCCCATAGATAAAACACACGGAAGCTTATGGAGGCCTTTAATATATAAGAAAGTCCGCCGATAAATGTCTGAGAGCGCGTTCGTTGCTATTACTCGACTCAAAGTTTAAATATCTTGAAGATGCACTTTCCCTTGGTACGATTTGAGCTGTTACACGTGCCTCTTTGACTCGACCGTTTTGACATGAACTGGACTGCGCATGTCACATGTTTTTGCTCGTTGGATTTGTTTCTCTGATTTCTATACAAATTGAATGTCAGAATAACGTTTTGTCTGTTTATAGCGAGCACTTGTTCTGTCCTTAGTCTCAGCCCTCGTTCTTGTGGAACCACAAAAAAAAAAAAAAAAAAAGGGTCCGTACCAACTTACCCAGTTTTCGACTTTTTTTCATTACGTGAGGCGACGCTTGCCCAAGAAGGCTGGTCTGCGGTGGGACAATGAATGAAATTGTCGTACGTGGAAAATAGAGAATTGTTCGGTTGCAACATTTTGCGAATTTCAAAGCGTTACTGATTTACACTTCGCTTTTAAACTTCCTTCCACATTCCGTCCCTCTTTCTCACTATAACTTATTGCAAGACAAAACCTTTTGCCCGTACTCTGTAATTTCACTGGTACTGCCCTATAGACATATTGTCACGTCTCGAAAGAACCCCAAGGAGGACCCAAAGATAGGACGGGTTTAATAATCAACCAGGACGAGTCTTGCGCTCAAACTTCCTTCTCTTCCAGGCTCGCGCTTGTGGGGCCAGTCATCATCTTTGGCGTCGTCTTCTATGCGGCTATATTGTTGTCGTCAAAGTGATCTGTTTTAATAGCACGAGACACCTAGCTGCATAAAATAGAAGTATTGTCTGGTCAAACAAAATAAAAATCTGCTCGTTCTTATAGGTAGGTTGCCATGTATACCAATCAAAGATAAGAGAGTGAATGGAAATAAAACTATGTTTACGCTGATTGAAGGTCTCTCTGTTCATCAATAAAACATAAAGCATACTGTTGTGCGTACTGAGAATAAATATTTCCAACAGCTGCCAGGACAAAGGAGAAAGTACGTCATGCTTTTGGCATTTAGTTCGATCGCGAAAGTGGCAAGCTTCTTCGGCAAAGCTGTCGTGTATTCCCGGCCTTCGCCGCCGTTGGATCAGTCCGGTTAGGCTGGCAAGGCGAGTGGTTCTGTCTGGTACAGCCATAGACATCTAAGCCTTTCGCTGACCAGCAGGGCCATGATACGGCTTAACTGGCTCGTACTTATTCAGCGGAAGAACCGTGGGTTGGTCATCTTCGTGCTTTGTGTCTTTGGGGCTGTGAAAT
Source organism: Amblyomma maculatum (assembly GCF_055883805.1). Classification (NCBI taxonomy): domain Eukaryota; kingdom Metazoa; phylum Arthropoda; class Arachnida; order Ixodida; family Ixodidae; genus Amblyomma; species Amblyomma maculatum. The sequence goes on along the minus strand of NC_139346.1, from coordinate 94,813,537 downwards.
TATTATTCATTTTCGTCGAATACATTACTCAGAGACTTGAACACGAGCATTTCGAACCAGCCGGTAGAGATGGAAATAGTACGACCACTGCTACTGCCACTGCAAATGCTACACATGGAGGCTTCAACGGATCCTCCTCGCTGATTGAAGAAAACTCCACGGAATGGATTGCCACGTTGCCGTGCCGTCGACCCGGTCTCCGGATCTTCTACTTCGTACACACGGCTCCTAAAAACGCGAAAAACCGTACGTGGTTACGGAAAACCATTGGTGACCCGCAGATCGAGGCTTCCGTCAATTCCGCCATAGTGTTCTTCGTCGGCAAGGCATCGGACCCGAATGAGCACCGACTAGTCGAGGAGGAGGCCGCTCGTGAAGGAGACGTCGTCGTGTTGAACTTCACCGACACGTACCGAAATTTGTCATTGAAGTTCTTTCAAGGGGCCAAGTGGGTAGAGCAAAACTGTTTCCTCAACCCAAACACGACCATTGTTAAGATGGACGACGACATTTTGGTTAACGTGTTTGCACTGTCGTCGTACGTGGACAGCCTGGCGATGCAGCGGAATGCCATCCACTGCTACTTGCACACAAATGTTCGCCCACTCAGGCAACAAAAGCTCAAGTGGTATGTCAGCAAGGAAGAGTACGCGCCAGAAAAGTACCCTGCATACTGCGCCGGGGCAGCCTTCATGATGCGACCCGCAGTGATGTTCGCGCTTTACGAAGCTTCCAATCATGTCCCACTTTTTTGGATTGACGACGTGTACATCACTGGCATCCTGGCATCATTAGCTAAAGTTGATATGGTGGATATACAGAAATACGTTGTCCTGCACGTTGCCCAAGAAACGAGGACTGTGGCGAATATGATGATCTTTATGCACACGGGCCTTCCAAACCGTATTGTGGACAAACTTGGCGAATTGTGGCAGAGTGTTTTGAACGGCGAAAAATCCCCAAATACGCGACGTAGGTGGACGGTGAAGGTAAGCCATCGAAAGACACTGCCTTGGTTAGTGGACTGGGTAGTTGGCAGAGGTGGTAATTCTAACTTTAACCTTTCTAGAATGCAGTAACTATCTCTAAATACTTATTTAGGTATTTATTCCAAACTTTATTTGCATATCGCGGCTTCTGTTCCAGCTTGGGTGTGTTGAATTTCTATTGCCGTGAAACGTTATCGGGCAGCCCAATTTCTTGAATAGTTCTTTCACATCTTAAGTCGTATACTACTAATGGTACCCGGTGTAATGGCGTTCAAATGTTTGGCTCTGCGCATGCTTTCTGCATAAAGGTTATTATTTGCGAAAACATCTTGTAGACCAGTAAAGAAAAACAGCTGCTCTTAGAGCTCATTTATTGAGAAAATAATGTTGATTCACGCTTGCAAATACCATTGGCTTAAGCCTGTATACAGTCGCGAGTAACAAGAATTATCACATGTGATCCATCACCGGATGACCGGAATGACAACCCCGAAAACGAAAGTGCCGAGCCGTTCCCATTTTTCAGCATTAGAGGAGATCAGCAAAATTTCATGGCCCAGGAAAATGTTTTTTTCACCATCTCTTTTTCACGTCTATTTTTGTAACATGCACATAAGCATAACAAAAATGAAGCCATCGTTACTTATGGTCACTGAGCCAATAGAAATGACAACTTGCACAGTCAGTCACTTGAGGCTGGCACATCGACGCCTCGGGTGGTGGCCAGGCTTGATAAAGTTTACTTCCTTCTGTCCAGCCGCCCACCCCCTGTGCTGAGAAAATAGGAACGGCACGGTAGGCATGTCTGTGAAACGCAGCGCCGCATGATGATAAGTCAGTGTTCTGGTCGCAAGCTACTTATGCTAATGTTTTTACTCATGACAGTAGGGTAGAAACAAGATGAGTATGCACAAGAAGACTGAAACTTGGCTTGAAATTGGATAAAATATGCAACGAAGACTTCTTTTTGTCTGGTATTGAAGTTTCTCTTGTATTGCATACTCATTTTATAAAACCTGCTGCTCTTTGAGGTCATGCCTTATTGTGCACCATTTTCAGAGACGATTGGACAGAATAATATTTTTTTTTGGCAGGGAAATGAACTCATGATAATTTTGTGGCGCATGAAATACTTTCAATACTGGACAGCATACTACCATGCCATCTCATGCTCCTTCTTTCTTTTTGCTTAATGCTGGCGGCCATCCGAATGATGAGAACAGCCATCCTGCTTATCATAATGCAAAAGTTAATTTGTACTGTAATGTTCATATGTTTATACACCGTTCGCAGGTGAATATAGGCACCGTTTCCTTTCACGCAAGTTTTCAGTGTCAATGCCGGCTCAACGGAGCAATATAAGACAACATGTTTATGCATCTGGGAAAAGCAGGACAACTCATCGCTATTCATAAGTAGTTTCGAAAGTTTTGCGAACCTAAAATAAACTCAGAACGAAATTTGCAGTAGTAGACTCGATGCTTAGCGCAACATTTCTTTCAATTGCGAGGCCACGCACGCAGCTCTCATGACACGGTACTGAAGTGTGTCAGATTACAAACATTCGCTGCTGGTGGAAAGAAGCCTTCCTCTTGATCTGTGTATCAATATCAGGCGCGGCTCTAGTACAAGGCCCACCAAATGCTCAGATCCGTCTTAATGAAATGATGAAACAACCTGCGTACAAGTGCGAGAAAAGCAAGAATGAAAGAGTCGTCTATGTTAAAGGTGGGATACTGGTGGCTAATGCCCGTTTTGTCTCCGGCCATAAATTTTACTCCCTTTTGTTTCAAGGCGTAATGCTAATGAGTGAATCTTTTCTACACACCAGTTTTAGTTTTTCCTTACAGTTTGAGAAAGCGGCTGTGCTGAGCAAGCCAGTGCCGTTAGTGCATTCATGCACCTTTTGAGTGTAGAAGGGTGTCGTCAATGCTCTCATGAGTTGTTCGGGTGTAGAAAGGTGTAACAGCTTTTTTGGGACGCAAGCGTGAGTTAGGTGTACCGCTGTTCTAAGTTTTTTCAATCAAAGTTTTCTCTGGTTAGTCGAACAACAACGGAAATACTTTAGCTGAACTACTAGGCTTTCTTGCCTCCAAATTTGGAGTGTCTTAAAAGACGTACCTGAAGTCGGAGAAAATATGCTCGTCATCTCTGACATTTGAAAATGGCACAGGGGGTCGAAGAGGAGCGACTTCGTACGATTGGGCCTGAAGTGTTGATTTCGAGATTGGTCTTGGCCTTTTGAATGCCGCCTTCGCTCTCGTGGCTGCTGACGTGCTGTAAGAGGGCGATGTCATCTGGTCTTTCAGGTTTTTCATTAAAAAAAAAAAACACAACTCTCAAAATTCACTTCTAGTAGACACGAGGCCTTCTTGGCGAAGAGGAATAAGGCGTTTTATAAACGATAAGAAGAACGCAACAGTTTGTTTGTACTGTCGATAATATAACAAGCCATGATTTGAAACCTGCTAGCCACTGCCTATCACGATAATAAACAGCAATAAAAATATAATTTGTTTCAAGTGACCTCGCGTGAGAGCTGATGAGCTCGTCAACACTATTCTATTAACACAGTAATGTACCGCTTAACGTTGTGTGGGCGCCGCTGTTCCTTGTTGCAATCGTAAAATCCTGCATGCTTTAAAAATTGTGTAAGATTTTCGACTTTTCTTTCAAGTGAAAGCTGAAGCTTTGGTGCAAGCAGCTATGGTGGTTATTTGCGCCAACTTAATGTAATCATTAGTGAAATATTTTAGCTGAGCTGATTCAGTCACTGGTTTTAAATTTTATCTCGCTGAGTTGATTTATAGAAAATTTGACCTCCTAATGGGCAAGTAATGCTGAAAGCAGGCAGAGCGTGTTCCATATTAAATCTAGGCACTTCGGTACATTTCTATACTCATTCCGGTGGCGCTCGTACCTCGGTTTGTTCCTCTGGCATAATAATTAGGAAGCCACATACGCTCTGCATTGAGGGTATTGACGATTGGGTCCTCTGATCCTAATTATGCACATACTTACTAGTGTTCAGAGTAATAAGCTAATACTTTATATGAATGCCACACTACATACACATAAATCCCTGCTTGTTTCTAAGCCATATAGTCTGCTTTGTAAGGCCTAGCTTGGCTTTAAAACATTCCTGGAAGTAGTAGGCTTAAAAAATATTTACAGAAAAAAACTCAGCCACGGCGAACGCAATATGCTATGTAACGCCACTAATTATCAAGCTATTTACCTAATCCTCAATATTAGACTTTCAATTTTCACAATTTGGTGCTTAGTCCAAATGGAGAATTCGAAGACGTGAACAAGACGATGCAACATCAGTTTTTGAAACGAAGAAAAACTAATTTTCTTAAGCCGCGCAGCGCGAGCAAATCCGACACTTTTTCCGCACTAAACCGAAAGGCGGCTCCGCCGCGGTGGCGCAGTGGTTAAGATGCCCGACTACTGTACCTGAGTACCCGGCTTCCAACCCACCTGCGGCGCCCTTTCGACGGAGGTTAAATGGAGAGGCGTCCGTGTGCTGTGCAATGTCAATGCACGCCAAAGATCCCCGGGTGGTCGAAGTTACTCCATTGCTCTCCACTATCTCTCCGCTTTCACTCCGACACTCCTCCCTTCCCTTACAGCGATGTTCATGTGTCTTCCCAAACAAGTGTGACCTTTCCTTCCTGTGAACCAATTAAAAAAAAAAAAAGACGCGCAAAAAGCTCTGTACAGAAGCGGCGTACGATGTTGACGTGAGGAGTGGCTCCGGCGTCCGGTTCAAACTGCATAATGTATAACTCCATATCACGCACATGCTTTTTTATTTTTTATTTATTTGCAATACTGTCAGTCTCTAGTTGAGACCATAGCAGGTGGGCATTACATTCATAATATCGACAAAATGATGATGACAAGAATTAAAGCAGCTCTACAAAAATACAGTATTAGGAAATTCTTAAAGCACAAAAAACTGAAAATGTGTTAACAAATTTGCACAAACCGCTCGCAAATAAAGAACACATACAAGTTCAAAAACGAAACAATGTGATAACAGGCTGTCGACTGAGTTAAACAAGCGAACGAAAAAAGAAAGCGAAATTTGTAACCGAATAATGTCAGCTCACACCGTGGCCTGTAGTTTGGAACGAAAACTTGACACTGAATCAGCGTTAGTAACAGATGAGTGCAGGCAATTCCATTCGCTTGTTGCCAACGGGAAGAAAGAATGTTTAAATGCATCACTGTGACATGAAAATTCGGTTAGCGTGAACGCGTGATGGCTTCTTAACTCTCGCTTATGTGATAATGAAACATACTGTGATAAGTCCATGTTAAAGGCGTTATGTAGTAGCTGATATAAGAATTTTAATCGCGCCAACTTTGCTCTTGCTGATAGCGTTTCGAGCCCGGATATTACAGTTAGTTCGGTTGGTGAATCTGTTCGCTTGTATTTGTTATGAATGAATCTTAGTGCTCTACGCTGTATTCTTTCAAGCCTCGAAATGTTAGTAAGAGACTGAGGAAACCAAACGGTGTTAGCATATTCTAGTACTGGTCTAATAAAAGTCTTATAAGCTAAAAGTTTAGTTTGTGCAGGGGCTAGGCGAATACATCTTCTTAAGAAAAAATAACTTGCGCAATGCTGTAGCAGTGATGTTACTAATGTGTTCGTTCCATCTAATATCTGAAATCAGTGTGACACCTAAATATTTGTGCTTGTTTACAAGGGTAAGTGGAATGTCATTCATTTTATACACGAAATTAGATGGCTGTTTTTTCCTGGTTACTGCCATCTGCCAGTTGTTGCACCATTCAGCAATTTTTTCTAATGATCTGTTAAGAATGACATGATCTTCGTGGCTTCTTATTTCTCTGTATATTATGCAGTCGTCAGCAAAGAGTTTGACCTTACAATTAATGATCTCAGCTTGGTGCTTGGGAAAGGCCAGCCATTGCGTACTGCGTAGGCGTTATTTCCAGGTGTGACAAAACGAAATAAGGCTTATACAATAAAGCAGCAAGTTTGAATTTGGCGTAGATGTGACAGCACACCTGATCATCAGACGCCGTTTCTCCACCGAGCTTCTTGCGCTTCTCTTACGCTCAGCTTCGGTACATTCAGTAAAGAACGTTGCGCCTTGCACTCTTCAGCCTCGCCCTAGAATTCTTGGTTTGCTGTTTCTATTTGCATTAAAACTAAACGTTGACTTCATGTACTACATAACGGACAGCGTAACAAGGCGGAAAGTTCATTGACAGCATTGAAATAGCCGAAATATGAATGGGCGACCTGCGACCCATACTGAATGAGCTTGGTACGGAAAGAGGGGACGTCCCGAAGTGGCACATTGCATTGTAGTGAGGGACACTGTAGTATAGAGTTTCAGATCACATTGAACCTTCTAGCATTTTTCATGTGCGCTCACATCGCACACCACATGGTTGTTAGCGTATTGCGCCTCTATGAAAATATGGGCGCAGCCGAACCTGGTACTCTGAGATAAGCAAACGAAAGACAACGCAGCTGGATAATTGGGACGAGCGAGTGCTTGAGCACGCAGATGTTTCTGGACACAAAAATATGCGCTTTGAAGAATTCCCGACACAATTATCACTTCTTATTCGTTCGGTCGTTTTTCTTGACACTCTTTCCTGCCATTGTCCTTCTGTACCAAGCTCTTCTGATCGAGAGTTCGTTTGTAAATCGGCGTTTGTGCTGTCTGCGCACCCCCGTAAACGAAACGTCGCTGGTCGATGACAAAGGGCGCTCGCAAGCAGACGCTATGATAGCGACGCAAAAATTCTTGTCGCGGTTGTCACAAATTGATTGATCGGTACCGTGGCCAGCAACGCGGCTAGCACTGTCAAACTGCGCTTCTGCGCATTCCGCAAAAGAAGCGTCTAGAGAATGGTTTTCTCTGGAAAAGGCGGAGGCAAAGTGGAGACGAGTGGCACCTGTGCAGTACTGAATTCTCCTAGAGAGCCCTTATTTATTCGCCAACGTAAGAAACCACGCCGTTTGTCCATCTTTGTCATTTGTATTTTTGCGTCTGTGGCAATAGTTGTTTTTTCTGAGTGCATTATGCGGAAAATTTTTCACCGACGTTGCCGACAGAGTGATACAGCCGCAGCGCTCGCAAGCTCATCCACCACAGATGCAAACGCCACGGAAACGAGTTTCAACGAGTCGTCGTTGAAAAAGGAAGAGGGCTACTCGGAATGGACTGCCACATTGCCGTGCCGCCGCCCTGGTCTTCGAATCCTCTACTTCGTGCACACGGCTCCGAAGAACGTGAAAAAGCGCGCGTGGTTACGGAAGACTATTGGTGACCCGCGAATTGAGGCCTTCGTAAAGTCCGCCATGGTGTTCTTCGTCGGGATGGAATCTGACCCAAACCAAAATCGAATAATCGAGGAAGAAGCCTCTAGAGAAGGCGACATTGTCATGTTGAACTTCAAGGACACGTACCGGAACCTGTCGCTGAAGTTCATTCAAGGGGCCAAGTGGGTAGAGGAAAACTGTCTCCTTAACCCGCACACGAACATTGTGAAGATGGATGACGACATTTTGGTTAACGTTTTCGTCCTTTCGTCGTACGTGGACAGTGTGGCGATGCGGCAAAATGGCATTCATTGCCACTTGCACATAAAGGGGCACCCCGAAAGGACAACAAAGTCCAAGTGGTACGTCAGTAAAGAAGAGTACGCACCCGACAAGTACCCTGCGTACTGTGCCGGCGCGGCCTTCATGATGCGGCCCGCAGTGCTGTTCACGCTCTATGAGGCTTCCAACCATGTTCCGCTTTTCTGGATTGACGACGTGTACGTCACTGGCATCTTGGCATCGCTAAGTAATGTGGACATGGTGGACATTACTCGCTATTTTGGCCTGTACGTGGACAAAGGAACAACGACCGTGCGTAACACGATGCTCTTCGTAAACACGGGTGGGCCAAACCGCATTCGGCGCAATATCGGAAAGCTGTGGCGGAGTGTCTTGCGCTTGAATCAGACTCTAATTAACGGATACAGGTGGAGGGTCAAGTTGTTCCACCGAAAAAGGCTTCCCTGGTTAGTAGACTGGGTAGTTAATCTAAATGGAAACGCTAATTTAAGCCTGTCCTAGGACAACTACGCCAATAATTTGCATCGAGTTAACGTTCGAAAACTGGACTAACCTTTAGCGCAGGTGGTGTGGTGTAGTAAAGCATGCATAAATTAATGATAATTTTGAAGGAAGCTTTACTACATTTAAAATCCGTAATGCTGCCACGTAACGTGAACGGGTATTGCCATATTTTTAGCGAAGGTAGCAGTGGCGATGCCGACGTATTCCGTGGCATGTTACATCGTATCTGTGTTCATACGAAGCCTGAATAATTATTTAAGTGGTTCGCGCGCTATTCAGCAGCTGCGGGTGTTCCTGCTGCTGTTTTATTCAAAAAGAAGGATATATTTAGTAAAAAGAGAGCTCGTGGAGGAAAGGCTATGATGTCTTTTTAATGTATGCAATGTTGATACATTTATTCTGTGGCAAGCTTTTCAGTCATAGCAAAAATTCTAGTGCTCATGACACTGCAAGAAACAGTGCAGGGGTCACTTTGACGAGAAGTGCGGCTTTAATTAGCGCCGAATCCATTATTTTACTCTGTCAACTGCTGGTACATAAAGTAGATTCTGTAGATTAGACAAACGACGAGGGAAACTGTTATGAAGAATATAATTAAATATTCCTTCGGTGTATCCCTTCGGAAACGCTGCCGTCCTTCTTTTGCGCGAGAATTGACAATTAAGACTCACGTTTTTCCAGTTAACTATCCAGTCTATTGCTGGATTTTCTAATTGATAATTTGGAGATTATTTAGTTATCGTCTTCGAAAATAATGAAAAGAGAAAACGTAAATGTTCTTTTAAGCGAAGGGTCGCATAAACGAACTCCCGTACGTGTCTAAAATTAACAGTTTTGATATCACATTGAGACGTTTGGCTGGTGATTCTGAGTAATAGTTATCATTACTGACATCAAAATATCAGTCTCTGTTTCTTGACCTAATCACTGAGCACGTAAATTTGGTTTTAACAGTTTACAAAGCTCAAGTATAGTACCGACGCTCATAATATACAAGGCAGGCCTCTCATGGTACCCGAATTAGGGCAGTGTCTGACGCATATTCCTTGCTCTTCAGGTATGCTTCTTTCCTGCCAACATGCACTTAGCCAAAGTTTTGGATATTATTAAGGAGCCAGGTAGTAACGACCTGAATAATTGCGGACCTCTCGTATTTTTTAAAATATATGGAGTGAATTTAGCTTCACAGATTTGGTAACTTTCTTGATAAATACTCATTAATAACACACTGTCAGTATGAAATCACTCTCATTAAGTCGGTAGACCATGCTTTGTTTGCACAGAAGGCGTACATACTAAACTATTTTGGTGGTGATGGCAAAAACTTTAATATCCAGTAGATACAGGATAGTCGTCAACCTGTCCTATCTGCCGGTAGGTATTCTACCCTGTTTAGCCGACAGTGCTCAGTAGTCGCTTTATAGCTCACTAGCCTTTCTCTGTTAAGAGTGTGCTGAGGGTCACAGCCAACACAGAAGGTGAGACCACGGGCAAGCTTATGAGTTCCCTAATTTGCTGGAAGCTGGAAATGGGTTGGTGTCTATATTAGCCGAAATATTCTCCTAATATGTTTCCAGTATCCTCTTTGCCTGTGGAGAGACCCTTCCTTTGAGAAAATTGCATATTGGTGTTTTCGAATCACTTATAATTGTAGTAGCTATTGTCCCTGCTATCTCAACGGCAATGGCCACCTCTTCAGCCGCGTCAGCTAAGCAAAAAAAAAACTGTTAGTGCTCAGCATATTTGTTGCACTGCACTTCTTTATTAATTCACCAACTACACATATACCCCGTGATAATGGGTTGGGTCCGTTAGCCACTTGTTTGACTAGACACGAAAATTAAAAAAAAAAAGTTACGAGCGTGGTGGTGGTGGTGGTGGTAAAACATTTATTGTGGGAACCAGGGTACATTACAAGGGTTGAGGTGGTTCCTGATCCCGGCTGCGGTCTGTCAGGCCCTGCCTGGCAGCGACCGCTTCAGCCCAGTCAACCAGCATCTTTTGCGCTGCTTGGTCCGAGCTGGAGACCGCGATCTCCCAACCCTTTTGGTCCGTGAGGCCCCATTGGGGCGGTGGCTTCAAATCTTCGCATAGAAACATTATGTGATTGAAGGTGGCTCTAGGTGCGCCACATGTGAGGTCGTACCGGCCTGGGTGTGCCAAGGCCAACCAAGCTGGGGAGGGAAAGGTTTTGGCCTGTAGCTGTCGCCAGATTATTTGTTGGGGTTTTGAGAGAGAGGTGTGAGGAGGGGGATATAAGAGTCGTTGTTCTCGGTAGTGAAGTGTTATGTCAGGATAGGTGAGAAGTCTGTCCCCCGTGCTTCCCCAGTCTTCGGTATGCCCCGCTCGGTTGACGTGCGCTCGAGCAGTTGAGTGGGCTGCCTCGTTACCGGGGTTGCCTGCATGGCCTGGTACCCGGACGATGTGAATGGGTCGGGGAGCTGTGGAACCAGAGGTTAAGATTTGATGGCCGATTGGGTGTATTTTCCCTCTTGCGAAATTTTGAATGGCCGTTTTAGAGTTGCTGAAAATGAGTGTGGCAGTGAAAGAGGAGATGGCTAGCGCTATGGCTGCCTCTTTGGCTTCGGTCGACGTTTTTGCTTTGATAGAGGCAGAAACTATGTGATTGAAGTTATAAGAAATCACAGTGATGACATATGCCGTGGGGTGACTGTATTCGTCCGCGTCTACGAAGGCCGCTTCGGTGTCAGTCGCGTGTGCTTTGTGTGACGCCTTGGCTCGAGCTTCTCGTCGTGCCTTGCGGTGAACAGGGTGCCTATTTTTAGGTAGGGGTTGTACGGTAAGGTTGTCGCGGATGTGTTGGGAGACTAGGTGGCTGTTTTCAATGAGTGGGCCAATTGGTTGGAGTTTTAGCGCTGCGAGAATGAACCTGCCCGTCTCTGTAGAGGAAAGTCTGTTGATCTGGGCAGTACGATGAGCTTCAACTAGTTCTTGAATTGTGTTGTGCATTCCCATGTTTAGGAGGCGTGTGGCAGGAGTATGTTTCGGGAGGTGAAGTGCTGTTTTATATGCCTGACGAATGAGTGCGTCAACTTTCTCAGTTTCTGCCTTTGTAAGATAGAGATACGGGAGTAAATAGACCATTCGGCTGATGACAAATGCCTGTACAAGACGCCGGAGATTGTGGCTCTCGCATGCCTCTGTACCTGTTCGCTATTCGTTTGATGATTGTGATAGTTTGATGGCTGGTGATAGTTTCAGGATAGTTTCTGTGTTGAGTGCACTGCTTTGCAGGAACATTCCCAGGACTCGAAGTTTGCTGACCTTGGGTACTGGAGGCCATCTATGGTGATGTGTACTGAGGGATGTTTTTGCTTTGTAAAGCGGCGGTTTGGGCGGAGCAACAGGAATTCAGATTTAGTGGGGGAGCAAGCTAGGCCGATGGAGGCTGCATGCGTTGCCACTACGTCCGCTCCTACTTGAAGATTGTCCCCTGTTTCCTACATTTCCCGTGGTTGTCCACAGGGTAATGTCATCAGCAAAGAGGGCGTGGGTGGCGCAATTCAGCGAAAAGAGAAAATAGCGCTTTTAAATAGTGAGGTTTCAAATGTATGCCAATGAAATAGAAAAAAGGTTATCAGAAGTGATGTATTCATAGACATACGCGAGATAGACCTGAGCATCCAAGCCCACAGTCCCTCTTAGATTGACCAGACATGAGCCAGAGTTTACATCTCGTAAGCAAATCGGTGGGGAATTAGCGCCATTAAATCGAAAACACACGCTATAATAATAATAATAATAATAATAATAATAATAATAATAATAATAATAATAATAATAATAATAATAATAATAATAATAATAATAATAATAATAATAATAATAATAATAATAATAATAATAATAATAATAATAATAATAATAATAATCTATCAATCTATCAATCTTTATTTATTTAATGTGCGCAGGAACAACCATGTGGTCTTTGTGCTGCAGCACAAATAAAAAAAAAGAAACAAAAATGAAAAAGCACAAACATGTTTACACACACAAAGAGAACACAAAAAAAGAAATAAATAATACATGAAATGAAACAGACGAAAAGTATCACGGAAAGTAAGCAAACAATGAGTAGCATCACTTATATACACAGTGAGAGAATTTTTTAGCACACCAGGAAATAAAGAAAAAAAAAAAAACGAACGGTAGATAGAAGACAAAAAAAAACAACAACAAATAACTGACATTGATTATAGTAATACAGAAATATACATAAAATAAACAACCCTTCCAGGCGCAACAAGTGCATGGTACTTAAAACACAGGCTAGAAATACAGAACAATACAATAAAGAAGTAAGATTGAACAAGGGGCAGTAAGATTCGAATATAAAGTTTAAAGTTGAAATATAAGTAAGAAACGGATAAAAAGTAGTTCACGATACAGACAGCATTGAACAGGAGAAAAAGCAAGAAGTGAAGTAAATACAATTTAAGGCTAGAAAGTGAGAGTTTTAAGTGATAAAGTACTATTTAGAATACAACGCTACGAACATCCAATGTAAATGAACAGAGCGAGTTTTGGAAGATGTCAAGGTGAGGACAAAAAGAGTTAAATAACCACTGCATCCTGTCCAGAGGGGAGTGGGAATGAAGAGGAGAAACCTGAAATGGTCTGAATTCCCTCATGCTCTTTCGCGGAACGCGCAGTAGGATGTACTCTAAGAGCTGAGGGCACATAATGTGGCCATGAAGGAGTTTGTACAGAAATATGATATCAAGTCTGATACGACGGCAGTGAAGGGTAGGAAGATTCAGTTGGGCGCTCCTGGTGGAGCGAGAGGGGGAAGTTGCGCAAGGAAAGCGATAATGAAATATCCGTAAAAATTTTTTTTGTACTCTGTCAACCTTGTCCAAGTTCGATTTGCAAGTGCCATTCCAAACAACCGACGCATACTCCAAGACCGGCAGGCATATGGACAGGTACAGTTTTAGGAACGGAAGTGGAGTATGGAACTCTCTCGAAAGTCTGCAAACGAATCCGAGTGTGCGCATAGCCCGCTGAGCAATGCGGTTAATGTGAGAGGAGAAGCTGAGGGTGCGGTCAAAAAGTACACCAAGGTCATTAATTTCATCAACCCTATCCAACAGCACGGAATTCACAGAATAATGGTAGAGAAAGCTATGTGTTTTACGAGTAAAGGACACAACCCTAGTTTTGGAAGAATTGAGGGTAAGTCGATTCATCGCACACCAATCAGAAAAAGCAGATATGTCCGATTGCAACAACACGCAATCTTGAAAAGAATGTATTACCTTGAATATTTTAATATCATCAGCATAAAGAAGAAACGAGGAGTTCTTTATCGCCGCGGAAACATCATTAATAAAAACGGAGAAGAGAAGCGGGCCTAGTACTGAACCTTGAGGAACTCCACTCGTTGCAGGGTAAACGAAAGAAGTCTGTCCATTGACACTGACAAAGCAGAAGCGATCAAGGAGATAGTTGCGTAGGAGGGCTACGAGTGAGACTTCAACGCCAGAGAGTAGAAGTTTTTCAAGAAGTAGTGAGTGAGTAACAACGTCGAAAGCTTTGCTCATATCACAGTACACAGTATCAACCTGACCCCTCTGAAGGACAGCTGCAGAGGCATACGTCATAAACGTGACAAGGTTGGTAGAAGTAGAGCGGCCCGACATGAAGCCATGTTGATTCGGTACTATGATATGTTTGAGACGGAAGGAAAGTACGCTGTGCAAAGCTAATTCGAACAGCTTAGAGGTTGCACATAGAAGAGAAATCGGACGATAATTGGAAACATCAGATTTGTTTCCAGACTTGAAGACAGGAAACACGCGTGCCATTTTCCACACGCGAGGAAAGGCAGCATTTTTTAAACAGTTATTAAATATGGCAGTCAGTACTGGTATGAAGATATAACTGAAGGCTTTTATTATGGCAGCTGGAATGCCATCAGGTCCAGGAGACAAAGATGGTCTCAGACGCTTAAGACTCTCAGTTATCAACTCCTCGTCAAAGAGAATGGAATTAGTGCACCAGATGGGAGGCAAACGGAATCACAATGTGGATGTTTGTAAACGGAGGAAAAATGTTGTGCAAAACTGTCGGCAACATCCCGAACTTCCGAACCCTGAGAGTCAACTAAGCTGATACTTAAATCTGATTTAATGGAACGCTTGCGAACGTAACGCCGGAACTGACTAGGACGATTTGAGGCATTCCTCTCTAAAGACTCAAGATAGGAGTCGTAGTCCCGCTTGTATAAGCGTTTGCAAAGAGAACGCACACGGCGAAACTCATCTGCCCAATTGTGAAACCCAGGGCGTTTCGCTTTACGGTGGGCCCGTTCCTTGAGCTTTAACGCCGTTATTAGTTCCCTTGAAAACCAGGAAGGGAACTTCCTATGCGTAGGAGTATACAAAGGTATGTACCGACGCATACCATCAAGAACTATTTCTGTAAAGCGACTGACTTGTCTATCTGAATCATTAATGTCATTTAAAAGGGACCAGTCGACGGAAGAGAAGAAATTGAAAAGACCGACATAATCACCACGTGCATACGCGAAACGGGGCGAATTCCCCACCCGATCTGAATTAGTAGAAGGTGAGGCAGAGAGAGCAGTAGTAACTAGAAGCGGAGGGTGAAATTTGTCACAGCGAGTCAGCGGTATGTCTGAACTCGAGACTCGAACACTTTCAAAATTCGATAGACAGATGTCAAGAATATTACCGCAACAGTTTGCAATGAAATTGTGTTGCTGCAAAGAGTTAAAGGCTATAAAATCAAGTAGAGCGTTACACTTACTTAATATGTAATGATTGTTGTGAGAAGAAATAAGTGAGTTCCAGTTGATACCAGGAGTATTAAAATCACCTAAAATAAGAAGTTTGTGTTTGCTATGACGGGTTATAACATGTTCGATTGAGAGCAGAACATCATCATAGGCTGAAGGAGGTAGATTCGGAGGAATGTAGAAAGCTGCAAGTAAAAGTTTTTCATATCGATTTAAAGTGAGCTCGAGCCACACACATTCTTCAACAGTTTCCAGATCGGAACGTCGAACACACTTCACAAAACTGTCAATAGCAATGAGCACTCCACCTCCTCTTGATTTGGGACCTGTTTCAGGGCGGTCGCTACGAAAAACAATAATAATAATAATAATAATAATAATAATAATAATAATAATAATAATAATAATAATAATAATAATAATAATAATAATAATAATAATAATAATAATAATAATAATAATAATAATAATAATAATAATAATAAATTTACAGGAAAAAAAAGGCGCAGTATCTGCCTCACTTGTCCTGTGGACGCCTGAACCGCGCCGTAAGGGAAGGGCGAAATATGGGATTGAAAGTGGAAAGAGAGAAAGAGGAGCCGTAGTGTAGGGCTACGGAGCGTGACAGAACATAAAGATTATTGCACATGTAATTGTGAAACGAAGTGGCGTCCGTGTGCTGTGTGATGTCAGCGCACGTTAAAGATCCCCAGGTGGTCGAAATTACTCCGTAGCCCTCCACTATGGCCCCCTTTCTCTCTATCCACTTTCACTCCCACCTTCATTCCTTCCCTTACGGCGCGGTTCAGGTGTCCACAGAGCAAGTGTGACAGATACTACGCCTTTCCCTTCCTATGAACCAACCAACCAACCAACCAACCAATTTCTAGAGTAGTAATAAAGAAAATATAAAGGGGAAGAAGAGCACGGGGAACGTTCGTCAGTGGCAGAGAGAGAGAGAAAACCTTTATTACACGTAGAAATTCGGGTCCCGCAGGCCCCTGGGTCCCCCGCACGACCCCACTGAAATTCAAGTGTTTATGTCCCTCAGGATTATAACACTGGCAGCCCGGCCGGTGGCGATGGTCTGTACGGCCAGGTCCTCCGAACACAGCAGAGACTCCCTGTCCTTCCAGGTCTTCAGTTGCCCTAGGCCCCGCGGGGGAGGCTCCGCCGGGCAGATGGAGAGGATGTGTATTGAAGAGGCAAAGAGTTCTGAGTAAAGGGTACAAGGAGTGTGGACGGAGGGATAGTAGTGGGAAACGGTAAGGGGTGAAGGAAGAGTGTGTGTTTGCAGTCTGCGCCATAGTGTTGCGTGTTTATTGTCTAGGGAGGGGTGGGGTGGGGAGTAGAGCTGGCGCGAGGCTCTGTAAGCCTGCGTCGCTGAACGAGTGCATGCGCTCCTTTGTAAATCCCGGATTAGATGCCACCTGAGCTCGGTTTAAAGAACCTCGAACTAAAAGGTTGGCAGCTTCGTTTCCAGGATTCCCGGAGTGCGCCGGTACCTATATCAGCTCCACATGGCGGGGCGGGGGTGCATCGGGCGAGTCCTGTATGCTAAAAGCAGGGACATGGGCTCTGCAACGTGCAAAATTTAGAATTGCTGGTTTTGAATCAGTTAAAATGTACTGGGCTTCTGTGCGGGTTATGGCTAATGTAATGGCAGCTTCCTTTGCAGCTTATGGGGAGGTGTCTGGTGGGAGAGGCAATGTGATGAGAGGGGCTGAAGAGGGTGGTCGCTTCATCACCCGTGCATGCAGCGTCCACCCATACGGCGTCCGTCTCACCGCCATAATATCGGTGGAGCGCCTTTGCACGGGCTCTGCGGCGTTGATCATGGTAGGATGGATGCATATTTTTCGGGAGTGGCTTGATAAGTAGTCCTTGGTGGATGTGTCGAGGGATGGAGAGAAGGGTTGGGTCGTTAGCCGGTATCCTGATTCCAAGGGAGTCTAGGATATATGCCGTAAAGTGGATGTTTGCGTGAGTCTGATGTACTGGGCCGGTCGGTGGGCCTCCGCGAGCTCCCCAATTGTGTTGTGCAGACCCAGGTCTAGCAATCTGTCTGTGGATGTGTTGAGGGGAAGGTGAAGTGCGACCTTTTATGCCTTGCGGATTAAAGCATCCAAAGCATTTATGTCGTGTTTGGACCGTTTTAGGTAAGGAGTAGAGTAAAGCACACAGCTGAGGACGAAAGCATGAATTAGGCGACAAAGGTTGTGCTCCTTCATGTTCCTATGGTGGCCCGAAACTCTGCGGATGAGATGCGATATAGCACCTGAAACCTGCCTGAGTTTGGGTGGTGTATTTACCACTGCTTCGGATCTGTAGGCCCAATACGCGGAGGGTTTAAACCTCCGGTACTGGGCTCCTATTCAGTTCAATAGTAAATGGGAGAGTGGGGGGAATGGCGGTTCTTGGGGCGGATGAGCAGCAGTTAGGACTTATCTGGGGAGCAAGACAGTCCGATGCTCCTTGCGTAATTTTCGGTCTCGGTGGCTGCTTCCTGTAAGGTGTCTTCTATACCGCCATCATTGCCGTGAGTGGTCCACAGCGTGATGTCGTCGGCATAGAGGGTGTGTTTCAGATGCGGGATGTCTGATAGTTTTCGGGCGAGGGGGATTAGGACGACGTTAAACAAAAAGGGGGAGAGGACAGATCCTTGCGGGGTGCCGATACTGTGAAGCGTGTAGGAGGAAGAAGAAAGAGGGCCGAAGTGTACCTCAGTCTTGCGGTAAGTGAGGAATGCTCGAATATAAGTGTACGTTCGTGCACCTACCTTCAATGTGGATAGGGCAGTCATGATCCCCTGATGTTTGATGCGATCAAAAGCTTTGGACAGATCCAAAGCTAAGACTGCCTTGGTGTTACAAGGAAGAAGTGGGTCAAAGATATTGTGGGTGAGTTGCAGCATGGCGTCCTGTGCGGACAGATGGGGTCGGAATCCCACCATGCTGTGCAGATATAGATTGTTGCCTGCCATATGTGCTGGAAGTCTCGCTAACACAACATGTTCGAAGAGCTTCCCGAGGCGAGAGTTTAGTGAAATAGGGCAAAGGCTTTTGAGTGTAAATGGTTTGTTAGGTTTGGGTACAAATATAACCTTCGCATGACACCAGGACTTCGGGAAGACGCACTCCACCCAGCACTGGTTAAAGTATGCCGTAATTTTGGCATCGACTGGTCTGCCAGATTACGAAGCATGGTGTTTATGATTTGGTCCAGACCAGGTGGGAAGTTTGTTCACCCACTAAGAAGGGCTGCTCTGACTTCCGTCTCCGTGAACTCTGTGTCCAGCGTCGAATTTAGCTGTCCTGTATACTCGGGTAGAGGTGTGGGGGCTCCCGGAGAGGTGTATGTGTATTGAAGTGGGTCTAGGAGGGCGTCGGGTTCTTCAATATGTTCGTATATGAGGCGTGTCACGTAGCGTTGTGTTGCTGACGTGTTGCGTGCAGGGTCAATGAGATGTCGGAGAAGTTGCCATGCGTGTTTGGTGGACAGTTTTCCGGTGATGCTATCACATACTAGTCCCCAATTCGATCTCCATAGCTCCTCAGAATATTGTTCTATTTGTGTCTGAAGCGCGGCCAGCCGCTTTTTAAGTCGTCTGTTGTGTTTATTCCACGCTGACACAGTTGCCAATCCTCGTGGGAGTATGGAGCGTGTTGTGCACAGTGAGTTGGAGGTATTGCAGGCTCAGCCAGAGCCTGTGACCTCGATGTGTGGTTTTTGTGTATCCCCAGTATATGCTGCTGCTGAAATCTCCGCCTATCAGCAGCGGGTGTTTCCCTGCAAGCTGATGCAGCTCTCGAAGAAGTGTTTCTAATGAGGCCATCGGCTTGGATGTTGGGTGGTATATGTGTGCTATGAAGATTGATGGGAGAGTATGTGTGTGATGTATAAGTTCTGTGATCGCGCATGGCGTCTCCGACGTGATGTGACGAGTTTTGTACGTGATATTGTCACGTTGCAAAAAGGCGTGTGAAGGCCGCAGAGCCGGTAACACAGACAACCCGGTGTTGGCGAAGTCCAGGGAAGAACGGTGCGAGCGCGAAACGGGAGCTTTGTCGTCTTCTGCTTCTCTTCTTTGTCTTCTTCACACTGGCAGCATTAGCTCCCCCGGCGAGGAAGCATCGACGCGATGCTCGAGGCAAGTCACGGACTCACAGGGAGGGCGTCCTCGCGTGATAGGGTTTGAGGCGAAGGACGTTAACCATCTCTGGGCGTGCGGCACGACTTGATCGTGGGGCCTCGTGAGGAACAACTTCGTAGTTGAGAACGAATGAGTTGAGAACTTCGAATTCGGTAAGGACCGAAGTAGCGACGCAAGAGCTTTTCGCTAAGTCCGCGTCGTCGAATCGGAGACCAAACCCAGACAAGATCACCCGTCTGATATTCAACCTCGCGGTGCCGCAGGTTGTAGCATCGCGCATCCTGCACCTGCTGCTCACGGATGCGCAGCTTAGCGAGCTGGCGGGCTTCTTCGGCACGTTGCAAAAAGTATGCAACGTCATTATTGGGGTGGTCGTCGATAAGAGGCAGCATGGCGTCGAGTGCTGTGATGACATGGCGGCCATAAAAAAAGCTAAACGGCGTCATAATGGTCGTTTCTTGGAAGGCTGTATTGTACGCGAACGTTACGTAAGGTAGGACTGCATCCCACGTTTTGTGCTGAACGTCCACATACATTGAAAGCATGTCGGCAAGCGTTCTGCTTAAACGTTCGGTTAATCCGTTCATCTGGGGATGGTAGGAAGTAGTCCTGCGGTGGCTTGTGCGACTTGGTCAAGAATATGCTGCTTAAGCTCAGCAGAAAAGGCAGCAGCTCGGTCCGTGATCCCAACCCGGGGAGCGCCGTAGCGCAGGGCGATTTGCAGTACAAAGAATTTTGTAACTTCTATAGCTGTTTCACTCGGAAAAGCCGCTGTCTCCGCGTAACGTGTCAGGTAGTCGGTGGCGACTATTATCCACTTTTGCCCGGAGCTTGAGGTGGGGAATGGTCCTAACAAATTCATCCCGATTTGTTGAAACGGCTGTGAAGGAGGCTCTATGGGTTTTAGGAAGCCGGCTGGCTTGACGGGAGGAATCTTTCGGCGCTGATAGTCACTGCAAGTGCGAACATAATTTGTAACGTCATGTCCCAAATGAGGCCAGTAGTATTTTTCTGTTATTCTGGCTTGCATTCCAATGATTTTAAGGAGGCCGGAAGCTGGTTCGTCGTGGCAGGCATGCAAAATTTCGTTGCGTAGATTCGTAGGAACGACAGGCAAATAATGTCGACTGTCGAGGGCTGAATTTTTTTTGAACAGCACGTCGTCGCGTAGGCAGAGAGATGGTAAAGCGCGCCGGAAAGCTGCGGGAACTCTGCCGCTAGCACTTTGCAGATAATGAAGTATTGTCCTGGAGATCAGTATCGGTACGCTGTTGCACGTCGAAGTCTGTAGAGCTTACTGCGTTGACGAAAGCGTCGTCTTCGCCTGCGTCAGTTGGGGCAGGCTCGATGGGAGCCCGGGAAAGACAATCTGCGTTCAAATGTTTACGACCAGATGAGTAGGTCACTGTGATGTCATATTCTTTTAGGCGGAGACTCCATCGTGCAAGACGCCCTGACGGACCCTTGATACTGGCTAACCAGCAAAGTGCGTAATGATCCGTCACTACTTTGAAAGGTCTCCCGTACAGGTATGGCCTGAACTTCATAATTGCCCACACGATGGCGAGGCACTTTTTTCAGTGGCAGAATAATCGCCCCCCGTCTTCGACAACGAACGACTTGCGTACGCCAGTACATGTTGTTGACCCTTTTGGACCTTAACTAGAATAGCGCCCAAACCAAAATTACTCGAATTGGTGTGTACCTCCGTATCAGCGTGCACCAAAACGGGCGGCGACTGAAGGCGGAGTTGAAGGTCCTGAATCTGTCTTGGTGAGATTCGTAAGGGGCGCGGCGATTTTGGAGAAATTTGGCAGAAAGCGACGATAGTACGCACATAACCCGAAGAAGCGCCGAATTTCTTTCTGGTCTCGTGCCGGTGGGAAGTTGGCGATGGCAGCAGTTTTCTCGGAATCAGGAAGGACCCCTTCCTTGTTGACGACGTAGCCTAAAAATTTCATTTCTTCGTAGGCAAAGTGACATTTATCTGCCTTTAATGTAAGGCCGGAGGACTTTATAGCTTGCAGTACCGCCTCGAGGCGACGAATGTGCTCTGAAAAACTTGGTGCGAAGACGATCACATCGTCCAGGTATACGAGACAAGTCTGCCATTTCAGGTCCGCGAGGACGCTGTCCATAAGCGTTTGAAAAGTCGCGGGCGCGGAGCAAAGGCCGAACGACTGGGTACTGGCAAATCGAGGTAGACGAGAGGGACCACGAGAAGACTGCATTTATCAATCAAGACAGGCTGTACGACATAACCTGAAGCTCGTACAGCCTGTCTTGATTGATAAATGCAGTCTTCTCGTGGTCCCTCTCGTCTACCTCGATTTGCCAGTACCCAGATTTGAGGTACATGGAAAAGAAATACTTGGTGTTTATTATTTATAAGTTATTAATGGTATTTACTAATTTTAATAATAATAATTTTTAGTAATATTTTTAATTATTTAATAATTTATAATTATTTTCTTTATAGTGATGAAGTTTTTAAAAAATGGGGAAAATGTATGGGAAACAAATTTCTCTAGGGGAACTGCATCATGACTTTTGAAGAGTTAGTGTTGATTGCCTTCTGCAGTGAAGCCATATCAAAAGCATTTGAGGAACTTGGACTCAAGGAAGTTTCGCAGTTAAACTGCATCAAGATCTTCGAAGAGTTAGTGCGGACAGAAGTTCTGTATAAGGTTAAACCACATCAAACCATTTCGTGGGGTTTCAAGGGAGGTCCGTCCTTCTGTCGGGCTTCTGTCGATATCCTGTTGAATCTCTCAAATCCTGCCCTAGCGCTAAAGATTGTGTATTTAATTTTTAGTGGAAATGGGGACATTTCTAAAAGGCATGGCTTCTAAATAACATGCTAGCATGTGGACAGTAAGTTATATCTGAATGTGCAATTATCTCACTTCGCTTTTTAATAAGGCGCATTTTGAGCCAGCGCTAGTCTTGCTTTTCTACCGCGTATAGGCTGTAGAGTTGAGGTGGCACATGCTTTCTAAGCTCGGAGTACACTGCAACAACAGCAAAGTCGTCGTTTACGTCAGGGGTTCACGAAAGTACGCGCGCATGCTTTGAGTGAACGAATATATGTATCTTATATCGGATGTACGTTGAAATGTTGAGCTGAAGCATATGAACCGCATTCCGGGAAAAAGGGCAGGCTGGCTTTAGGGGGAAATTTAAAGTAGGGGCACTGAACAAAGTGCACTAGTTAAACACAAATATTGTTCAGTGAAGGAGCTCTCAACCAGAGTTTTTCGGAATATAATTACCGTGCATTAGTGTATTAGGGAGCATTTTCCCCGCAACCAGCAAACCGCTCATTCCAATTTCATTTTCATTGGCTTTGCAACTTGCCTGGTGCATGTGCCGCACTGAAAAAAGTAATACATTTTGAATAATTATATATATATCACAAAACGTTGTCTTAGTAGGCAGCGACAGGATTGAAAGATCTGCGTTTTACAATTTATATGAGAGTAAATGTGACCCCAGTTTCTTAATTTTAGTTGAAAAAGAGAGGCCTCAGTCAGGGAAGGATAGGGCACTAGTTAAAATGCTGCAGGCGGTATTGGCCTGTTTTTGTGGTTTTTGTTTTTTTTTTGCTTTTTAATATTTAGATTACTTTGATTTACAATGATAACATTTTTTTCTAGGGAGGTGCACGTATTTTTTGCATTTAGAAACAAAAATGCTCACATGAGAGACGTATAACATTCTGACCACGTAGATACACTACGTAGATACACTACGTGGTCACTAGAGTAATGAAATAAGATTTAAAAATAAAATTGGTGTGCAGGACCACCAACAAGAACGCTCTAGTGACTACGTAGGTACCCTACGTGGTCACTAGATCGTTCTTGTTGGTGGTCTTGCACACCGACTTTGTTTTTAAATCTTATTTCATTAATTAGCACAATCAGTTCTTAGTGACTGGCAAGAAATTAGGCCTTTCACTAAATCTATTCCAAAAATAACCAAGCTTGTAACCCTGTGTGGATTTTGGCAAACTGAAACTAATAACTTTGGTTTAGACAT
The DNA here is from genome assembly GCF_055883805.1 of Amblyomma maculatum. Taxonomy (NCBI): domain Eukaryota; kingdom Metazoa; phylum Arthropoda; class Arachnida; order Ixodida; family Ixodidae; genus Amblyomma; species Amblyomma maculatum. Next base: position 94,790,450 of record NC_139346.1, on the reverse strand, counting down.
ATAGAAAAACGTTTCTGTTTTTGCGACCTTGCTTCTTTTGTTCCTTAAATTTTCAGTTTATAATCATAAATGTTTCCAATCATGTAAGTCCATTTTTGTTTGTATTTGACAACAAAAATATTCACAAGAGACTCATGACATTTAGACAGCGTAGGTGCACTGTACAGTAGAGGTGTACACGGGCCGAAATTTTGAGCCCGAGCCCGACGCGGGCCCAACGCTGCAGACTCGAGCACGGACCGACTCTGAAAGGGACTGAGCCCAGCCCGGCCCGACCCGGTCCTCAGATTTAAGGCCACGCCCGGCCTGGAACATCATGATATAATTGCAGTTGAAGCTATGAAGAAGAAAAAAAATAATTTCAGGATGATAAATTGATCCAAGATCTTTGAATGTTGAGTTCTCGCGTTTGATATTGCAAATATTCTGAATATGTAGAGGCACAGTTATTGTGCAAAATAACAATTTTGCATTGAATTGAGGCATTTCCAGCGCTCCCGATAATGAACCCGGCCCGTAGAGCTGAAGCTTCCTTCGGTGTTCCAACTTGTGGCTTGAATGATTAACACGTTATTTGATAGGAAGGCAAGTTTTCGGTAAGCAGCTTATTTGCTTCTTCAAATCTGCGCTAGCTCTGAACATAAAAAGGTTGTTGGTTTCGTGGTCAAGTACCTGAGGAGCTCCCCTGGTTCATCTTGAGCCTTTCACGTGAACTATTGGCAGCAAGCGAAGAAAAAGGAAACTCTTGCATTGCAGATGATTTGAGCAGTGCCCCCGCTTGAAACAATAACATGTTGAGTTATAGCAGTAAACCATAACAGAAACTTTTGATAGGTGACAGTATGGCGCAGATCTTGAAACGAATTCCTTAAAATCAGTGCCGGTGTTACCACAGCGGAGATGCGAAGCTCGAAACTATATAGCCCATCAGCGGTCTCTCCGCTTGGTCATTGACGGCTACCAAATATCCGTTCGCGGCGAGGAAGCGAGGAGGAAAGGCGGGTCGACGTCGGGAAAGAACTCGGAATATCTGGCGGGGGAAACATGCGGGAAAATGTGCGTTCTAGAAGCTTATCGCGCTATGGCCGTATTCGCGCTTTCGCAAAAGTTGCATATATTCGTGATAGGAGTGTCCGGCCCGGCCTGGCCCGCCCGAGAGAACTATACCTTCGCCCGGGTCCGGCCTGAACCAGAGGGAGAAGGCTTCCGAGTGGCTCGAACCCGGCTCGTGGGCCGGACCGGGTAAGGGCTTTCGGTCTGGCCCGAGCCCGTGCACAGCGCTAGTGTAAAGTGTACCGTTACACCGTCAATTGAAGAACCTGCACACTATCTGTTAAGGCCTCGTGTACTGAAGATTTCACCTCATTTTTTTCGCGCGTTTACTACATAGGAACAATGAAAGCCTACTTAGAAGCTTACTTGACAGGAGGCCGAAACCGCATCAGGAACCCCCCCCCCCCCCCTCCCCCTCAGTCTACCAATGCCGCAAGGAGTGCAAGAAAAAAAATCGAGCGGCTGCATGAGCAAAAAGGAGTAAAGAGAGAAGACTAAGGAGGGCCAAAGCTGCAAAATGTTGGCGATTTTATTCTTCCTGGACATGTTATATGACATATCGAGGATCTTGAATCAATTTTGTTAATTTTCCTGAAATCAGTTTCCTGTCGTGCGGGCTGATGCGCAGATTGGTAAATTTTTTAACGAATAGATATTTCAATGAAACTTTGCAGATATTTTATATATATCAGGCCGTGCAATGAACCACGAAAGCTCGTTCGAGAACATTTGTTATTGTTGCATTTGTTTTAAAAACATTCCTGATTGAGAACTACATAAAAGAAGTTGTGGATGGAGTAGATGGCGTTCAGATTCAAACGGCATTTTTAGCGCTAAACAAACACGTACACAGGAGAGGGGGAATAACACAATACTGGCGTTATTACATCTAGTTTATTGCAGAGACAAGACCAACAATATATAGCGAGGAACACATATGCCTAGGCCGAGCAACGCCCCCGGTCCTCAGCGAAAGCTCTCTATATAACTCCTCTCTGCCTCAACAGAGCCACAAACCTGTACCTAACAAACCCCGCCCCCCGCTTTCTTATATGATACGCTTCAAGGAGTTCGCGGGCCTTCTTATCACTGCTTCTGCCCAGTATCCTCTGAAAACTAGTTCTTTGTAATTATAATTAAAGGACTACAATTGATGATATCGTAATCATTTTGGTTAATTGTTCAGCTGATGTCCCTATGTATATAATTGCAAAATCAATTCTTATTGTGGCCAGGTATGTAGGAGTTATGACTGCATATTTAGGGCATTTTTGGAGAACAAAGGAAAAAAAAAATCCGTGTATTTTAACGCTCCGATTAGGATACAAAAAGCAAATATAGACTTCGAATTTTCTCGTTGCATTTAATATGATTCTGTTATTATGAAAAGTGGCTTTCTATCTTAGCGCTACCGTGTTAAAAGAGGCGGGAGATCGTGCATACGCCTAGTGTCAAAACAAAACAGTGAAAAGCGTTGTGGAATCTTACGTTTTTCGTCACGATGGTGGATCAACGGCTATGGCGTATGACTGAGCAGGCGCGCTTGCCTAGGCAGCCTGCGTGAAGGATTTGTCTCCTATTGTCCTGCTTTAGACGTATGATGTTCTAATAAATGTTTCTACATCACACGCCCTGAACTGCTTTGATAATTTGAAGAACAACTTACGCTTCTGGAAGACGATGCACCAAGCGAAACAGTCATCAGCGGCGTCTTCGGCTGCTATGGGGTTTTTAATCGAGGTCGACAAATTCACTCCCAGTGACGAACAATCAGTTTGTCTTTACGGCAATGCCGGCTGAGCGAGAGTCACTACCATCAAGTGCCCAAGCAACTCCGAAACTACGTCGTTTTGTTGCCATTTGAGTGCCTGTTAAGCTGCTCACCGCCACAGAATGTTATTGTTGAAGTCGCCGATCTGAACCATCCGATGCGGAGGTTGTACGCACGCATACCTGATACCTGACGCTTAGGGCTCCCAACCTCATGTTTCGGATGGAATGGATGGTATATAGGAGCGTCCCCTTTGAAACGGGGTGGTAGCAGTGGCTATCATGCTCATTTTTCTACCTATATCTTAATTATTGATTTAGAATGGTTAACTAAACCATCATTCTATTTATTAAATTTTTGTTCCTACAATACTAACATTATGTCACTTCTCTGCTTTTAAGCCACCAATCTTCCAGTCGTTTTTTGCTAGTTTCCACCGCCGGTTTATTCCCCCGGCCACTGTTATCTCTAAACCCCAGTGCTTCAGGAACAGTGATTGCGCCTGCATCAACTTCCGGATGGATGCCATTACATTCGAGTATAATATGGTCAATTGTTTCACTGGAGTTTCCACATACAGCACATGCGTCATCTGCATTGTTAAATTTCTTTTTGTAGCTGCGTGTTCTAAGGCACCCTGATCTAGCTTCAAAAAGTAGGGCAATGCCTCTTGAGTTATCAAAGAAATCTTCCTTCCTGATCTACATTTTCCACTTTCGGTATAATTACACACTCTGTTTCTTTTCCATCGAATTTTACCTTCTGTGTTTTTCACCTGTTGCTTAATGCTCTTTATTTCTCCGTCCTTGTGACTAGCATACTTACTAGTTAGTTTCCTAGTTCTTTTCCTCCATTGTGAGTCAACGCTTTTTAAGTACAGGTATTTAAATACTTTAGCTGCCCATCTGTTACTGTCCAATTTCCTCAGGCGTTCCTCATATAATATTTTACTGTGAGCTTCCCGTACTTCGAAAGATGCCCAGCCCATATCTCCCTGTACCGCCTCATTTGTAGTTTTGCCATGGGCACCTAGTGCTAATCGTGCAACGGATCGCTGATTTGTTTCTAACGTCGACTGTACCTCTGATTTTAGGCACAAAACCACATTTCCGAAAGTAAGTCCGGGCACCATAATACCTTTCCAAATACCCCTCAATACCTCATACCTAGTGTATCCCCACAATGCCCTATGCTTCATTATCCCGGCATCCCTTCGCCCTTTGGCCTTAAGTGATTGCTCATGCTTTCCAATGTATGCCAATCCTTCGTTTACCCATACCGCCAGATATTTATATTCTGCTACTCTAGGTAGTTTCGAGGCGCGATAGCAGCGCCACAGCGGCGCGAGGCGAAATGGCCAGGAGCCATGGAGTCGCGGAGTGCAGCCGGCGCGGCAACACGTTGAGCAGTGCCCAAACCTGCGTCGCTCGTAATATAATTGCGTAAGCAATACTTAACTAGAGTTTTCAGCCCGTCGCGTAAACCCGGCCGGTAGCCGCGTTTGACCTTTAAAGCGACCGCGGATGGGGCCACTCTTCATGCCGCCGGGTAAACCCGGTTGGTAGCCATGCCCCGCAGCAGCAGCAGAAGAAGAAGAAAAAGAAGAAGAAGAAGGAACAGAAAGAGGAAGCTACGTCGGCTTTGCTTACGCAACCTACCGGGTTTATCTAAAGGTAAACCCCAGCAAATTTTTATTTGTCTCTTCGCAATGACATCTGTCCCCTCGTCTTCGCGAAAAGCAGGAATCCATTACTGTTGGTTTGTGCAGTGTCACAATAGTCTGCGCAACACAAAGAAGTGGGATCTGCCGGTGGGATTTCACCGCTTTTCGGGCGAGTGATATGAGAAGCAGAGGCGCGAAGCGTGGATAGCTGAGGTCCACAGAATCAAGTAAGCGTCTCATTTGCTGTGGCAGTTCAATTCCTATCGTGTAGCAGTGTTAGTAATCGCAGCCGTGCCTAGACTGATTCCAATGCTGAATTTCTTAAACGAATGCTTGCACGCCCTATCTACAACCGACTCGGTCGCTGCTTTTCACGCGTTATAAGGCAGCGCGCTTTGCAGGCAATGTTAAATGAATTTGACAGTGCCGCATGCAATTGGCAGGATGGAATTTTAGCTAATTTGCTTTGGCGCATTCCGAATTGGCAGCACAAGAACGCGAAACACAGATGCACACAGACGGTGCTTATGTGAATCTGTTCTCGTGTTTTTCGTTGTGTTTTGTGACTTACTAGGACACTTGGCGACAGTCTTCGGCTGTACTTAGAGGGCGTAACACCACTCGATTGCTTGCCTGGTAATCTCACACACAAAACGACCGTTCTTACGCAAACTATTGCAACGTTTACAGCTGCGAGCATTCAGAAATTTACAATTTATCAATAAGTGCAGTTCATCGATATATCACAATTTAAAAATAAATTTCAGTAAACGTACGCCCAGATAAGCGCGCAAGCGTACACCTGCGGACAAAAATAGAGCGGAGTCTTTACACCTGCGCGGCGTGTTGGTGCGTAATCATTGTTAGGAATTTGCTCTGGTATCGGTGATATGTTGCAGCTCGCATGAACGCACACATGAATGCACATGCGCACATGAACGCGTGAGCTGAATCGCGCTTATATGCTCACGAGCCAAGTGTAAACACATGTACTGAAGTCCGAAATCACATGCGTGGGAAACGGAGAGTTAGGCGATTCATCTCCGTGCCGAGCATGTACAAACTCAGGCAGCATCATGCGGAGAAACCCGAACAGTTTCCACTAGCAGTGCAAGTCTGTTTATAACATCAAAAAGCTGAGAAATTATGTGCTGACCTCGAGATGCACGTTGTAGGTGATGTTGCCGCTCACCTGTGACACACACTTTGGTTACACAGAAACATTACTGTCTTGTATGACTTCTAGACTTTACACACAAGAAAGCAGTCATATTCCCCTTTTCTAATATTTACACAGCGAAAATGTCCTTCAAGGTTGCCCATTTTTCAAAAAGCGTACTTCAGCCGCTACACAGCGAAATGAGGCGCCTCAGCCGTACGCCTCCCGCTGTATGAAATTCCCGCCGAAGAGGGCGCTGATCGCTTGCTCTTGAGTCGCCACTTGGTGCAGGTTTGGATCCCCATAGGACCATTTTAAGACATCCCAAGCACCGGCCACTGAAGAGTTGCTCCGTATTCAAGGTTTCTCCTTTGTTAGTAAAGAACACGCGAGGCCCACTCCTATGGGCCAGATAAATGGAGACGACAAGTGGATAGTCGTGAGGGCGCTCTTAATGTTTTTTCGATCTTTTTGTTTCGGAAGGGAGAGGACATTTTTTTTTTTATTTCGCCTCCTCGCCGACCACCGCATCGCACCTTTATAACGACTTGATTGGTGTCCGAAGCTCGTGCGGTTTTCTTGGCCGTTACTCTGCCTGTCTTTTGGCCTACGCCTAGACCAAAGACCTGCGCTCCATTCCTGCCAACGACGGGCTCTCACGGGGTACGGCTGGCGCGCCCCAGAGAGTGCGGGCAATACGGCTCAGTAAATTCGGCTTACAAAGGCGGAACTAGCGAATAAAGGCGCAAGACAAGACAGAGGAGGCACACACACAGCATAGCTGAACTTAAAATTGATCTATTCCAAAGAATAAGCGGTGTCCGTGCTGAACTTGGTGTACAGTCTTCTGACTGCTGGGGCCTGTCTCGTCTGCCTGACTGACAGCGCTTTCAGGCGTGGACGTTAGTTATACGTTGGGGGATTGATTAGAGATAGTTTTTGAAGCCGAAAATAGGGTCCATGTTCCCATAGGTCTTGGACAATCACTCTAGCCTCCCCAGAGGAGAAAGGGGGGGGGGGGGGGGTGGAATCCTAGTTCGCCGGTCTGCCGGCCTAAAGCTCGGCCTTGGAATCTTTTGGCAGAAATGCAGTAAGCGTGATACTGGTGGTGGGCCTGTGACTGCAACAATTTGGGATCCCCTGAAACTAAAACTAATGCCCAAAAATATTCTAGGAGCAGCTAAAACGTATAAATCTATGATATGCGTCCTTTTCGCAGGGGGTGCATTCTCTGCAAATCCTCGGATCTACAATGTGTGTCGGGCTTGATTCGATGCACATCGTTTGCCTCACTACCAGAGAAACAATTCATTTCTGCTTGTTGAAAAGGTATTATAGCGGCGTAGATTAACCTCCCCAGGAAATAATTGCGGTATTCAACAACGCTGGCGTGGGCATCATATCACTCTTCCGATGCAGTAGATATGCTAATGGCTTTCGGGTGCTGGCAGAATCCATGATTGCAACATTTGCATGGGCTAATTGTCCACAAGAGGCTAAGGTATAACTCATTGTGTACCGCGTCGACCCAATTCAACTTCGCCCTTTGCAATGCATAAAATGCTGGCGCTCCGAAATTGCAGTAAGGCACACATATCAGATACACGATGGTGACTTTGCGGAGACAATACTTCCTTGGACATTTGTATGTCTGTTATGGAATTTGCACACTATGTCGTGGCGACCACCCGCTGATCATGCTCCCTGCCTGAAACGCTCAGGTGAACAAATTATCCAGGGCATCATCCAGTAGAAGAGGTGCTCTAGATCAGATGCCCGTGAGCAGCTAGATCGAAAGCAGCATTCATATGCAGGCTTTAATTTCAAGAACAAAACGCTCGAGTGTAGAAACAGGTATAAAAAAGTATTTTGCATCAGCTGTGGAGAAAGCACTTGAGCTGTGTTCAGATTTTCGCGTTACTATCACAACGCTGACGCCGGTTTTTCTACCACACGGGGCCCTTAAAGCTATCGCGTTAAAGAGGTTTTGGTTTGAATATTATTTGCCTAACTCGTCTAACGTCAAACTTAGTGAAAACTATTGAACATATAGTTCATGCAAGTCTCAAGGGCCATACTAGCACTCTAAATACTAGTTAATTAATCTAGACGTTGTAGCGTCTAGATGGACGCCTGCTCACAGGAATGAAGATTCTAGGCCATTGGCCGTGGCGATTTCCGGCGATGAAGGCCTCGCAGGCACTGCTCCACATCTTGAGAACCACTGGCCTGCATGATACGCCATGATTTTGCCGCACACTACACTGACTTCATATTCCAGTAACTTCCCTTATTATTCACCTTTTTGCCTCCTCAAGCCTTTCCCCCATGCAGGATAGCAAACCGGTTTATTCTTCTGGTTAACCTCCCTGCCTTTCCTCCTCCTCCTCCTGAATACCTTTTTTGATGCACAGATTGGGTTTCGTCAAGGGGGATTGATTCGCACAGCTTATACAGATTTGAAAAACAGAATGAGGGTTGCAATGAAGAAGAGGTCTCGTCATTGGTCACTCTGGATATCGCCAAATAATAAGACAGTGTAGAACGCTCTATACTGTTGAATAAAATAGAAAACAATAGGCCACCTGTTTGCATTTTCTCACTTTTAAAACAATTTTTCAAGAATAAAGCCTAAATCTGAAACTCTGCAAAAGGGTGCGTTTTCTCTTCAAGAGCAAAGTAACTTAGTGCCGTCACTGAAATCGACACACCTTCCTCGAAATGCGCGATTTTCATGCCACGAGGTAACACAGCTGGCTCGTCTGAATAGTTCACAGTCCACAGCAAGATGTAGCCTGTGGTCCCTGAAACTATGCAACGGGCCACCAAAACACTCTTCTTTGCATAGTTAAGTTTTGTAGGATCCGTTATGGCGTCGAAATCCTCGCATAAACTTGCAGTTCAAACAACTTGGATGAATTCTCTAGGCTTCGCAATGAGAATTGTATATTTAGACATAAAAAACGCACCCAAACCAGCGACGAAACTTCTACAAGAGCTGGACTCAATGTAGCATTAAGTGAAATACTAGCTTCTCGAAGGGGAAGAATGGAGCCCACGAGACGGTAAGCGTCGCTGTCTTTGGGGTGGCGGCGTCAGGCTGCGGTCGGAAGCAGGCAAGTCATTTCGAATCTGAGCCAGGTGGTAGGTATCCAAAGTCGATGTAGATGGCGGATCAAATTCAGTTTTGAGACGATCAGAAGCGTACGTTAGAAAGCGGGAGATGGTCTTGTGGCAGCAGGCCCCGTTTACGGCAGTACCGGGAGATATGTCCGGTAATGTCACGGACAATAATACACGGGTTGAGGGCGCCACCGGTCACAGTAAAAGTGGGTAAAAACTTGCTCTGAGTGTGTGGGTCCTGCTTTGCTGACGACCACCCCGCTTGTGTAGGCGGATCTTCGTCCCGCACCTGGCTGGGAAGAGATTAAACCGTCATGCTGTCGCGGTCTTCAAAGTTTGGTGCCTTTAGAGCCGAAGCCCAGGAAGTTGATGGGGTCGCGGGTTTTCTATGCAGCGCGCAACCGTCATATTGGTGTTTATCCCGGAACGCAGGATATTTGTTACGCAGAAATTATTCCCGCATCCCGGGTATCAGTTCAGCCATCGAGTCCGGAGTACTGAAATCAACGCTCGCGACGGATGCGAAGTTGGCCAGTCGGCCAAATTTAGGTGTGATGCGGAGCAACCTGGAGGATTCAAAAGTGCGGCAGTGCCTGATGACGTCTGCAGTAGAGTTCGAATTAGCTTTGCCAATAAGGAACGTTTACACGTCTTCAGCGATCCCTTTGAGCAAGTGTCGCACTTTGTTTTTCTCGGAAATCCGTGGGTTTGCAACTTTGCACAACTTCACAATGTCCTCGATATATGTGGCGGATGTCTAGCCAGGTACCTGGGCTCGCTGCAGCAACGTTTGTTCTGCGCATTTTCTACGCGGATCTGTCTCCAAAGCACTTCTTGATTTATTTCGTGAAACGATCCCAGCTGGTAGGTGAATCTTCATGATTGTCAAACCAACTTAGTGCAGCGCCTTCCAAGAGCATTACATTCGCTAGTTTCACAGTCGAATCCCGACGACTGTACCAGCTCGCTCGTTCGTATTTGATTAGCCATTCGTTGACATTATTATCAGGTTTCCCACTAAAGGCGCGTCTCGTGATAATGCTGCCAGTTGCTCACCGCAGGTGGTGCTCAGACAGCGTCACCGCCTTGAGTCATATTGACTGGTAGGGGCGGCAAGCCAACGAGACGCCGGCTTCGTCGAAGGCCACGAAGACCCGTGTTGAGTTACCCCGCAAGCTCCATCACAACTGTTACGCACTCAGTACGTAACCGGAGCGATTATTTTTAGTCGTTGTCGTTATCCTAATAAAAATGGCGCATACGCACAAGAGGGATTGACCACGACTTGTATTTTTATTCGAGGGACTGCGAGTTTCCCAGGCACGCCAGTTTCTGCTTCTTCTTTCACTCTCAATATTCTTCTGATGACGCTTCAAACCACGTGACGAAATGACAACAACGCTTGTTAGACGTAGGCGTACACATGCTGCACACAATCCAGTTTGGCAAAAAAACATTCAATTCTAAATAGGAATCTAATGGTGTTGTCAGACCGTTACGCCTCTTGTATTTTTCTTCGTCGGAATACACCAGTTCTAAGTCCAGAAGTGTTGCGTGCACCCTTTCTGTGTTATTCTGCGTCTGTCTTCCTTGTTTCGACTTTTTTAAGGAATATGAACAAACTCGGATAGCAATTCACGTTCTTGGCGAAAATCGGCACACGCTACAAAGCTACACCTGGGCCCTGGCGAGACGCAATGGCAGCGCCGCTGACTGCTTGCCTTCACCGGCTTGCCGGTAAGTTAGCCTTCAAGTTGACCCAGCCTTTCCAATCACAAATGCAAGGCCCCAGTGCCAAACTCAAATGTTCCTCCTCCGCATAACAAGTGGCGCAAACCAAGCGCTGTACCTTGCATTTACGTGGTCGCAGGAAATACATATGGGCAGCCGTTCGTCCGAGTTGCTGAACTTCACCGCAATGTCCACTTCTGAGTTGTTTACATCATACGCCGTGCAGTTTCATTAAGACTCTTTAGGTGAGTTCATTAACCACCCGTCCCGGCCGCGTAATTCCGTCTCCTCAACGGTAGAGTCCCGCAACTTCTTTCTCCTCACTGGTTACCTCTGAGCGGGTTAAACGGCGATAGTTACCGAAAGGTGTCTCTGAATGCAGCCTAAAGGTAACATACACTTACTGAAGGCAGGAAATGATTACGGTGAAAGTAATCGATTGGTATTACCATTGTCATTAAATCACCTCATGCCTCTGTGCAAGGCTGGTTTTGCGGCTAATAAGAAATAAAAGCACTATATATTGTAACCTAAAGGGTAGCACTCCCCAGGAATGAGCTTGGTAGCTTATTGTAATGTTGCGTAAAAAAAACGAAAAAATAAGAAGTTTCTATTACAGGATTCGAACAGATGTTTTAATCGCCTATTGCTGAGGTAAGCACTGTCAATCTATTGCGCCACTGAAGCAACGAGTACGACACGCTTTAAACCCGCCATTATTTATTTTTACACTATTTTCGCTATCTGTCACCAGGTGACGCCTGCTCAGAGGACCCTGCCGTTGAAGAAACGGAATCACGCGTCCCGGCCCATGCATCATATCAGAATGGTGCATCCGCTACCCATCTTCCTACTACAGCCTCTCATCTTACCCTTACTCCTCGCTCTTTATGTTCTTGCAGGTGGTGATATTGTTACCGGGCGTTCCTGAGCGGCAGTGGTTACACTCCAACGTCACGAACACCACCGGAAGATCAGTGCACACGCCAACACACTAGCTCCAACTTCAGCGTCGTCGTCGTCGTTCGCCACAGCGGCCAAAAAGTTAGTTGGGGGTTTAACTCTGGTTAACCCTAGTTGAATTGCGATAGCAATGGCGGAAACTTCTTTTGCCTGCTACATTGTTCCCTTCTAACATCTTATCAGTGTAAGGTGCTACATTATTGGGGATACTTAAGCTAATTCTTTAAGAGCATGACACGAGAGCGTAAGCTACCATCTCACATATAAATCTTAACAATCTCTGCCGCCCAGGTAGGTGCTGGCAGCGGAAAAAGCGCATCTTCTACAGTGTTTGTGGACCCCTTGCGATATTCAACAGTGAAATTGTAGCAAAGTAGTCGTGCCCTCCAGCGTGCGATTCGAAGTGGGCGTCTTCCATGTCCTTGGGACGACAGCAAGGACACCAGTGCTTGGTGGTCTGTTCGAATTGTGAAATTGCGACCCCAAAGGTATGTGTGCCATCGCTCACACGCCCAAATAAATGCTAGTGCTTCGCGTTTAACGATTGAATATTTCCTCTCCGCAGGCGATAGTGTACGAGATAAGGCGACTGTGCGGAGCCCATGGCCTTTTTATTGCTGCAGAACTGCTCTCAGCCCACAATCGGAAGCGTCGGTCGACGCGATTACTGGCGGTGACGGATCGAACATCTGGAGGACTGTACTCCCGACTCGAGAATAGCATTTCCTTAACCCTCCTGAAATTGCTGTCTGCTTCAGCTGGCCAGATGAACGGTTCATTCTGGCGAAGCAAGATTCTCATAGGCTCGGCCACTTGTGCCAAATGGGTAACAAACATTGAGCAGTATTCTAAAGACCCAGGAACGAACGCAGGGCTGCAACATCCGTTGGCACTCTTGTGTTAACCATGGAATTTAATTTTTTTGGAAGTGGCGAGATACCTGATGCCCTAGAAACGTAAGGTCTAGAACATCAAAGAGGCATTTGTTGTTCAGTTTCAGGCCTGCATTCTTGATAATTTGCAACACGGTCTTGTAGTTTGAAAGGTGCTCTTCTGCGGTCTTGTCAAAAATGATCACATCCTCAATGTAGAACAACGCTCCTGGGCATAGGTCGAGCATTGTCGCCCGCTGGGGCCGAAGCCAACCCGAAGCAAAATCTTTTAAAGCGGAAAAGACCTTCACGAGTGATAAATGCTGTCAGATCCCTGCTCTTAGGGTGCAACGAATATGATGGTAACCGGAAGCAAAGTAATGTTTTGTGAAGTATGCAGTACCTACCAAAGCGTGAAGTAGCTCCTCTGTATGCGGCAGTGGGAAAATGTCGGGAAAAATAACTTTGTTTGGCTCTCGAAGGTCTACACATGTCGTGATGCTAGCATCTTTCTTGTCAACAAAAACAATTGGGGTACCAATTCAGAAGCATCGATGCGCTCGATGATGTCAAGGCTTAGTAACCCCTGAGGCTTCTTTCATACTAGTGATCGGAGAGAATATGGCAGACGGCGATGCTTGGAAGCTACAGGCTGCTCGCCTTGCCGCATCTTGGTGCGATGGATAAACCCCTTATCAAGACCCAACTTGGGACTGAAAAGCGAACTGAACTCAAGTGCTAAGGCTGGCGGAAGATCTTTGTTGCGAGGCTGCTCGCTTGACGGTGTGGAAATTGAACGGGACAGCGGGTCATTGACAGTCGGCAGTGGAGAAACGGGTGTGTGCAAGCATTTAAGAGCATTTAAGAGCAGAACCCTCAATGCGAAGATCCAAGGCTTGAATGGCATCAAGACCGATCAAAGAAGTTCCTCAGTGAACAACATAAAAACGCAGTGACGCTGTGCAGCCTTTAAACTGAACATCTGCCTGGAAACAACCTAGCACGGAAATTGGCCGTTGAGGGTAGTCAGAGTGACATGCGGAGCAGGCAGGAGTGGAACGCTCTGAAAATATCGACTGAATTCTTCCTCCGACAAGAATGAAACAGTCGACCCTGAATCGACATGAAATGTCAATGTGACATTCGCGACTTGCACTTGGGTATGAATTCCGCTACGGGCGGAACGCTGCAAAGTCAAAACTTGCTCAGCACTGCTAGATGACGAAACATCCTGAAATTAAACTTCACGGACTCGGCCTCGCATTTGAGTTCATTTGCGGTTGCATACTTTTTGAAAGGCCCTTGAGGCCGCAAAATGAACAAGTCTTGCCATGCGCTGGGCACTGCGGCGCTGATGCGAAGTGGTCCTGCGAGCCACATCTGAAAAAACTTGTTGAACTGGAGCAGCTACCATAGAGAAAGAATTGCAGCTACTCCGTTTTCGGTTCCGCTCAGGGAGGGCGGTTCCGCTACGGCGCACGTGAGCCGCCCGCGCCCCTTGTTAACTTCTGCTGAATGGAGGCTGCTGGCTGCGCATTTCTTTTTTGCCAAAGATACGAGGATGGTTTACGACGCTGCAGCGATGAAATTGCCTTGACCGAAGCAAAAAGCTCCTTTAGTTCTTTCTCTGCTTGCTCAAACTGAAGTGCAAATCGAGCTGAATCCTCGATTGACAGTGTGGAACCCTCGAGCAACAACCGCTCACTACACGGTTGGAAGCTACGCCGGCAACGAATTGATACCACAGAGCATCATCTTGCAAGCAAACGAACAATGTGACGCTAGCTTGCGTAGGCCGACAACAAAGTCATGAACGGACTCGCTTGTTTTGGCTAAGGCGGTGAAAACGATGACGCTCGACGATAACGTTGCACGACGTTGAAAACTGGTGCCGTAATGCGGCAAGTACAGAGCCGTATTCGTCTGGAGCGGCCACGGCAGACTTGTCATCGGCGAGGGCTGCAGAACTTGGCGCTGACGGTACTGCGGCGCTGGTCCCTGCATGTAACGTCTGATAAGCACGCTCGCCCTCCGCCCCCAAGCAATGCAAAAGAATAGCCTTGCGTTGCTCTGGCTTGATTGCGGCGGCTCCGTATGCCACTAAGTACACGTTAAGCATCCGCTTTCACTGCTCCCATGGCAATGACGGACGGCCAGGCGTCGGAAGAAAAAACGGGCGCAAGCTCGATGAAGTTCATGGCGGCGGTCCCGAATGGTGCAGCAGCGTTGGGGGTAGGTTCACAGCATCCTCGTCGTCAGCGGTGTTTTCGAAGGTGGAAGTGGACTCCAGCTGTCCCGAACGAACACAATTCGTTTATTCACATACACTCACATATATATAACGAACAACAGAAGCGCCCCTGGGGAATAAAGAATTCAAAACGAAAACGAAACTAAATACAAAAGTATGCAAAACTTGCATCGAGCTAAGATGAAAAACGCCCATTTATTGGTCAATAAAGCAAATTTCGGAATTATTTCCTGTAACCATCACAGTTCACGCCATTCTTCCTTCTGCCATTACCACTGTGAACACATTCTACGCTTCAAAAATCTGCTCATTGGGTAGCATAAGGAAATTCCATCGAATGAGAAGTGGAGTAAAGACGCTTTGCTTAAACTGAACTACTCTTCCTTTCGGCGTTTACAGTTACTGCACATTGCCAATATTGCTATGAAAAAAAAAAATGTGCAGGCTCTGGCTGTGTTAGCTATACAAGAACAAAAATGCGTGTGGAAGTCAATAGAAGTAAATCAAGAATTGCAAGAAGTGCCCATTGCTGGTTGTTTACAGAAGCAAAAAAAAATGCAAACGTGTAAATGAACAAGAAAAAAATTGAAAGTGATACATGTATTGTCAGGTCCGTGCACTGTGGGTTCATGTTAGGTATTAGGTACGCACTTTGTACATGACAACAGCTTTGCCAGGGAACTGCCCAACTAAATGCTAAACATACCAAAGATGATAAATAAAAGCACACAGAAGCTAACTTACATTTACTTTCCCTATGCTGATTTATATAGCAGCAGTATCCCAATTTTGCAAAGTTGAAGAATTGAATTGTAGTGTGAATGAACTAAAATGCAGTTTATCTATGTAAAAATCCAAAGGGAGCAGCAGACTTCAGCAGCAAAACAAATGTGCAGGCAAAAATAACTAGCAAAGAGCCTCGTAAAGGTCCTATTAAAATGGTGCTGCTGAGACAGCATGCCAGTCAATAAAGGTTATCTATACTTTTGGAGACCAAATATCATCACCTGGAAAGCACGCAAAAAAGACGTGTTTATCAACAGTGCAAGCTCATTATATCCCGATTCTCACATAGCCTAAGTCAACCATGACGTCCTCCTAGTCTGCAGATATGAGATCCCGGTACTTTGAAGCTATAGGCTACATCTATGCTGCAAGTAATGTCTACTACCTGCTAGCATATCTAGACAATAAACTGCCTGCCACAACCAGACCTGACGCATATCAGTGAATATGCATTATCATAAGCTCGCTGAAATCAGTTTTGCAGACTCAGTAGTTTAAAATAGCCATTTAACTATTGTTACTCAATATTATGCAACCAGATACAGAGCCAGTGCTTGCCCTATGTGCCACTATGTAGTGCTTGTAAGAGTAGCAAATATCCACAGAAATGACGTTCTAAGTGAATATAGACGGTATTTCTGTTTATAGCATACAATATATGCGACAGCCAGGGGTTTTCGCACTTTTTATGCAAAGCAGAGATATTAGCTAGGACTACAGAAATAACTCAGGCATTCTGAAACTCAAAGACAGAAGCCTGAAACTTTCAATAACAGTTTTAGCACTGAAACCAACAATAAAACTTCACATTCATTTTGTGTTGCTGATACAACAAGAAACCATGTATTTTAAAGATTTGTACAAATGTTATCTCCGAATTCAGCCTTTCTTTCACCGGTGTACGTCATTATTTTGAATGCAGTTTCAGACCCTGCATAAGGCTGTTACTAGACCTGATATTCAAGGAAGTATATTTGGAAAAGTCACTACGATTACTATTATGCTAGAGCTACTTAGTGCAACCATACATAAAAATGTGCCAAAATCTCCATGCCATTTTGCTTGCCCTTTAGCAGCCATCTGCTAGTCGGAGCCACATTTTCGAAAGGGATTTGAACTGGCGACATATGTATCTCCAATTACATGCCGGCAACTATAATAGTGAAATATGTTTAACACTTGTGGCATCCATCGAGAAGTGAGAAAAACAATGCACCTTCCCTTTAAAAGAAACCAATTTTCGCTTCCGCAAGGTACACTTTGCCAGTCTCATTGGTAAACCGCCAAGCATGACCATGCCAAACTGCTCCCGCACATCTTATTCTGTTTAAACAAAGTGCAACCCTGGCTAATTTTTAAGGCACATTTTTAGGTTTCTACTTAAAGTATAAAGTTTTTCTTGCCATCAGACTAATAAACATACCCGATGCAATAATGCACGGAAAGAAAGGGACGTCTGGTCTCTTTTAAATGTCGTCAGCTATCAGGCTGCGCCTGAAATGCCATAAAAATAGCTGTTATTAGCATTCTACCGTAGGCAGTTGGAGGTAGCAGGGAAGTCGTGCCTTCCTATCTGCAGATTGCATGGCAGATATCGTGCAAAATACCACTTTTGAGTAGAGACTGATGCTCATCAGTATTAGAAGGACTCGAAATATTGTTAAACAGGCTAACCTCTCTCCTCAGCAGCAGAACGTCCTGCTGTTCCCCAAACCACGCGAAGAATTAGAGCAACATGCCCAAGAAATTTTATTGCCTCGATGCTAGTAGAAGTGAATTCCATACACAATATTGTCACCAGTTTTTCTGGAACGCACTCGATCCTGGTGTCAGCCAGCGTTACATCTCATTCCCACCGCGAGAAGCAATCCGCCATGGGTTGGTGCACACCTGAAAGAACAGCAAGGCCGAAGTCGCGTGAATCACACCTTGGCGGTTCACACTGCTAGAGGGGTATGATGTAAAGGCGGCTTTGCACAGACATGCGGCAACGGTATCACGAATAGTCGCGAAATGGCCTTAGGACGGTAACATTGGCGCTTACCTACAAGTGAAGTAGACGAGGAATATTTCTTCTGTTGCCCACGGCCACGACACTCTCGGCAGCTTTAATAAGATTACACACACAAAAGGACGCAACGGTTCGCCATCCCGCCACAAAACTTTGAGGTTTCCGCACACTTGAACATCACTTTGCCTAACAGAGGGCATTTAAATTTCATACTAATAACAGAAACAGTTGCACCGGTATCAGCGAGAGCTGATGTGGATATGCCAATAACGACCACACAAAGTTTGTTTTAGAGCGTTGATACGGGAGGAAGAATATCAGAACAGATCTAAATTGTAGCGACCTCACCTTCATCAGTCGCGCTGGTTAGTTTTCCGTACGAGGTGATGAGGACCGGCGACGAGGTGATAAAGACAGCCGCGTGTGAAGCACGGGAGGAGTGACACTCTGATCCGACGCCGGGGACGACTTACGAAGGGTGGTGTACCGAAGTTCTGTTGGAGGAGACGACTGCGCAGTCATAGTAGATACACCCTGGTAAGCCGGTTGCACTGAGAATATTGGTAGCCCAGATCTGTAAGATCGACGGCGATTGAAGAATCTTGCGATGTGGCCTCGATTCCCGCAGCGGAGGCAAACCAAAGGCGAGCGATCAACGTTCCGTGTCTGGTATCATTAATCGAAATTCTCCAGTGTTCGGCAATGTCGCACGACATCGACGACGGAGTTCAGGCTTTCCTTGCTTATAAGGAATGTATATATGTCCTTAGGCGAGGCGACCTTGCAGAGCTTCACTACTGCCTCAATATACTCTGTACGCTGCGCATCTCACTGCGAAGTTCAGCCCAATGAGCCAATGTCTGCTCAGCCCTCTTCTTTTTCGAACTAACCAAAGCGCTTTGTTAGTTCGTTCACGAAGCAAGGGCAGGATGTCAAGGTATTCTCGGGATTTTTATACCATGTGAGGGCCGTATGCGTGAGCATGAAAATGACATTCGCCAGCTGGTCATTATTGCCCCACTTGTTATAGCGGCTCACTTGTTAGTGGGCGAGCTACTCTTTGACGTCATCACCAGCTGCTCCCGCGAAAGATCGGGGCTCTCATTAATGGGGCCAGGAACTGCTGGGTGTAGGCCTAAGTGTGGGATCTCCGTGGGCACGTGAGGTCGTAGGCCGGCAAGACGTCGACTGCGACGAAGCTCGGGTTGATCCGTTGTTAATTGGGGTATACCCAGCAAACCTTCACCAAGTTGTTACGGCGTAAACCTTTCTCTCAGGACGGGGTGACGCCAGGCTTGCGAAGTGAGATCTTGACCACGTACAGCAGCGGCACTCCCACTTCGTCTTCTTCTTCTGCCTTGATATTTGGCACATACCCACTAAGGGGGATTGGCCAGGGTTCAGTGTGGACTGCCAAATGTCCTACACAAACTGGAGGAAGAAATTGGCTATTTCAGAGGCGTTACCGGAGCGAAGAGGGGTAGTTTCAGCGTGCTGCATCAGAGGGGAAATGGCGGTGACAGCCCAAAGGTGGCTGTCTGACGTGAAAGGAAGAGGGCCGAACAAGTCAGTGGTGACCATGCCAAAAGGGGCAGATGGGCAAGGTAGAAATTGCAGAAGGTCAGCATGAAGGGATGTTGTCCGCTTTTGATGCTGGCAAGAGGGACAGGATGAAATGTATTTGGCGACGCTGGCAGAAAGTCCAAGCCAGAAGTAGCGGCACTTGAAACATTCGTAAGTTCTGTGATGGCCTAAATGACCAGCAGTGGCGCCGTCATGGTAAGCCTCCAAAATTTCAGGACGAAGGGAGTGAGGTACAACAGGTAGAAGTCGCGGTAGAATGTTCCATGTTGAAATCAGAACCAACGAAGCTGACGGCGCAAGCGACTGTTTGGTACCGCTGATTCGCCACTGAGAGGAGCAATGATGGTGCAGCAGTAGGAGTCAGCTGGAAGGGTAAATCGGCGTTGATCTCGAGTGGAGCCAAAGCGATGGGCGCAACATTCAGGTGGGCTGCATAAGGCTGACTAGGATGAGAGGAAGATGTATCACGGTTACGTCACGTGTATTTCTGACGTCACTTAACGTTGCGTGATGCGACGTAATTTAATTTCTTGGCATCACAGCTCGCAGGGGCGCCACGAACTATAGCTTTGTTCAGTCGTCACGCAGGCGTCTATGGGACGATCGCTACCAGGATCTTTTTACTACGAAATGCAGGAGCGCCTAAATTTCGCGACTTGTGTCAGCAATAAAACACTGCCATGTTCAAGTACGTCTGTACTACCTAAACTTCTGATTCGAAGAAAGGAGTTTTGTGGTGCTTCCTCCTGATAAATTACTTAATGTTTTAACAGAGATAGGAGTCGTCAGCTCCGGCGGCGATATAGTCAGCACCGGAGGAGAGACTATAGTGATAAGTTGCCTCGTCTGACAAAGAACCGTCGCCAAGAGCCACCCCTTTTTGTATAATCGGCAACTGAACCGACATGAGCATAGTAATGTGTTGGATCGACTCGCGACTTGTAAGCTGCAACTACAGATTGGTGGGATCCGTTGTCTTAAATATTTCGTGCAATTGACAACGCCAGGAAGAGAGTAGTTAAGCACTCACTTCGAAGAAGACCTTTATAGGTTGCTCCTGTTGCGGCTACGCGCCCTGCAAGTCAAAAGTATAGTTCCGCAGCTCTCCTGAACCCAGGATTTGAAGCGCAGGGCTACAAATGTACTACCTCCAGTTTAAACAAAGTCGTTAAAAGTACTCGAACATGATATATGCATCAAAATTATGTGCTTTCGCCCAGCGCCCTGGCTGAAAAAAAAAGCCCCTACGGAGCTGGTGCTTCCCCTTGAGGCCACGCCGCGAATGAATGAATGAATGAATAAATAAATAAATAAATTAATTATACGAGAGGTTACAGAGCAACATTCCATAATAGGTCTGCCAAAGCAGCCGTGGTCTTGAAGGGCAGGGCAGGCAAGCAGCGGTAACAAACCGAAATGTGAACATTAAATATGTGCTGAGATATTTTAAGCAATAACGTAAAAGAAAAAGGATTAACAGCAATGGGGAAAAAAACATCAATAACAAACAACCACATAATCTGCGCAGAAACCAATCGTGCGGATAGCACTCCTAATGCATAGCAGCACAATATTGTCATATAATGATATAGAAGCAAAAAAACGCCGATTTTCAAGAAAAAAGTAAACAGTAACATTTCCAATCGAAACAAAATGGAACAAATATATTCATATATTAGCAGAGTGCAGAACACGAAAGCACGCTAAATTACGCTATTCACTCTCTGTTCTAACACGCAAGTATCCGTGAGCTCCATGCAGGTATGTATGATATAAATTAACGTAAAAAAGGTCCGAGACTAAAGTATTAAAGGTTAATAGGGCGAAGAATTTCTCTAAATTTAAACTTCGCTTTCACGCGAAAGAAGCTTGCTGTTTTGGACAAGATGGCATGCATAGTGATTATCGGTGCTTTGATCGTGTCTGGTCCAGCAGCGAGTCCCCCGAAAACGGTATTTAGGCCGGAGGCAGCGGGCAGGAAGATATTCAACTTTATGCTTGTGTAACCAGATATGTCTGAGGATAACTGTTTCTGTGACAACGGCGCTACATTTTGAGCACCTTAATGCTTTGAAAAGGTCAATACTGAAAGGTAGTCCTAAATGATACCAAATATTTTTTGAAAATAGGTCGAAGGACGCAGTTTATTCTTTTTCCCCATACACTCGCCCCGGGACTAAACACCGTAATCCCATAATGGAGTATGCTTTAGCCTAAGGCGTGTAAAATCATTTCATGTACGAACAGTTGCATGTAATACCTGATATTGTATACGGTTCCTGGAACTGCACGAAACATTGAGAATACTTAAGCCAAATGGGAATGCTAAGTGAATGCGGCTCGCTGCGCTATCGAACTGCCTCTTTCACACAGCGTCAGGCAGCCCGAGTAGGTGAAGACTCGTTCATAGAAGGAGCTGCTATCTGCCCTTAACATGCTACGTATACAGATGTCGAACAGTGTCTTTCACAAGCGCTTAAGTTGGAAATATAATTTCATCCAGAGTTAAATGCGTCTCAAGCACGGTGACTGCTCTTAGATGACATTTATTATCTGAATAATGCACGTCACCAAGCTACTAAAATATTTATAAGTTGGAGGCATTAAAAAAACTGCGTCGAAATCTGCATTCTTCAATAAGAACACCACCGCCGTGTACGAATCCAGCTGCTTTTATGAGCAATATGTTTTGAATAAAATGTCAGAGTTGTGCGTCTAGCGTTGCCACACAGCGCCGACCTTTGACTACCTTCAGTGAGCCCCGTCAAAGCAGCCACGAAAAATGATTTCCTTTCGTAAGTGCACAAACGAAGCAAAGTCGGGCGGAGGCCGAGTACCTAGGAGAACGCTGAGTGAGCCTGTTTTATTTCATCAGTGTAAACAGCCGCGTGGTTGCCTGGTCTTTGTCGCTTGCGTTGTTTTGGTTACGATGGCATTGTTTTTCACCGAATCCTTTCCTCGTGCTGCTCTCTATGGGCGTCTCTGGAGGGCCAATACAGCTGTAACCACCATGGCCAAGAATATCACAGTGGGAATTTCTGCAGCAAACAGCTTCGACGAGTCCACGAAGTCGATGAAAGAAAACTTAACCGAATTGACTTCCATGCTTTCCTGTCGTCGACCCGGGCTCCGAATCCTCTACTTCGTGCATACGGCTCTAAAAAACGTGAAAAACCGCACTTGGTTGCGGAAGACCATCGGCGACTCGCAAATTGCGGCCTGCATCAATTCCGCCATTGTATTCTTCGTCGGCATGGCATCTGACCCGCATGAGCACCGACTCGTTGAAGAGGAGGCCGCTCGGGAAGGCGACATCGTCATATTGAACTTCACGGAGAGTTACCGTAACCTGTCCCTCAAGTTCCTTTTTGGGGCCAAGTGGGTCCTGGAAAACTGTAACCTTAACTCCAACACAACGGTCGTGAAAATGGACGACGACATTCTGGTGAACGCTTTCGCTTTGTCATCGTACGTCGATAGCCCGGCAATGCGGCACAACGGAATTCACTGCTACTTGTTCACAACTCTAGGTCCCCAAAGGACGCGAAAGTCCAAATGGTATGTCACCAAGGAAGAGTACGCACCTGACAAATACCCGGCATACTGCTCCGGCTCGGCATACGTTATGCGGCCGGCTGTGTTGTCCGTGCTCTACAAAGCTTCAACTCACGTTCCGATCTTCTGGGTGGACGATGTGTACGTCACTGGTATCTTGGCGTCGCTGACTAAAGTTGACATGGTGGACATAAGGAGGTATATTGTCTTGAGCCCAGGCGAACTTTTCGTAACGGTGGGGAATACGATGCTCTTCGTGAATACGGGCCCTCCCGGCCGTATTGGTGCTAACCTCAGCCGATTATGGCAGAGTGTTCTGCGCACTAAGAAAAACATTAACAAACGGTACAAGTGGATGGTCGAGGTAGGCCACCGAAAGACATTGCCTTGGTTGGTAGATTGGGTGGTTCACCGAAATGGCAGCGCTATATTTTAGCCTTTCCACAACGCAGTAATGTTTACGTTATTAATTTGACTTTTTCATGAAAACCTCATTCCTTCTAACGGTTAGTGTTCTAACGACGGCATGCAAAGGCCGTGGTGTGATATGCATGATGCGAGGAAGAATGTTTATTTTTATCAATTTTTCCTGTCCATGTTTCAAGGTTATGCTACGCTAATGGACCGAACGTGATGGACTTTACTGCATATCTCATGCTTCTAGAGAAATGCAGCCTTGTTTAGCCCAGTTTTGGGGTCGGTATTCATCTATTATTCAAAAATGCATTTAGAATGCCAGCATAGAGTAGCTAAGGTGATTAGTATCGATTTACCGTAAAAATAGGGCTCGTTTGCGCTGGTAAAAGCATTGCAATAAGCATTGTGCTGCAGTGGTAAAAATAAGAGGTATGCTGAATGGGACAACTAAATTTGCTCTAAATAAAATAGAACAAGAAAATAAGAATAAAACTTCACGGTAACTTTTTCACGCATCACTTCGTCATTAGAAAGAAACACGTATTGCAGAAACTAATCCCTACTACATTTTACTGCGCTCTCATGCCTTCAGTCCCCTCCAGTGACTATTATGGAGAATGAATTTTTGCACGGTAGGCAGAAGAAAATATGAAGATGACCCGTGGGGAAAGGGGGGATGAAATTTGTTTACGGCGTGTATCATTTTGCCTCTGCATACTGATTCGGTATAATTTCTTAGATCCTTTTGCGCACCCTGACAGTCGCATATGAAGTCTGGGAAGCGTTTTGCAAGAGCGCGGCTAAGTTTAGTGCAACGAGCGTGCCGAACCGGAACCAAACAGAAAATCGGAACCAAATCCAAATTTTCACCCTGAATCGGAATCAAACAGGGACCAAAATTTTTCCACAATCTTGAAACTGAACCAGAACCGCAACAAATATGTGGAACTGTAGAGATCGCCAGGCAGGGGCGACCGCGGCCTCCTCTATTTGAGGAGAAGCTGAAGAGGTGATGACGGCAGCGTCCGGCCGAGACGAAGGTCGCGAACGTTCCTAAGCTCTCGTGCCTGCGCTGCTTCCTTCTCTTCGGCACGTGCCGGATGCATGCCACGAGAGTTGCTACAGGGCTCCTCCCTTAGACGATTGGTCGAAAAAAAAAAAAGAAAAAGGAAAAGAAACTCGCAGTCTAAGCAAGAGGCACTGCTAAAAAAAAAACTATGAAGAAGGATATACACATAAGTACATGTTAAGTTCGCGTCCAAGTCGTAGTCCAAGGGACAAGCAGGTTTCAGAAATGATTGTTTAGGAGGTCGCGGCTGAGTAAAACGTAGCGGTAGAGAAAGCGGAACTGTTTGAGGAGCGTGCGACAGCACTTGAATCCTCCGCTTGTCAGAACTGAAGTTTGGTGCGCTGAGTCGCTTCCGCCTGCTGTGAAGGTCGGCTGACAAAGAATGATTTTGAAAGGGGCGGGCTAGTTGTGGTAAGTTCACCAGGGTGTCAGTGGTGCATGCGACGGCGCTGAAGGCAGGCTTTGTGCTCACAACGAACTGGCCGAATGAATGCTGCAAAGCACTGTGACGAGCCAGTTTTGGGGAGGGAACGTGACGAAGAGCTATGTACCGTCCTAAGCTTGCAGCATGAGAGGGCAAAAGTAACCGTGATGAAGACAGGGGCTGTGGGCTGCGATGTAAGTACGCACAGGTCGCATGCGGTAGGCATAAGCTGAGATGTTGTTGCTGCCTGATAGGGGCTTGGAAAAGCGGGAGGTGCACAACAAATGCAATTGTGCAAATGCACACAACAAATGCAACTAATTTACAGATGGCTATGCATTGCGATTAATATTGTATAATTTCTTATTACTTTTGTTGTTGTTCTTTGCTCTTTTTTGTAATCAACTATGCCTCTCTGCTTGGACCCAAGGGTCTGCAGTATGTAATAAATAAATAAATAAATAAATAAATAAATAAATAAATAAATAAATAAATAAATAAATAAATAAATAAATAAATAAATAAATAAATAAATAAATAAATAAATAAATAAATAAAACGAGTGGCCACAGGCTCTGTGACACGAACCAGAGATGTTGCGTCGCATAGCGCGTGGTGTTCGAGCGAGGTGGCTGCGGAGCCCACCAATATGCGCAATCGCGACAGAGGGCGATTGCAGACGATGAGCAGGACGCTTGTTGCGAGAAATCGAGGCACGTGCTGAAGTCCGGTGCTGCTGCCTCACACGACTCGCATACCAGTACTTGAATGGCGGCAAAGCTTGCCACTTGTATAATGGGAGAGTAAGTGACGGCACAGGAAGACGGAACAGCTGAGGAGGCGCTTACTGTGCCATAGACGATAGATACGTGTGGGGGAGAGAAGCCAGGCCGGATGCGCTAGGCAGGAGTGTCAGGGATCTGGCCGGAGACAGCTGCGGCGTGCTGTGCCCCGAGGATGCAGCCGTAGACTAGAGTGATGCTGGTGAGGTTGCGGATGCTGGCCGCGGCGAAAGCGGGTCTACCGCGTCGTAGAGCGGCAGCGGGCAGTAGCTTTCGCTGAAGTACGCCAGGACGGCAGCACGCAGCTCATCGTATGGCCGGCAATTCGAGGCAGGGCAGGCAAGCCGGCAGAGGATGTCACGTGGTAAGATTTCGGAGAGGACTGCGTGCTTGAAGTGCTGGATGGTGATGCAGTTCTGGTACATCGCAGCCTCCAGTTGAGCGAACCACCCGCCGACGCCTGCAGGCCGGAACATCGGAAGCGGCGGGTCGAAAGCCGGGCCTTGCCAATATGCCATCCTAGGACGCCACTGGGGTGAAGGCACGGTTCTCCGGGTCACCACAAATGTAGAGATCGCCAGGCAGGGGCGACCGCAGCCACATTTATTTGCCGAAAAGCTGAAGAGGTGACGACGGCAGCGTCCGGCCGAGGCGAAGGTCGCGAACGTTCCTAAGCTCTCGTGCCTGCGCTGCTTCCTTTTGTTCGGCACGTGCCGGACGCATGCCACGCGAGTCGCTACAGAACTATTCCGCACCGTTTCGCGAGATGGCGCCGACCTACTTTTGCAACAACTGGCCTTCATTATGTTTTCATTTATTGCTGCTTCCAACGCGCTTTTCTCGCTTATCTTCAGAGCGCCACTGCACACAGCAAACATCACAACCATATAAAAAATCGTCCCTAGCAAAAAGGTGAGAACAACAAAGGAAAACACATTGCCACATGCATATCGCCAATCTCTGGTGTCCGGCTGTCGTTTCATCTCAATCAAGAGTGGCCACTGCACAATGAAGCCGCTCATGGAGAAAGTGGCCCCATTCGAGAGCCTAGCTTCCTAGACAATGAACTAATAACCAAGTTCAGTAACATATTTAGATAAATAAATATATAACAATGCACAACTAAAAAATGAGATCCGTTAAAAAATGTCACGCAAATATTATTTTTCTATAGTTTGACGCCGCCGCAATGAGTGACATAAAACGTGAATAGCAGCCGTATGTGATGCAAATGGATGCAATTTAAATTACCGACCCTTCAGAATTATGAGTCGACGCTGTTGGTGGGAAGGCTGCGTTGGTCAGCGAATTACCGGTCTGTTTTTAAGTTGTATATGAACTTATCATACAAGTGATTCCATAAGTCGATTTACCCTTTTGTTAAAGCGCAACTCCGGGGTTTTTTGACATTCGAATATTCTAATAAAAATTTTACTGTGGATTCTCCTTTCCGTCCTGACGCATTCTACAAAATTTGGGCGCCGTACGATAATCCGTACGCGCGCAACACGACTTTAAATTATGCTGTTTTCATGGCTTAAGTTGAGACTATTTCTGCCGGCAACACTGAGCTTCTGACGTCACAAACAGTATACCGGCGTCACTGTCCACTTCCCGCATGATTATGAAATTGTGAGGCTTATATTGAGCTACCTCAGACATTTTATGCAATGCTTCATGATTTCCATACTTTATTTTCACCATCCAACGCACGTACGAGTGTTTCTCTAATACTGAGTGTGACGTCACCATTTCGTCACCTGGGACGTCGTTTCTGGCCGTGAAAGCAGTTTCGGTTTCGATTTGCTGTTTTTTCTTTTTAAAAATACTTCTAATTGGAATTTCGAAAAACGGTTTTTTGTGTTCGAGTGAGGACGTGCCGAGGAATGTAATTCAACCAAAAACACAGAATGATGGAAAAACCACCGGAGTTGACCTTTAAGGTGGCAGTTTGGGCTTATTGGTAACACATGTCAGATATTGTCATTTTGTCTTCTCTTCCTTTTGTCCGTAGCGATGGCTGCTTGTTTTATTTCTCCTGGCAAGTTTAGCTATACCAGGAGTGAAGCCGCGATGTTCAAATGGGAAGACTGCGTGAAGCAAGGAACTGAGTGGAATTTCTGGTAGGAGTCCTGGTGTGCTATCGTTTCGGCCCATTAAACTACGGTGTCGAAAAAAAGAATGCATTTCATCGCTTTATCTACCATCACTGATGCTGAAGCAGTCTAGAAAGATGCCACTAAAAGCTAGAAGTGCACTAATGAGAGAAAACGTAATTAATGAGTAACAAACAGGGCCTACAGGATTTGCGGGGAAAAGCAAGGTTGGAACAAAAACCTTGAAAATCAGGGAGAGGGGCGCTTGTCCAGGAGGACCGAAGGAACTGCGACTAGAGTCACAATGCCTTAAGAAAAAAAAAGCAGAGGAGGTAATGGCAGTAATTGGGCATTCGGTGAATTGCAGCGTCAGCAGATGGAGGAGAGAAAAGCCGGTGTGACGGCGGGTAGAGGCTACAGCACAAAGAAGCAACACATGAAGTAAAAAAGAAAAAAGAAAATGAAGCAAGGGTAAATGGGCTCTTTATTCCAGTGCCACTCGTTTGGAGGAGACTGCTTATAATAATAATAATAATAATAATAATAATGGTTTTATTTGCGCCAAATGAATACATGGCGCGGGAGACCCGCAGTAAAAGCTGTCACAAGCGACAGCTTGACAAAGCCGGAGGCCCCCCTATACACTTGACAGCATCATAGGCGCAATGAAACGGCATGTCTCATCCAAAAAGAAAATAGAAACAAAACATGAAAACATCTGCAATTACAATCACTCATAAAAACTACATAAAATTATACAGAAAATGTGTTAGAATGAAGCTAGAAAGCACTTACAAAAGCAATGGAACATTCATGTGCGATGGCAATGAGTTTAGCGAAAGTAACAGATAAATTAAGCACATTTTTGCTTCAAATAAAATTCAAATCAAAGTGAATACAGACAAGCGGTACAGTCAGGGTAAACAACAATGTGACAGAGTAAACAGGAATGGCAAGCGAAGTGTCCTAGTACATGTTGAAATACCGGCGGAGTGTTTTGAACGTCACCTTTTCAAGTTGGATATGTTTATGATTTAAATCATTTAGTAACCGGGGTAGTTTATTCTGTAGTGTTTGTAGGCCGTATGTTGTGCGAAACGTCCTTACTTTCCAGAGCTCCGTGTAACGTGTCTGGCGTGTAGTAGCGTTTTGTTGTAACCTGGCTAGACGATGTAGAAATGAACTGTTGCTGGCGTTTTCATTCTTAATTGCCTTGCAAAGGATATAATCAAATAGCTTGGTAACAGGAATTATGTTGTATTTGGGAAAAAAAGGGTATAAAACACAGGGTTCCTGAAACAGCCAATATTATCGTGAAGTTCCTTTTCCTGAACCCGTTTGAACCGGTTCGGGTAGAGTCGAACCGGTTTGAACCCAAGCGGAATGCGTCTCCGGAGCCCAAACCGATACCGACCCGAAGGGTGTGAGCCCGAACACTAACCGAATTCGAAAAAATTCCTGTTTAACACCCTGAGTGCGACAGGTTATAATGCACGCCGGTTTCGTTCCCCCCCAGTCTTGCTTTGAGGGGTAAGAAAACACATTGTGATAACATGAACACACACACACACACACACACACACACACACACACACACACACACACACACACACACACACACACACACACACACACACACACACACACACACACACACACACACACACACACACACACACACACACACACACACACACACACACACACACACACACACACACACACGCACACACGCACACACGCACACACGCACACACGCACACACGCACACACACACACACACACACACACACACACACACACACACACACACACACACACACACACACACACACACACACACACACACACACACACACACACACACACACACACACACACACACACACACACACACACACACACACACACACACCGAAAACAACCTTCGCTGTTATGAGCATCAACCTCACTCGCAGCAGACGCTGAGAGGTTTCGCGCGCCAAGGGTTATTTGTAACACCTTTTGAGCATAGGATATAAATTGGCTCCAACGTATGTATTTTGGGGTCATGAACAGTGAGCTGAATAATAATATTTGGCATGGAACAGAAAAACTACAGTTGTATACATATATATATACTGGCAGCCTTTTTCAGTAAAACTCTGCGCCCTCTTCCGTGTCACGCGTTTAAAGCGAGGGGCAACACATGGCCTCCGAGATCACTTCCGCGCGTGGGCGCGCGGAGGTGATCTCGGATGCCATGGGCGACATAGCATTTTTTTCTGACATATTTCCTTTTCACCGGTTCCAGTGTCGGCTGAAGCGAGCATATCCTGCAGGTGCAGCTTAGATACGTGTGCAGCCTCGGTACAGATCTGTATCACTTGCTTCTTTATTCGTGAGCTTCAAATATATTTTTCTCTTCAAGTACCGTCGCTCTTCATTGTTTGTACGAAACAGCCTTCTCCGAATGGGCATTGGATTTATTACTCCGTCACCTTGCAAGCACAGAACAGTTGCATCTTACCTGTACTCACCTATGGGGCTGGAACGTGGTGGCTAACGAAGAGGGTTCGACGTAAGTTGAAGACAACGCAGAGGGCTTTGGAACGAAATATGGTAAGAGACAGGGAGCGTGTAGAGTGGGTCCGAGAATTAACTCGAGTTACTCATATTCTAGTGGAAATCATGAAGAAAAAAAGTATTGGGCAGGACATATAGTGCGAAGAGAGGATAACCGATGGCCGCTTAGGGTAAGAAACTGGATTTCAAGAAAAAAAAAGCGTAGCAGAGACCAGATAGCACAAAGTGGGGGGAGGGGTCCGATGAAGAGGGGGGGGGGGGGGTCCGATTTAGGCAATGCAGGACAGCCCCGGTGGCCGAAGTAGGCCTAAAGGAGGCTGTCCACAAAGCCCCGATGGGCGCCACTAGGGATCGATGCAGGCAGCCCTTGCGCGGCTGCCCACATTTTTCCCGCATTGCCAAAAGGGCACATGCCGCCAACTCACCCGATGGTCCTGCTTTGGACAGATGCGGGCAGCGGCTCTGGATGAGCATTTATTTTTTATTTCGGTTAGCCCCTCAGATAATGACATAGGATCGATGCAGGTTCGATAGCACAAGTCGCACTTGGTCTTGCCCACATTTTTCTCATAGGGGTCCGACGCAGGTAATTGGTGTGAAGCCCTAGTCCAAGTTCTTCTAATCAATATTTTTGCACATATTCAAGTAATTATTTTATACATGTTTGCCCTTTCTAAACTGCCACAATATTAAATTTTACAATAATTCAAAACATTATTCTAGCCTAAAAGACTTTATGTATATCTTGTCCAGGTTATGGAGATGTATGTTCTGAACAGTGATATTTTGCCGAGAGTTTCAGGCTATCCACAGCAACCACATAAGTAGCAACAGTTAGCAATCAGTATGTTTTAGTTTTTAAGCGGAATTTGCCTGAGCGCGAGAACTAAAGCCATGTAATATTTCAAACCGACTAAAAATGGCAACAACGGTTATACAAATCATCTATAATAGTAATTTAGGACATCTAATACAAATAAAGTTTGGAAAGAATGATTGCACAATTGCACGCGCTCTTTCTAGCCCCATTACGGCCGATGTGGGACCTACAGCGGTTTTGTGTGGGCAGCCCCAATTGGGCTGGGTGTTGTTTTTGAAACAAAATCCCACTTGCTGTTGCACGTGCCTTCAAATTCCACACAAGGGACCGATTTTGGTATCATGGGGGCCAGCGCGCCTCCCAGCCCTATTACGGCCCATGTGGGATATAAAGCAGTTTTGTGTGGGCAGCCTAAATTGGACTAGGGGTTGTTTTTGAACCTAAAGCCCACCTGCTGTTGCACGTGCCTTCAGATTCCCCACAAGGGACCGATTTTGATACCATGCTGGCACGCCCGCCTTCCCGCCCCACTACAGCCGATGTGGGACCTAAAGCGGATTAGCTATGGCCGCCTCATTTCGGCTTCACGAGGGCTTGCCCAAATTGAGTTTTTATTCACCTGCACCTGCCCTCAAGTAACTACAAGGGGCCGATTGGGATAGCATGTGGGCATGTCCGTCTTTTTTGCCCCACGACGGCCGATGTAGGTCCCACAAAGATTTAATGGGGGCTGCCTCATTTCGGATCTATGAGGGCTTTCTTATAAAGAGCACACATTTAGGTTGGATTGTCCTCAAATAACCGACAAGGGCCCTTGTGGTCTGGATGCAGAAATGTGCTCTGCATTAGCCCGAGCAACGCCGCTATGGGACCCATGCATTAGGAGCAGAGGCAAGCCCAAATGGAGCTTGCCCACTTTTACCCCATCAAGAACCGATGCAGGTTTTATAATGGTTGCCCCAGCCCCACTTGCCTACATCGGACATGCTGGGGCCGGACATTCTGTGCTACCTGGGTGAGTTCATCAATTTTTAGTTCTCCACTTCTAACCTTGTGTTCTCCTTCTGCGTTTTAACCAACGATCTTCAGATCGCTTTTTGCTAACTGCGCCGCAGATCCATACACCCGGCCTCTGGTATCGCTATACTGTAGGGCATCAGGGAGAGTGACTCTGCCCGCATCGACATCTGGAAGGATACCACGATATTCAAGTATAATATTTTATCAACCGCTGAATATGACGACGTCCAGAGGTGCGGAAAAGAAACGTGCCAGCTCCAAAACTGAGCTCCATCCCGGTTACTGAACCGTCCTTCGTATGCAACTACGAATGTCCTCGTTTATTCATCATTTGCGGAGGTGCGAGCTGCGAGTGTAATGTACCGGACGCCCCCTACAAGCCGGGATCTAAGCCCAGGAAGCAATCCTTAGGTACAGACCCCAGCACATCAGAGCAGTCTCCGACTACAAGGCCTGCCTCCCGAGTGTGGCCCTCTCCCTGACTACAAGCTAACAAGTAAAGTTGGTGTAAGCGCAATTAATATACCGGTACCTACAACATCGGTCCGGGTTTACCAACAGCAAGATCCACTACGTTTCCACGGCCTGCCACATCAGGACGCCGAGGACTGACTGGAGCAGTTCGACCGGGTAGCCGTCTTTACCGCCTGGAACGCTGACTCCAAGCTGCGCTGTTTTCTTTGCACTGGGAGATCCTGCGAGGATATGGGTCGGAAATCTCGAATGTGGACTCCTAACATCGGACATATTTAAGGCGCAATTCTTGAGTCCGTTCACCAGCACACTTCGCAAAGAAAAAGCAAAACAGCTCCTAAACAGCCGAATACGGCATCTAAACGAAATTGTGTCGGTATATATACTCCGAAGAAATGAAGCGACTCTTTCGACCATGTCGGAAGATAAGAAAGTACGCCTTTGAAGAAAGGAAGAGGAGTTGTTTGCTTACCTAGTGCGAAGTCCACCAGCGACCGTAGGTGAATTTATTAGTGAAGCGACCACCATCGAAAAGGCGTTTGATAAGCGCGCCCGACAGTACTAGCGCACTATACTGTGTCCAAGATGGGTACCAGTGCAGGTGAAGCCATGCAGGTTTTCACGGAATCGTCGCATGATACGATTCGAGAAACATTTAGATGGCGAGATACCTGCCGATACCACTAAATCCACAGATTTCCACGGTTTCTGACATTATCCGCGAAGAAATTCAACAGGCGCTCGGCGTGCCCGCACCCGTCGCAGATACACCGCCGCCCCACACTGAGTTGCGCCGCTGCCACCAGCTATGCGTGCCATCTTCGCTGCCATCCTACTAGCCACGTCCACCACCCACGCCTCTGTGTTTATTTATTCGTTTATTCAAATAACGTACGGGCTTCTTGTGCATAGGAATATTGTGTCAGTGATGCATACAAATGATGGAGCAAATACAACAAATAAATAAAAAAGTTACACAATGGTTATGAGAATGTATTGAAACACAAAGCACTAAATGGAAAGAAACAATTACAAAAAATATAAAATAAGGCTACATGGTACAAAATACAAGTACTAGTTAAGGCTAACAAGATGGTAATAATATGAATTTTATACGTCAAAAAGTTATTGTTTCTAAGAGCGCATAGACCAAATATTAGGCAGTTATGTCAGTTATGTTTTCTCTGAACGCTGTTCCAGACTGTGCAAGCATTCTCTAGTTTGAGTCTGGTTACGCTGTAGTATGCCAACTGCTTTATCCTGGAAGGAATATTTTTAAGTTTGTGGCGAAGAAGACAAAGTTTTCTCTAGGAGGATGTGCATGTTTGGCAATATGACTGTTCCAAATTAGATTGTTAATTGTAGTAACACCAAGGTAAATTAGTATATTCATTAACTTCTACAACAAGATGCGATGGGAGGGTGTATGGAAATGAATATACTAGTTTATTGTTGGTGATTTTCATAAAAACAGAGTTTGCGTTATTAAGCTGCATATTTCATTTACTGCACCATGTGTGGATTTTCTGGAAGTTAGTTTTGAGGAGTTGAGGAGGGGTAGCCACCTCGTCAAGCTGCAGCGAACGGTAGATTTTGTGGCTGCTCCTTCCTTGCACTCAAGGAAAATAAAATGAATTTGAATTTGATCTTTAGGGCTGCTTATTTCGTTGAACAAAATGTAATCAGCGGCAAAGCGCCTGATGTGGACCGGTTCGGATATAACAGTAACGATATCATTCATATATATCAGAAATAACAACGGCCCTAGTACACTTTCTTGCCGGACGCCTCAAGAAACTGGTAATGAATTTGAATTATAACCATCAATGTTAACAAACGGTACACTGTTTGTGAGATATATGACGAAATCTATGTGACTACAAATGTATTGTGCTAGAATTGAAGCCTAGGCATTCTCTTCGTTTCTACCGTAAATAACCAGAGTTTCAAATCTTCTTGGCTATCTGCTGACAGTAGGGTATCGTCCGCATACATTAAACCGGGGACCATTGCTCTACGACCTTGACACCTAATCTATATGACGGATTAAAACCTAAATTACTTTCTGGTAGCCCTTATTTCATATTTGCCTTAAAAAAACATCAACACCAGTGGTGATAGAGGGCAACCTGCTCTTAATACTTTGCATCCCTCATCAGTTTTTGTACTTCTTATTCCTCCCATGTAATTTGTATTTTATTAACGTGGTATATTTCCTACAGAGAATTTGTTATCTCAATCACCGAGGTCTTGATCTGTTGTTATGTTCCGCAGGAGTTCCTTGTTTGCATTGTCATACACCTTGTTTATGTCTAGGAAGACTAAATCGACCACTGCCGCGCGGCATCTGCCAGCAGTTTCCAAGACTAAGCGGCGCAAAGAGCACGCGCTATCGCCGCCGTGTGGAGCTGTTGACCTCGTATCCGGCACCGATGAGGCCGCTCCGCTGCACTGTGTCATCTGCGGGCGCTTCTTATCTGAGGAGGGGCCAGCAGCACTGTGACTGCCTTCATGGCGTGTCGCGGCAATGGGTGGCGAGCAGAGCCGGCAGTTCTCGCTTCGTCTTGTCCTGCCTCGCTTCTTGTACTCTGCACACCTTCTTCTTCACACACGTTGCAAACTTTATTTGCAAAGGTATGTATGTCTGAAAACATACAATATTGCCTCGCATAGTGCCTCACAGTCTTCCAGTTTCTTGCCTATACGCGCTTTCCCTCCACCGCCACCGCTGCCCATTTGAAACCTCCCCCTCCAAAATGTCCCTGACACCTTCGTGTCGTCTAGAACCGACTGCAGCGTCATCAAGGCTCGCAGACAGGCATGTAGGATTCAAAGGAGAGGAAAACGTACCTGATAACACTTAATCGAGCTTTCGCCCTGTGAACTAGGTTATCTACATATGAGTCTAACCTAGCAACACAGCATAGCCAAGCATAACAAAACTTTCGCTTGCATACCCGGGATTAGCCGAGCGAAACAGCAGCAACTTTCGGCAGTAGTAATTGGAGACTTGATCGGTAAGAAATGAAATATCTTTCAGAACTCATGAGACGATTTTTTTTTAAATCTATGCCGTTTTTCGCGCTTAGATCGGGGAACCCAATCGAGGCGGTCCTTAGGGTGCAGGACAGTAGTCCAAGGTTCGTAATTATAGCTGCCGTAAAAATACAGCCGCATGCTCTGGGTGCAACAAATAACATCTGACAAATTAAATGTCGGGCTCGTATGTGACACATACGCATTATATACACATTTTGTCTAAGTGAAATACTGCGTCACGTAGCGTTCTGTGTAAATTAGTTTTACGACATTAGGCATTATCTAAGCTCTGGATTGAATGTGCTTACTTGGCTTGTGCACTTAATCTGTATGGGTGTAAAATCGCAGTTCTGTAGACAAACGCTATTTATTAGGCAATTTTGCAAATTGCTGTCGTTTCCGAGTGACCTAGACAAATCAGAAGCCAAGTTAGACTTTCGCCGTTTAGGAACAAGCACTAAATTGTGTCCATATCGCATTGCAGGTTCAATGGTTCCATTAACGTTCAATTAATTTAGAGGTTCGACATTCATCAGCATCGAACAACAGTTTCTTGGTCAATGCAAACCACTGTCGCTTATCTAAGTCAGGGCAAAAAGGAGTTCTAGAACGGACAGTTGCAGTAATCCACTTTATAAACTTGTACACGTAGTCGCAGTTGCATTCAAAAATTAAAGTAACGAACAGGTGGTTGTAAATGTAGGAACGAAGCCAATCAAGTTTAATGGGATGAAGACCACGACAAAACAACTTATGCAGAATCAGAATTACATATTCCATTACTTTTTCGCATATGTAGGCTTCACTGTTAAGGAAAAAGAAGCAGATCAATTACTACACCAATGCCGCTGATTCAGCAGAACAGCAGATGCACGATATAAAATAATGGAGAACAACGTTTTCATTGATAAACTTCGAAAACTTCGCCTCAGAGAAAAGACAGCTTGCAAAATACTCATGATCTCCATGATGTACCGTCACAATTGTCTCAACAATAAACTTGTCGAAAAATTTGGTCTCGAAAAGAAAGGACAAGTGCAAAATGCTCATTTTCTCCAAGGAGTTATCTGACAACGTTCTAAACGACAACGTGCCCGAAAACGTGATAGGCAACTAACCCGAAGACGTTTTTCAATCGATATGCCATTTTACAACGCTAACGTGTTTCAAATAGGGCCAAGAATCCAAAGCTCATATTTTTTAAACGAGATGACTTCTTTATGGGAATTTAAGATGACTGAGGATTTCCAGAGAAAAAAAAAACAGGCACTACAGGTAGAAGAAATCTTCGTATCTTTAACGAATTTTCAGACTTTATAAGGGCCAATTAAGACATAGTAACAGACTCACGAGCTTGTGCAAGGCAACTAAGATGCATAGGTGCAGATCAGGCTCTCTCGTTTATAGCAAATAAATCATCAGCAATTAGTCTGGAGACTGCCACCGATTCACGACCATTAATTTCTATAATTTTATACATTTCCTTGAATCACAACGCAATTTAGAAATCTGTTCATATCGGCTTTCTTTTGTTTCAATTTACAGTGTACTACGAACTCGCATGTTCACTGCAATACAGTTGGCGCATGTTTGGTGTTATCGATTTTGCAATTGCGTTGGTTTATATAAAGACTACTGACAACTTGAGATCTGGTTAGTATGGATCTAAAGGGATGGTTCTACTTTATGTCGGAGTTAGTTCAAGTTTGAGTCATTTATCAGAGATTGTATTGCTTTACGAGGCACTTTTATTATACTTCAGTAGCCAGCTTAATACAATTACCTTCTGGCTTTCAATCATACAAAAAAGTAAGTAAACCTAGTAAAGAATACAACTGTGATGATGGTGATTGTGGCGAGTGTGCGGGTGGCTCGAAAGGAAGTGAAGTGTGGCCGCGTGCGGGGCGGGCCAGTGCGCGTGAGTTTGTTCCGACAAGCGAACGGGTCGGACGTTCCTGGGCGTCGCTGGCGGCGGAGTTCATCGTCCTGGGCCTGGCGTACAAGGCCGGCTCGCCAGCACCTGCCGGGCACCTGGTCCGGGTCTGGTACTGCCCAGCTCCATCGTGCCTGGCCGCCACACTTGTGCTGCCGCACTGGTGCCGCACTTTCCAGTGGTGGTGGTAGTGGTTGATTTATTTTTTTTTTAAATAATCAAAAAGAAGAAAAAGAGTGTTGCCGGCCGCGGCAACTGCTATCTAAAAAACTGAAGCACTTGAGCTGCGGCCGGCGGGAAGGAAAAGGGGATAGGGAGAGGATAGCAAGGGGAAGTAGAGAGGGGAGCGATAGGAAGAAAGGACAGGGGAGCTTTGTACATTATTTACAAAGTAAAGACAGTCAACGAGTTCGCATCGCTCGCGCGCAAGTGTCCGAGCACTGTCCACGAATGCCAGCGCGCGAGCGGCCCCTGCAATTGTTTAGAAAATATATACACATAGTCGCGCGCACGTAGCGTCCTGTCGCAGACAGATCGCGCGCGCGACGCAATGCACCAGCTGCCGGGGTGGGGCGCCCGGCAGCATACGTCCAAGGTAGCACACACGGAGCATTCAGGTCACGCACGCACTACCTGGCGAAGAGCAAGCGAGGCTTCAAGCCCGCCCGCTCGATGAACGCACAGAGGCTCACCATTGCCCTGTCACGGGTGCGCGCACTGCCTCGCGGCCACAGGAGCGTCTCGATGCTGTCCGGGATGATTCCGAGCGCCCTATAAGCCGCGAGCATCTCGCGACGTGGCTCTGCGGATGCGGTACAGCGAAGCAGCATGTGCTCCAATGTCTCCACTGCACCGCAATAACCACACACGTCGCTCGACGATAGTCCGTGGCGCACGCGTCTTACCCCGGGCCACACGCAGCCGACGCGCACTCGGATGAGCATTGCACGCTGTAGGCGCGACAATGAGCGCGCGCCGACAGCAGGGATGCGCTCTCCTCGCGCGATGCGTGGGTCCGGGTGTTGCGACGGAGGTGGTCATAGATTACCGCGCGCACGTCCTCCAGAGCGAGAAGTTCGCCGCTGGGAGGGAGTTGATGTGCGGCGGTGGCGAGTTCATCGGCTTGCTCATTGCCGTGTATGCCGCAATGGCCGGGCACCCACTGCGCGCGAATGCTGCACTTTCGTTCTGCGAGGTGCTCGAGGCGCTCGCGTATCGCGCACAGCAGCGGTGTGCCACGGCCGGGAGTCTGCAGGCGGCTGAGGGCGGCGCGGGAATCACACAGCAGTGCACACCTGGGAGGTGGCGGAGCCATGGTGAGCAATAGGTCAAGGCCCAGGCGAAGGCCCAGTAGTTCCGCCGTGGTCGAAGAGCCCAGGTGTGTCACTCTTTGCTGGCGGTGCAACTGCAGGGCAGGGATGGTGGCCGCTGCGGCGAGCGAGCAGCTTTCTCTCGCCACGGAGCCGTCAGTGAAAACAAGCAGGTGGTCGCTTAGTTGCTCGTGAAACAGGCTCTGGCTAGCTGTTGCACCGCACAGAGTGGTGTGCTGCGTTTTCCCGCGATGCCAATGATCTCGCGCTGTACCTCCGTCGTGAGGGGCCAGGGGAAGCAGAGGCCGTAGGGGGGCGTGGCACGCGTCAGCTGGTCATACTCCTGCAGCGCCGCACCCATTCTAGAGCGTGGGAAATTCCGAAGGCGCTGCAGGAGTTCGCCGCCATCTGGTGCGCGGTGAAGGCGGTCGATGTGGTGCAGCGCTCGCTGTGTGGCCTGTAGCTGCAGTGGCCACGCGCCTGCCTCGGCGAGTGTCGCTTCGCATTGAGAGTTACTCGGCAGGCCAAGGCAGGTTCGCAGCGCTTTGCGATGCTGCACCTCCAGTGCTCTCCACGATGGTTTGCGCACCGTCACGAGTGGCAGTGCGTAGAGAATCGCCCCCACGGCTGCTGCGTTGTAGAGGCGCAGCGCAGCCTTCTGGGAAATCCCCTGGCCCCGGGCGGTGAGCTTGTGCACGGCGGCGGTGGTCCTCTTCATCTGCTGGCATGCCCTGGTCACCGCGGGACGGAAGGAAAGGCGCTGGTCGATATCTAGGCCCAGGTACCGCACAGAGCTTTTCCACGGCAGCGGCATCCCAGCCAACGTTAGCGGTGAAAGGCGGGAGCCCCTGCGAGCGCCGCAGGCCATGGCCGCGGACTTGCCCGGGCAGAGCGCCAGACCGAGATCACGCAACCGGGCGTCTATCGCGCAAAGGGCCCCCTGAAGGCACTCTCTGACGCGGGGAGCCTCGCCCGGCGGCCCCAGGCACCACAGTGCGATGTCGTCCGCGTACATGGAGATGTACACACGGTGCCGGTTGACTGCAGGCAGACAGCCCGGCACCGCCGACATCGCCACATTGAATAGAAACGGCGACAACACCGATCCTTGCGGAACGCCTAGATCCACCGGACGGGGTCGCGAGAGAGCCCCTCCTACACGCACGCGAATAGTGCGCGCGTTGAGGAAGCCCTGCACATAGCGCAACAAGCGCCCGTTCACGCCTGCCTCTTCCAGCCTCGCGAGGATCACCGCACGGCGGACGTTGTCAAACGCACTCGACACGTCGAGCAGCAACAGCAGTGCGACCTGCCGCGCCGCTTCGGCGTGCTCGAGCGCAGAAACCACGTCTGCGATTGAGTCCGCCGTGCAGCGCATCCCTCGAAAGCCTGTCTGACACTCATCGAACAAGTCCGCCTCCGCGGCCCGCGTGTGTAACCGCTGGAGCGCCATATGCTCCATCACCTTACAGGCCGCCGACGTCAGCGCCACAGGGCGATATCCGCTGAGCTCCGTGGGTGAGCGACCTGGCTTCGGTAGCGGGCAGACGACCGCTGTGCGCCACTCCTCCGGTAGCTCCCCGCGTTCCCACACCAGGTTCAGTTGCCGCAGAAGGACTTGACGTTGCTCCGCGTCCAGGTTGCGTAGCATCTGGTAGGTCACCCCGTCGGGCCCGGGCGCTGAGCGGCGGGTGCAGCGGCGCAGGGCGTTATTCAGTTCCACCGCTGTGAAGAGCGCGTTGCACGGGCCGTCGTCCGGGGCGGAGGAAAGGACATTGGCATCGGGGCTCGGGCTCGGTGTAGTCGCTGCGATGGCAGCGGTGCTCGCGGGGCATTGCGGCGCAAACCGGTCAGCGAACCGCTCAGCTAGTTGTTGGGTTGCTTGGCCGCTTGAGATGGCGAGAGCGGCGAGGGGCGAACTGCTCAGCTAGTTGTTGGGTTGTTTGGCCGCTTGAGATGGCGAGAGCGGCGAGGGGCTGAGGGTTCGCCTGAGGTGTAGTGATGCGCCGCAGGGTGGTGAAGAGCCGCCGGGAGCTGCGATCCTTCTCCATCGTATTGCACAGAGAAGCCCACTGCCGGCGGTAGAGCTTGTTAGCGTGCCGCCTTGCTGCCGCGTCCAGCCGATTGTAAACCGTCCAGTCTTCCGGTCTGTCCGTCCGTAGCGCCCTGCGTTCTGCGATGTCTTTCTTGTCACGCAGATCGAGCAGCTTCTTGTCGGGTGTTGGCTGACCAGCTCGCACTTCTGCGTGACGAGTGGCTGCGAGAGCGCTCCGGACGAGACTGGTGAAGAAATCGGCACCGGATGCAGCGGCGGCGTCTACCTCACGGCGAAAGTGGTCCCAATCTACTATTGAGTAGGTACGCATGGGGCGCGCTTCTTTAGCAGTGGGCTCTATGGTGATGGAGAAGTGGTCCGAGCCCCAGAGAGATGGTGCACGATGCCAGGTCGCCTCGATGCCGCTGGACGCGAACGCTATGTCGATGCAGGAGCCGGGCGAACCGCGTCGTCGGAAGGTGGGCTGGCCAGTGTTGAGGGCGGCGAGTCCCAGCTGTGTTGCCGTGTTGTGCAAGTCGTCACCGCGCCGATCATTGCGCGCACTTCCCCACGCACAATGATGAGCATTGAAGTCCCCAACGATTAGTTGGCGTGGGGCACAACACGTCGACAGTGCACGGAAACACAACACATTCCAGGCCACAGCTGGGCGCACATAAACACTTGCCACTGATGTGTCAACACCTCCGACGCGCACTGTCACTGCCACGCACTCCTGGGCGTTGCTCGTCGCCGCCGCCGTGTCGACGAGAGCGTGCTGAACGTCGCGCCGCACATACATAGAGGCCCGAGATTTACCAGGTCGGTGGTTCGGGTCGCCGCAGGGGATTGCTGTACATGACACCTCCTCACAATTTGTTGGTGAATGGTAG
The DNA here is from genome assembly GCF_055883805.1 of Amblyomma maculatum. NCBI lineage: Eukaryota > Metazoa > Arthropoda > Arachnida > Ixodida > Ixodidae > Amblyomma > Amblyomma maculatum. Next base: position 94,749,051 of record NC_139346.1, on the reverse strand, counting down.
CCAACGTATCCGGGCAGCCGCATTTGGGGCTCCCCTTCCCAGAGGCGGACGTACGTCTCCTGTAGCGCGATTACCTCTGGTTGCTCTGATGTTATGCGCGAGCGGAGCTCGGGATATCGCGCCGCGAGGGAACGCACGTTCCACTGCAGGACTGAGGGAATGCGTGGGGCTGCCCGGCGACTAGCCATGGTGTTGGCTGTTTAGTGTAGGAGGGCCTGTCGCTTCCTCGCAGATGCGGCGACCCTCAGAGCCCTCCGGTAGCAATACGCTGAGTGCGCGCAGCGCGGCCTGTAGGCGCGCAATTAGGGCATCACGCGCATCCGGAGGGCCGCCAACGGAGGTGGTGGAAACGGGCCTTGCGTGGGTAAGGGGCTGCTGCTGTTGCTGCTGCTGCGGCTGCTGCTGCGGCTGCCGGGACTGTCGCCTCTGGGACTGCTGCTGCTGGGACTGCTGCTGGGGCCGCCGTCGCTGCTGCTGCTGCAGCTGCCGCGGTTGCGGCTGTTTGCTGAGGCTCGCAACATGCGCGTAGCTGCGCTTGCTTCCTTGTTGTTGCAGGGCTGGCGAGACCGTCTCTTCCAGAACAACAGCGCGCACGGCCCGCCGCGAGAGAGGCACTTCTGACGTAGCCAATATAGTAGCGACATGCCTCTCTCGCTGCCAGTGAGGACATGCCGGGTCTGTGGCCGCATGCCGGCCGCCGCAGTTTGAGCAGCGTGGTTTCCTACTAGTGCACGCGTCGATGTCGTGTGGTCCACCGCAGCGGGTACAGCGCGCGGCAGCTCTGCAGGCCTCGGTGGCATGTCCCAGGCTGGAGCAGCGGCAACACTGCAGTGGCCGCGGGCGGCAGGGCCGGACGGGGAGACGCCGCCTGTATATCGATACATGTGACGGCGGCGTCGGCGCCGCAAACCGGAGAAGCAGCGTGCTTCCCGACAGCGACGCCGATGTCACAGCCACTGTTGTCTCTATAGCAGCAAGCAGCTGATCTGCCGAGCGACGCGCGTCAACGCCGAATACGAGTCCGGTGGACTGATTGCGAGGGGCTGGTTCCTTAGCGCGCACTGCCAGGCCCCGGATCACAGTTGTGGCGAGCAGCGAGCCAAAGGTGATCTCACATCCAACGTCCACCGCTACCACGTTCCGGCGTGTGTTAACGCGAACCGCCAGCACACCCGGGCGTGGGCTCAGCTCCTCAGCAATCTCCCATCCCTGTTCCTTTGTGATGGCAGCGCCGCGGTCCTCCGGCCGGAACAGAACTGTCCAGTGCAGCCCCTCTTGAGATGGCACAGCAGCAGCAGCTTTCTGGAGGGCAGCCCTGCATCTCCGTTGGGCTCGGGTTGAGACCTGGCTCCAGGGAATCAGGCCGGTGGCTTCCTGTGAGCACGCGGGTGCCATGGGGGGGTGGCTCTCTTCGCTGTCAAGCGGGCGTACGAACGGACGGCCGTTCGTCTGGTCCCGCGTCGGGCTCAGGCTGGCTGCAGCATGCTCACGGGCGGTGTCCGTTGGCGCCTGCTGCTCATCCTCAGCCTGCGTCCTCGCCATCAGCTGATCATTCGTAGTGCTGGTTTCCCTTCCTTCGAGAGCGGAGGGAAGACGGCCGGCAGGTGTGAGAGGGGAGGCAGAAGGGGTGACGCATAGCGCTTCGCGCTTAGCAGCAGATTCCTCCCCACTGCTGCCATTGTCCTCCTCTATCTCCCCTGAGTTGGTGGAACGACGCCTCTTGCGATGGGTCGTCTCATCCATGGCATTGTCCGCATTGTTGAGGGCCTCCTGAACAATAGCTGCCCCGGCTGCAGGAATGTGGTCCCCGCCGGCTGGTGGCTGCAGGCGCTGCGCCGAGCTGGCAATGCGGGCTTCCTCGTGCTCACCCGCTTGCGCCGCCATCCCTGCAACACGTGGTGGAAGGGCCATGGTTCGCAGAGTCTCCTTCGCCGTCTCTGGGGTTAGGGCAGCGCGCTGAGCTGCACGCTGCACGCATTCAATCCATCTCCCCAAAAGCGGGGACGCATCGAAAGACCTGTCGCGGCGGGCGCTGTGCGAGCGAAATCCACCTTGGTGTATTTTCGCCTGCTTTCGCGGCCCGCGGCGGCGGGTTTCTTGGGAGGGCTCCATGGCCGGGGCCCCCGGGAGGTGATTATCCCAGGTCCAGGCCAGGGGCGTGCGAGACGATCGGGCGCTAGGTGGAGGCCCAACACGAGTTGCCGAAGCGCGCGGCCAGTCCAGTCCGAAGTCGAGGGAGCATGAAAAAACACGTCCTGCTCCATCGGAGGTCGGCGAGAGAGTCGCACTTTGCAGTACCCGGGCGTGACGCGGTACCCTGCGGTACACCGCAGTACCCCGGACTGTGAAGCAGACGCCGGACACAGACGCCGGAGCGTGGCCTGCCGCGCTACCGAGTCCTCGGGCGACTGGCGTGAACGGAGCACCGGCGGACTCGCCTGCACCGGCATCTAGTCCACGAGCGGAAAACCAGAAGTAGGACGGTTTTGTGTTGGGACATATCCTATTGGGATTGGGAGATCACCTCCGCGCGCCCACGCGCGGAGGTGATCTCGGATGCCATGGGCGACATAGCATTTTTTTCTGACATATTTCCTTTTCACCGGTTCCAGTGTCGGCTGAAGCGAGCATATCCTGCAGGTGCAGCTTAGATACGTGTGCAGCCTCGGTACAGATCTGTATCACTTGCTTCTTTATTCGTGAGCTTCAAATATATTTTTCTCTTCAAGTACCGTCGCTCTTCATTGTTTGTACGAAACAGCCTTCTCCGAATGGGCATTGGATTTATTACTCCGTCACCTTGCAAGCACAGAACAGTTGCATCTTACCTGTACTCACCTATGGGGCTGGAACGTGGTGGCTAACGAAGAGGGTTCGACGTAAGTTGAAGACAACGCAGAGGGCTTTGGAACGAAATATGGTAAGAGACAGGGAGCGTGTAGAGTGGGTCCGAGAATTAACTCGAGTTACTCATATTCTAGTGGAAATCATGAAGAAAAAAAGTATTGGGCAGGACATATAGTGCGAAGAGAGGATAACCGATGGCCGCTTAGGGTAAGAAACTGGATTTCAAGAAAAAAAAGCGTAGCAGAGACCAGATAGCACAAAGTGGGGGGGGGGGTCCGATTTAGGCAATGCAGGACAGCCCCGGTGGCCGAAGTAGGCCTAAAGGAGGCTGTCCACAAAGCCCCGATGGGCGCCACTAGGGATCGATGCAGGCAGCCCTTGCGCGGCTGCCCACATTTTTCCCGCATTGCCAAAAGGGCACATGCCGCCAACTCACCCGATGGTCCTGCTTTGGACAGATGCGGGCAGCGGCTCTGGATGAGCATTTATTTTTTATTTCGGTTAGCCCCTCAGATAATGACATAGGATCGATGCAGGTTCGATAGCACAAGTCGCACTTGGTCTTGCCCACATTTTTCTCATAGGGGTCCGACGCAGGTAATTGGTGTGAAGCCCTAGTCCAAGTTCTTCTAATCAATATTTTTGCACATATTCAAGTAATTATTTTATACATGTTTGCCCTTTCTAAACTGCCACAATATTAAATTTTACAATAATTCAAAACATTAATCTAGCCTAAAAGACTTTATGTATATCTTGTCCAGGTTATGGAGATGTATGTTCTGAACAGTGATATTTTGCCGAGAGTTTCAGGCTATCCACAGCAACCACATAAGGAGCAACAGTTAGCAATCAGTATGTTTTAGTTTTTAAGCGGAATTTGCCTGAGCGCGAGAACTAAAGCCATGTAATATTTCAAACCGACTAAAAATGGCAACAACGGTTATACAAATCATCTATAATAGTAATTTAGGACATCTAATACAAATAAAGTTTGGAAAGAATGATTGCACAATTGCACGCGCTCTTTCTAGCCCCATTACGGCCGATGTGGGACCTACAGCGGTTTTGTGTGGGCAGCCCCAATTGGGCTGGGTGTTGTTTTTGAAACAAAATCTCACTTGCTGTTGCACGTGCCTTCAAATTCCACACAAGGGACCGATTTTGGTATCATGGGGGCCAGCGCGCCTCCCAGCCCTATTACGGCCCATGTGGGATATAAAGCAGTTTTGTGTGGGCAGCCTAAATTGGACTAGGGGTTGTTTTTGAACCTAAAGCCCACCTGCTGTTGCACGTGCCTTCAGATTCCCCACAAGGGACCGATTTTGATACCATGCTGGCACGCCCGCCTTCCCGCCCCACTACAGCCGATGTGGGACCTAAAGCGGATTAGCTATGGCCGCCTCATTTCGGCTTCACGAGGGCTTGCCCAAATTGAGTTTTTATTCACCTGCACCTGCCCTCAAGTAACTACAAGGGGCCGATTGGGATAGCATGTGGGCATGTCCGTCTTTTTTGCCCCACGACGGCCGATGTAGGTCCCACAAAGATTTAATGGGGGCTGCCTCATTTCGGATCTATGAGGGCTTTCTTATAAAGAGCACACATTTAGGTTGGATTGTCCTCAAATAACCGACAAGGACCCTTGTGGTCTGGATGCAGAAATGTGCTCTGCATTAGCCCGAGCAACGCCGCTATGGGACCCATGCATTAGGAGCAGAGGCAAGCCCAAATGGAGCTTGCCCACTTTTACCCCATCAAGAACCGATGCAGGTTTTATAATGGTTGCCCCAGCCCCACTTGCCTACATCGGACATGCTGGGGCCGGACATTCTGTGCTACCTGGGTGAGTTCATCAATTTTTAGTTCTCCACTTCTAACCTTGTGTTCTCCTTCTGCGTTTTAACCAACGATCTTCAGATCGCTTTTTGCTAACTGCGCCGCAGATCCATACACCCGGCCTCTGGTATCGCTATACTGTAGGGCATCAGGGAGAGTGACTCTGCCCGCATCGACATCTGGAAGGATACCACGATATTCAAGTATAATATTTTATCAACCGCTGAATATGACGACGTCCAGAGGTGCGGAAAAGAAACGTGCCAGCTCCAAAACTGAGCTCCATCCCGGTTACTGAACCGTCCTTCGTATGCAACTACGAATGTCCTCGTTTATTCATCATTTGCGGAGGTGCGAGCTGCGAGTGTAATGTACCGGACGCCCCCTACAAGCCGGGATCTAAGCCCAGGAAGCAATCCTTAGGTACAGACCCCAGCACATCAGAGCAGTCTCCGACTACAAGGCCTGCCTCCCGAGTGTGGCCCTCTCCCTGACTACAAGCTAACAAGTAAAGTTGGTGTAAGCGCAATTAATATACCGGTACCTACAACATCGGTCCGGGTTTACCAACAGCAAGATCCACTACGTTTCCACGGCCTGCCACATCAGGACGCCGAGGACTGACTGGAGCAGTTCGACCGGGTAGCCGTCTTTACCGCCTGGAACGCTGACTCCAAGCTGCGCTGTTTTCTTTGCACTGGGAGATCCTGCGAGGATATGGGTCGGAAATCTCGAATGTGGACTCCTAACATCGGACATATTTAAGGCGCAATTCTTGAGTCCGTTCACCAGCACACTTCGCAAAGAAAAAGCAAAACAGCTCCTAAACAGCCGAATACGGCATCTAAACGAAATTGTGTCGGTATATATACTCCGAAGAAATGAAGCGACTCTTTCGACCATGTCGGAAGATAAGAAAGTACGCCTTTGAAGAAAGGAAGAGGAGTTGTTTGCTTACCTAGTGCGAAGTCCACCAGCGACCGTAGGTGAATTTATTAGTGAAGCGACCACCATCGAAAAGGCGTTTGATAAGCGCGCCCGACAGTACTAGCGCACTATACTGTGTCCAAGATGGGTACCAGTGCAGGTGAAGCCATGCAGGTTTTCACGGAATCGTCGCATGATACGATTCGAGAAACATTTAGATGGCGAGATACCTGCCGATACCACTAAATCCACAGATTTCCACGGTTTCTGACATTATCCGCGAAGAAATTCAACAGGCGCTCGGCGTGCCCGCACCCGTCGCAGATACACCGCCGCCCCACACTGAGTTGCGCCGCTGCCACCAGCTATGCGTGCCATCTTCGCTGCCATCCTACTAGCCACGTCCACCACCCACGCCTCTGTGTTTATTTATTCGTTTATTCAAATAACGTACGGGCTTCTTGTGCATAGGAATATTGTGTCAGTGATGCATACAAATGATGGAGCAAATACAACAAATAAATAAAAAAGTTACACAATGGTTATGAGAAAGTATTGAAACACAAAGCACTAAATGGAAAGAAACAATTACAAAAAATATAAAATAAGGCTACATGGTACAAAATACAAGTACTAGTTAAGGCTAACAAGATGGTAATAATATGAATTTTATACGTCAAAAAGTTATTGTTTCTAAGAGCGCATAGACCAAATATTAGGCAGTTATGTCAGTTATGTTTTCTCTGAACGCTGTTCCAGACTGTGCAAGCATTCTCTAGTTTGAGTCTGGTTACGCTGTAGTATGCCAACTGCTTTATCCTGGAAGGAATATTTTTAAGTTTGTGGCGAAGAAGACAAAGTTTTCTCTAGGAGGATGTGCATGTTTGGCAATATGACTGTTCCAAATTAGATTGTTAATTGTAGTAACACCAAGGTAAATTAGTATATTCATTAACTTCTACAACAAGATGCGATGGGAGGGTGTATGGAAATGAATATACTAGTTTATTGTTGGTGATTTTCATAAAAACAGAGTTTGCGTTATTAAGCTGCATATTTCATTTACTGCACCATGTGTGGATTTTCTGGAAGTTAGTTTTGAGGAGTTGAGGAGGGGTAGCCACCTCGTCAAGCTGCAGCGAACGGTAGATTTTGTGGCTGCTCCTTCCTTGCACTCAAGGAAAATAAAATGAATTTGAATTTGATCTTTAGGGCTGCTTATTTCGTTGAACAAAATGTAATCAGCGGCAAAGCGCCTGATGTGGACCGGTTCGGATATAACAGTAACGATATCATTCATATATATCAGAAATAACAACGGCCCTAGTACACTTTCTTGCCGGACGCCTCAAGAAACTGGTAATGAATTTGAATTATAACCATCAATGTTAACAAACGGTACACTGTTTGTGAGATATATGACGAAATCTATGTGACTACAAATGTATTGTGCTAGAATTGAAGCCTAGGCATTCTCTTCGTTTCTACCGTAAATAACCAGAGTTTCAAATCTTCTTGGCTATCTGCTGACAGTAGGGTATCGTCCGCATACATTAAACCGGGGACCATTGCTCTACGACCTTGACACCTAATCTATATGACGGATTAAAACCTAAATTACTTTCTGGTAGCCCTTATTTCATATTTGCCTTAAAAAAACATCAACACCAGTGGTGATAGAGGGCAACCTGCTCTTAATACTTTGCATCCCTCATCAGTTTTTGTACTTCTTATTCCTCCCATGTAATTTGTATTTTATTAACGTGGTATATTTCCTACAGAGAATTTGTTATCTCAATCACCGAGGTCTTGATCTGTTGTTATGTTCCGCAGGAGTTCCTTGTTTACATTGTCATACACCTTGTTTATGTCTAGGAAGACTAAATCGACCACTGCCGCGCGGCATCTGCCAGCAGTTTCCAAGACTAAGCGGCGCAAAGAGCACGCGCTATCGCCGCCGTGTGGAGCTGTTGACCTCGTATCCGGCACCGATGAGGCCGCTCCGCTGCACTGTGTCATCTGCGGGCGCTTCTTATCTGAGGAGGGGCCAGCAGCACTGTGACTGCCTTCATGGCGTGTCGCGGCAATGGGTGGCGAGCAGAGCCGGCAGTTCTCGCTTCGTCTTGTCCTGCCTCGCTTCTTGTACTCTGCACACCTTCTTCTTCACACACGTTGCAAACTTTATTTGCAAAGGTATGTATGTCTGAAAACATACAATATTGCCTCGCATAGTGCCTCACAGTCTTCCAGTTTCTTGCCTATACGCGCTTTCCCTCCACCGCCACCGCTGCCCATTTGAAACCTCCCCCTCCAAAATGTCCCTGACACCTTCGTGTCGTCTAGAACCGACTGCAGCGTCATCAAGGCTCGCAGACAGGCATGTAGGATTCAAAGGAGAGGAAAACGTACCTGATAACACTTAATCGAGCTTTCGCCCTGTGAACTAGGTTATCTACATATGAGTCTAACCTAGCAACACAGCATAGCCAAGCATAACAAAACTTTCGCTTGCATACCCGGGATTAGCCGAGCGAAACAGCAGCAACTTTCGGCAGTAGTAATTGGAGACTTGATCGGGAAGAAATGAAATATCTTTCAGAACTCATGAGACGATTTTTTTTAAAATCTATGCCGTTTTTCGCGCTTAGATCGGGGAACCCAATCGAGGCGGTCCTTAGGGTGCAGGACAGTAGTCCAAGGTTCGTAATTATAGCTGCCGTAAAAATACAGCCGCATGCTCTGGGTGCAACAAATAACATCTGACAAATTAAATGTCGGGCTCGTATGTGACACATACGCATTATATACACATTTTGTCTAAGTGAAATACTGCGTCACGTAGCGTTCTGTGTAAATTAGTTTTACGACATTAGGCATTATCTAAGCTCTGGATTGAATGTGCTTACTTGGCTTGTGCACTTAATCTGTATGGGTGTAAAATCGCAGTTCTGTAGACAAACGCTATTTATTAGGCAATTTTGCAAATTGCTGTCGTTTCCGAGTGACCTAGACAAATCAGAAGCCAAGTTAGACTTTCGCCGTTTAGGAACAAGCACTAAATTGTGTCCATATCGCATTGCAGGTTCAATGGTTCCATTAACGTTCAATTAATTTAGAGGTTCGACATTCATCAGCATCGAACAACAGTTTCTTGGTCAATGCAAACCACTGTCGCTTATCTAAGTCAGGGCAAAAAGGAGTTCTAGAACGGACAGTTGCAGTAATCCACTTTATAAACTTGTACACGTAGTCGCAGTTGCATTCAAAAATTAAAGTAACGAACAGGTGGTTGTAAATGTAGGAACGAAGCCAATCAAGTTTAATGGGATGAAGACCACGACAAAACAACTTATGCAGAATCAGAATTACATATTCCATTACTTTTTCGCATATGTAGGCTTCACTGTTAAGGAAAAAGAAGCAGATCAATTACTACACCAATGCCGCTGATTCAGCAGAACAGCAGATGCACGATATAAAATAATGGAGAACAACGTTTTCATTGATAAACTTCGAAAACTTCGCCTCAGAGAAAAGACAGCTTGCAAAATACTCATGATCTCCATGATGTACCGTCACAATTGTCTCAACAATAAACTTGTCGAAAAATTTGGTCTCGAAAAGAAAGGACAAGTGCAAAATGCTCATTTTCTCCAAGGAGTTATCTGACAACGTTCTAAACGACAACGTGCCCGAAAACGTGATAGGCAACTAACCCGAAGACGTTTTTCAATCGATATGCCATTTTACAACGCTAACGTGTTTCAAATAGGGCCAAGAATCCAAAGCTCATATTTTTTAAACGAGATGACTTCTTTATGGGAATTTAAGATGACTGAGGATTTCCAGAGAAAAAAAAAAACAGGCACTACAGGTAGAAGAAATCTTCGTATCTTTAACGAATTTTCAGACTTTATAAGGGCCAATTAAGACATAGTAACAGACTCACGAGCTTGTGCAAGGCAACTAAGATGCATAGGTGCAGATCAGGCTCTCTCGTTTATAGCAAATAAATCATCAGCAATTAGTCTGGAGACTGCCACCGATTCACGACCATTAATTTCTATAATTTTATACATTTCCTTGAATCACAACGCAATTTAGAAATCTGTTCATATCGGCTTTCTTTTGTTTCAATTTACAGTGTACTACGAACTCGCATGTTCACTGCAATACAGTTGGCGCATGTTTGGTGTTATCGATTTTGCAATTGCGTTGGTTTATATAAAGACTACTGACAACTTGAGATCTGGTTAGTATGGATCTAAAGGGATGGTTCTACTTTATGTCGGAGTTAGTTCAAGTTTGAGTCATTTATCAGAGATTGTATTGCTTTACGAGGCACTTTTATTATACTTCAGTAGCCAGCTTAATACAATTACCTTCTGGCTTTCAATCATACAAAAAAGTAAGTAAACCTAGTAAAGAATACAACTGTGATGATGGTGATTGTGGCGAGTGTGCGGGTGGCTCGAAAGGAAGTGAAGTGTGGCCGCGTGCGGGGCGGGCCAGTGCGCGTGAGTTTGTTCCGACAAGCGAACGGGTCGGACGTTCCTGGGCGTCGCTGGCGGCGGAGTTCATCGTCCTGGGCCTGGCGTACAAGGCCGGCTCGCCAGCACCTGCCGGGCACCTGGTCCGGGTCTGGTACTGCCCAGCTCCATCGTGCCTGGCCGCCACACTTGTGCTGCCGCACTGGTGCCGCACTTTCCAGTGGTGGTGGTAGTGGTTGATTTATTTTTTTTTAAATAATCAAAAAGAAGAAAAAGAGTGTTGCCGGCCGCGGCAACTGCTATCTAAAAAACTGAAGCACTTGAGCTGCGGCCGGCGGGAAGGAAAAGGGGATAGGGAGAGGATAGCAAGGGGAAGTAGAGAGGGGAGCGATAGGAAGAAAGGTCAGGGGAGCTTTGTACATTATTTACAAAGTAAAGACAGTCAACGAGTTCGCATCGCTCGCGCGCAAGTGTCCGAGCACTGTCCACGAATGCCAGCGCGCGAGCGGCCCCTGCAATTGTTTAGAAAATATATACACATAGTCGCGCGCACGTAGCGTCCTGTCGCAGACAGATCGCGCGCGCGACGCAATGCACCAGCTGCCGGGGTGGGGCGCCCGGCAGCATACGTCCAAGGTAGCACACACGGAGCATTCAGGTCACGCACGCACTACCTGGCGAAGAGCAAGCGAGGCTTCAAGCCCGCCCGCTCGATGAACGCACAGAGGCTCACCATTGCCCTGTCACGGGTGCGCGCACTGCCTCGCGGCCACAGGAGCGTCTCGATGCTGTCCGGGATGATTCCGAGCGCCCTATAAGCCGCGAGCATCTCGCGACGTGGCTCTGCGGATGCGGTACAGCGAAGCAGCATGTGCTCCAATGTCTCCACTGCACCGCAATAACCACACACGTCGCTCGACGATAGTCCGTGGCGCACCCGTCTTACCCCGGGCCACACGCAGCCGACGCGCACTCGGATGAGCATTGCACGCTGTAGGCGCGACAATGAGCGCGCGCCGACAGCAGGGATGCGCTCTCCTCGCGCGATGCGTGGGTCCGGGTGTTGCGACGGAGGTGGTCATAGATTACCGCGCGCACGTCCTCCAGAGCGAGAAGTTCGCCGCTGGGAGGGAGTTGATGTGCGGCGGTGGCGAGTTCATCGGCTTGCTCATTGCCGTGTATGCCGCAATGGCCGGGCACCCACTGCGCGCGAATGCTGCACTTTCGTTCTGCGAGGTGCTCGAGGCGCTCGCGTATCGCGCACAGCAGCGGTGTGCCACGGCCGGGAGTCTGCAGGCGGCTGAGGGCGGCGCGGGAATCACACAGCAGTGCACACCTGGGAGGTGGCGGAGCCATGGTGAGCAATAGGTCAAGGCCCAGGCGAAGGCCCAGTAGTTCCGCCGTGGTCGAAGAGCCCAGGTGTGTCACTCTTTGCTGGCGGTGCAACTGCAGGGCAGGGATGGTGGCCGCTGCGGCGAGCGAGCAGCTTTCTCTCGCCACGGAGCCGTCAGTGAAAACAAGCAGGTGGTCGCTTAGTTGCTCGTGAAACAGGCTCTGGCTAGCTGTTGCACCGCACAGAGTGGTGTGCTGCGTTTTCCCGCGATGCCAATGATCTCGCGCTGTACCTCCGTCGTGAGGGGCCAGGGGAAGCAGAGGCCGTAGGGGGGCGTGGCACGCGTCAGCTGGTCATACTCCTGCAGCGCCGCACCCATTCTAGAGCGTGGGAAATTCCGAAGGCGCTGCAGGAGTTCGCCGCCGTCTGGTGCGCGGTGAAGGCGGTCGATGTGGTGCAGCGCTCGCTGTGTGGCCTGTAGCTGCAGTGGCCACGCGCCTGCCTCGGCGAGTGTCGCTTCGCATTGAGAGTTACTCGGCAGGCCAAGGCAGGTTCGCAGCGCTTTGCGATGCTGCACCTCCAGTGCTCTCCACGATGGTTTGCGCACCGTCACGAGTGGCAGTGCGTAGAGAATCGCCCCCACGGCTGCTGCGTTGTAGAGGCGCAGCGCAGCCTTCTGGGAAATCCCCTGGCCCCGGGCGGTGAGCTTGTGCACGGCGGCGGTGGTCCTCTTCATCTGCTGGCATGCCCTGGTCGCCGCGGGACGGAAGGAAAGGCGCTGGTCGATATCTAGGCCCAGGTACCGCACAGAGCTTTTCCACGGAAGCGGCATCCCAGCCAACGTTAGCGGTGAAAGGCGGGAGCCCCTGCGAGCGCCGCAGGCCATGGCCGCGGACTTGCCCGGGCAGAGCGCCAGACCGAGATCACGCAACCGGGCGTCTATCGCGCAAAGGGCCCCCTGAAGGCACTCTCTGACGCGGGGAGCCTCGCCCGGCGGCCCCAGGCACCACAGTGCGATGTCGTCCGCGTACATGGAGATGTACACACGGTGCCGGTTGACTGCAGGCAGACAGCCCGGCACCGCCGACATCGCCACATTGAATAGAAACGGCGACAACACCGATCCTTGCGGAACGCCTAGATCCACCGGACGGGGTCGCGAGAGAGCCCCTCCTACACGCACGCGAATAGTGCGCGCGTTGAGGAAGCCCTGCACATAGCGCAACAAGCGCCCGTTCACGCCTGCCTCTTCCAGCCTCGCGAGGATCACCGCACGGCGGACGTTGTCAAACGCACTCGACACGTCGAGCAGCAACAGCAGTGCGACCTGCCGCGCCGCTTCGGCGTGCTCGAGCGCAGAAACCACGTCTGCGATTGAGTCCGCCGTGCAGCGCATCCCTCGAAAGCCTGTCTGACACTCATCGAACAAGTCCGCCTCCGCGGCCCGCGTGTGTAACCGCTGGAGCGCCATATGCTCCATCACCTTACAGGCCGCCGACGTCAGCGCCACAGGGCGATATCCGCTGAGCTCCGTGGGTGAGCGACCTGGCTTCGGTAGCGGGCAGACGACCGCTGTGCGCCACTCCTCCGGTAGCTCCCCGCGTTCCCACACCAGGTTCAGTTGCCGCAGAAGGACTTGACGTTGCTCCGCGTCCAGGTTGCGTAGCATCTGGTAGGTCACCCCGTCGGGCCCGGGCGCTGAGCGGCGGGTGCAGCGGCGCAGGGCGTTATTCAGTTCCACCGCTGTGAAGAGCGCGTTGCACGGGCCGTCGTCCGGGGCGGAGGAAAGGACATTGGCATCGGGGCTCGGGCTCGGTGTAGTCGCTGCGATGGCAGCGGTGCTCGCGGGGCATTGCGGCGCAAACCGGTCAGCGAACCGCTCAGCTAGTTGTTGGGTTGCTTGGCCGCTTGAGATGGCGAGAGCGGCGAGGGGCGAACTGCTCAGCTAGTTGTTGGGTTGTTTGGCCGCTTGAGATGGCGAGAGCGGCGAGGGGCTGAGGGTTCGCCTGAGGTGTAGTGATGCGCCGCAGGGTGGTGAAGAGCCGCCGGGAGCTGCGATCCTTCTCCATCGTATTGCACAGAGAAGCCCACTGCCGGCGGTAGAGCTTGTTAGCGTGCCGCCTTGCTGCCGCGTCCAGCCGATTGTAAACCGTCCAGTCTTCCGGTCTGTCCGTCCGTAGCGCCCTGCGTTCTGCGATGTCTTTCTTGTCACGCAGATCGAGCAGCTTCTTGTCGGGTGTTGGCTGACCAGCTCGCACTTCTGCGTGACGAGTGGCTGCGAGAGCGCTCCGGACGAGACTGGTGAAGAAATCGGCACCGGATGCAGCGGCGGCGTCTACCTCACGGCGAAAGTGGTCCCAATCTACTATTGAGTAGGTACGCATGGGGCGCGCTTCTTTAGCAGTGGGCTCTATGGTGATGGAGAAGTGGTCCGAGCCCCAGAGAGATGGTGCACGATGCCAGGTCGCCTCGATGCCGCTGGACGCGAACGCTATGTCGATGCAGGAGCCGGGCGAACCGCGTCGTCGGAAGGTGGGCTGGCCAGTGTTGAGGGCGGCGAGTCCCAGCTGTGTTGCCGTGTTGTGCAAGTCGTCACCGCGCCGATCATTGCGCGCACTTCCCCACGCACAATGATGAGCATTGAAGTCCCCAACGATTAGTTGGCGTGGGGCACAACACGTCGACAGTGCACGGAAACACAACACATTCCAGGCCACAGCTGGGCGCACATAAACACTTGCCACTGATGTGTCAACACCTCCGACGCGCACTGTCACTGCCACGCACTCCTGGGCGTTGCTCGTCGCCGCCGCCGTGTCGACGAGAGCGTGCTGAACGTCGCGCCGCACATACATAGAGGCCCGAGATTTACCAGGTCGGTGGTTCGGGTCGCCGCAGGGGATTGCCGTACATGACACCTCCTCACAATTTGTTGGTGAATGGTAGCCAACGTATCCGGGCAGCCGCATTTGGGGCTCCCCTTCCCAGAGGCGGACGTACGTCTCCTGTAGCGCGATTACCTCTGGTTGCTCTGATGTTATGCGCGAGCGGAGCTCGGGATATCGCGCCGCGAGGGAACGCACGTTCCACTGCAGGACTGAGGGAATGCGTGGGGCTGCCCGGCGACTAGCCATGGTGTTGGCTGTTTAGTGTAGGAGGGCCTGTCGCTTCCTCGCAGATGCGGCGACCCTCAGAGCCCTCCGGTAGCAATACGCTGAGTGCGCGCAGCGCGGCCTGTAGGCGCGCAATTAGGGCATCACGCGCATCCGGAGGGCCGCCAACGGAGGTGGTGGAAACGGGCCTTGCGTGGGTAAGGGGCTGCTGCTGTTGCTGCTGCTGCGGCTGCTGCTGCGGCTGCCGGGACTGTCGCCTCTGGGACTGCTGCTGCTGGGACTGCTGCTGGGGCCGCCGTCGCTGCTGCTGCTGCAGCTGCCGCGGTTGCGGCTGTTTGCTGAGGCTCGCAACATGCGCGTAGCTGCGCTTGCTTCCTTGTTGTTGCAGGGCTGGCGAGACCGTCTCTTCCAGAACAACAGCGCGCACGGCCCGCCGCGAGAGAGGCACTTCTGACGTAGCCAATATAGTAGCGACATGCCTCTCTCGCTGCCAGTGAGGACATGCCGGGTCTGTGGCCGCATGCCGGCCGCCGCAGTTTGAGCAGCGTGGTTTCCTACTAGTGCACGCGTCGATGTCGTGTGGTCCACCGCAGCGGGTACAGCGCGCGGCAGCTCTGCAGGCCTCGGTGGCATGTCCCAGGCTGGAGCAGCGGCAACACTGCAGTGGCCGCGGGCGGCAGGGCCGGACGGGGAGACGCCGCCTGTATATCGATACATGTGACGGCGGCGTCGGCGCCGCAAACCGGAGAAGCAGCGTGCTTCCCGACAGCGACGCCGATGTCACAGCCACTGTTGTCTCTATAGCAGCAAGCAGCTGATCTGCCGAGCGACGCGCGTCAACGCCGAATACGAGTCCGGTGGACTGATTGCGAGGGGCTGGTTCCTTAGCGCGCACTGCCAGGCCCCGGATCACAGTTGTGGCGAGCAGCGAGCCAAAGGTGATCTCACATCCAACGTCCACCGCTACCACGTTCCGGCGTGTGTTAACGCGAACCGCCAGCACACCCGGGCGTGGGCTCAGCTCCTCAGCAATCTCCCATCCCTGTTCCTTTGTGATGGCAGCGCCGCGGTCCTCCGGCCGGAACAGAACTGTCCAGTGCAGCCCCTCGTGAGATGGCACAGCAGCAGCAGCTTTCTGGAGGGCAGCCCTGCATCTCCGTTGGGCTCGGGTTGAGACCTGGCTCCAGGGAATCAGGCCGGTGGCTTCCTGTGAGCACGCGGGTGCCATGGGGGGGTGGCTCTCTTCGCTGTCAAGCGGGCGTACGAACGGACGGCCGTTCGTCTGGTCCCGCGTCGGGCTCAGGCTGGCTGCAGCATGCTCACGGGCGGTGTCCGTTGGCGCCTGCTGCTCATCCTCAGCCTGCGTCCTCGCCATCAGCTGATCATTCGTAGTGCTGGTTTCCCTTCCTTCGAGAGCGGAGGGAAGACGGCCGGCAGGTGTGAGAGGGGAGGCAGAAGGGGTGACGCATAGCGCTTCGCGCTTAGCAGCAGATTCCTCCCCACTGCTGCCATTGTCCTCCTCTATCTCCCCTGAGTTGGTGGAACGACGCCTCTTGCGATGGGTCGTCTCATCCATGGCATTGTCCGCATTGTTGAGGGCCTCCTGAACAATAGCTGCCCCGGCTGCAGGAATGTGGTCCCCGCCGGCTGGTGGCTGCAGGCGCTGCGCCGAGCTGGCAATGCGGGCTTCCTCGTGCTCACCCGCTTGCGCCGCCATCCCTGCAACACGTGGTGGAAGGGCCATGGTTCGCAGAGTCTCCTTCGCCGTCTCTGGGG
Source organism: Amblyomma maculatum (assembly GCF_055883805.1). Classification (NCBI taxonomy): domain Eukaryota; kingdom Metazoa; phylum Arthropoda; class Arachnida; order Ixodida; family Ixodidae; genus Amblyomma; species Amblyomma maculatum. Next base: position 94,732,726 of record NC_139346.1, on the reverse strand, counting down.
TTAGGGCAGCGCGCTGAGCTGCACGCTGCACGCATTCAATCCATCTCCCCAAAAGCGGGGACGCATCGAAAGACCTGTCGCGGCGGGCGCTGTGCGAGCGAAATCCACCTTGGTGTATTTTCGCCTGCTTTCGCGGCCCGCGGCGGCGGGTTTCTTGGGAGGGCTCCATGGCCGGGGCCCCCGGGAGGTGATTATCCCAGGTCCAGGCCAGGGGCGTGCGAGACGATCGGGCGCTAGGTGGAGGCCCAACACGAGTTGCCGAAGCGCGCGGCCAGTCCAGTCCGAAGTCGAGGGAGCATGAAAAAACACGTCCTGCTCCGTCGGAGGTCGGCGAGAGAGTCGCACTTTGCAGTACCCGGGCGTGACGCGGTACCCTGCGGTACACCGCAGTACCCCGGACTGTGAAGCAGACGCCGGACACAGACGCCGGAGCGTGGCCTGCCGCGCTACCGAGTCCTCGGGCGACTGGCGTGAACGGAGCACCGGCGGACTCGCCTGCACCGGCATCTAGTCCACGAGCGGAAAACCAGAAGTAGGACGGTTTTGTGTTGGGACATATCCTATTGGGATAAGCTAGGCTGTATGCATGTCTGTGCCAGTTACGTTAATTGGTCAAGAAAAGAAAAAGCGTCCGTGTGTCTGTGAACCTGCTCTGCTACCTGCCCAGAGCTCCTGAACGGACCTGGGCCCATATATAACATCACAACTTGGCGAGCCTGCCAGGATCCTAGAAATTAGTAGATTCAAGGAACTAATCATTCAGAGAGAGGGCAGAGAGTCGAGGACGGGTTCACACGCATCGCGACGTTTGAGCAAAGATGGAGCTCGAGGCGTTGGTGCTGATGAGCGAGCAGCTAGGTATGACGCTTAAAGAATTCCTCGGCTGGTACGAAGAACAGCTTAGCATTGACAAAGAGGAATTAGAAGCGGACTGGGCAGAAACGCGAATGGATGGGCGGCTTACGCCTAATGCCGAACCCAAGCATTTGCATGAGGTTACAGAACTCCGTGAAAGAGAACAGTGGTTGAAGGCGACCGAAAAAACACTATTAGAGCTTCGAAAACGCGTGACAGCGGAGGAGAAAAACGCCTCGTTTCATGGTGTTGGACGTTACATAGATAGAGCTACTGGGTTGGATCAGAGCAGCCCTGACAAAGTGACCCTACTGTTTAATGAAGCACAAGGGGCATTACAGGCCGCAGCACCTGCTAGTAGTGTAAGATCACATCTAGAGCATGAGTACAAAGCTGTGAAAAACCTTACGAAGCCTTCAGCGCTACATGTGCTCTGTTTTGACATAGATACAGTTGGACACCGTCCTAATATGTTCACCTCTGTTCTTAACGAGGTTAAGAGCTCCATAAGGACATATGTCTGCATGGAAAGGTGCCTTACTGACTGTCACAGTAATACTGAAAACGTAAGCGCCTTGATAAAGGATCACAGGGAAGGACTATGCATCCATGAGAAGGTTGAGAATAAAGTCGTTGTGAGCAGAAATGTGAGCATGCGTGAAGATGAGAAAATGCATAACGAGAGTTTAAGAGTCAAGACTGTGGCTGGCCTAGGTTATATAAGGCTGCTACGAAATGTTGAGCGTGAGAAGCTCGCAAATGGACTGTTGAGCAGCACTGGAAATTCTCCGGAACGTCGAGATGGCTATCTTACTTTAGATACAGCTGCAGCGACTCACACGCCTGGTGAGGATCGCCGCCGGAAAGGTGGGCGACCGAGGCATACCAAGAAAAGTACATATTCTGATGTTTCTAGACTATCTGGAGAACAGGCGGAGGCGAAAGACTGGCCGCAGATCTTCCATGTTCCCAAAGCCGTAAAATCAGTGATGGTTCATCTCAAGAAGAATGTTGGTGGCCGGAAAGAACACCCCCTACGAGAAGCAAGCTGTGCGAGAAAGTGCAGAAGTGCGCGAAGAACCTCGACGTGCAAAGCTCATTTCCGTAAGCACATTCGGTTTAAGCCAAGGACGGAAATGAAACCACATGCCATAAAACAGCGGCATCGTACTCACTGCCGGAAAAAAGCAGCTTGTGAAATAACGGAGGATGTTGCGTCTTAGAATTATCGAGAAGTCGAAATCTCTCTACCATGCGCCAATTGTGTTTGTTAAGATGTCAGACAACGCATACGATTGTACAGTAACTTCCGGGAGTTCAATAACGTCCTGAAGTCTGACTGTGGGTTCATTCCGCGCATTGATGCCGTCTTCATCCTTGCAGGACAGAAAACGTTTTTCTCCAAGTTCAATTTTACGAAGGGTACGTCATTGGAAGGTCACTATGGTTGCTGGAAGCAGGAAAAAAAAAACGGATTTTTCCAGTATTTCTGGACTGTACCACTTTCGATATATGCCTTTTGACATCAAAACACCACCACCACCTAGAAAGGGCTCGCACAAAACAAGACATACTACGACCGCAAGAGTCGGCCGGGGAAGCTACAGCCTGGAGAGAAAGTGCTCATCTTCCTGCTGGCCTATTCAAACAAACTATTCATGTAATGGCGAGGTCCATTTGAAGTTGTGGGCGTGAGAAACGAGGTTAACTGCCTCACTGACTTGGGAGGTGCAAAGGAACAATTCCACATCAACATGCTAAAAAAATATGAGAAACTGCGTACCAGTTTCCCCACCGTGGCTGTCGCCGCTGTAGAAGGAAACATGTCAAACACACATCCCATCTGTCGCAAGAAATGTGACTAGTGACTGTATCCCGCTATTAAGTTTGTGCCACGCAAGGACTACCATTGATGCTTAGGTGTCGCAAACTATGGGAACTCGCTTCCATATGAAGTGCGAAAGAGTATGTCAAGGAAACTGACAATGTGGGCGCTGACTACGTAAGCCGTGTGAGAACTTGAGCCTGCATTCTGCAGCCTTGTATTTCTTGTGTTAGTGTTTAAGTCCTGTGTCTATATTACATGAGCAGCGTGTGAAAGGTGTGGGAGTGTGTTTCTGGTGTCCGAACAAAAATTAAAAAAAAAACGAACTCGTGTGTTGCATTGTGAAGTTTTGTGTGCTTCTGATTTGGGTTTATTATTGTTGTAGTTTGTTCTCTCCCCGCCACGTTTTCCCCCTCCCCGGCGCCAGAACAGTTGCAAGAAACTGTCTTGGAACGGGGGGAGGTTGTGATGATGGTGATTGTGGCGAGTGTGCGGGTGGCTCGAAAGGAAGTGAAGTGTGGCCGCGTGCGGGGCGGGCCAGTGCGCGTGAGTTTGTTCCGACAAGCGAACGGGTCGGACGTTCCTGGGCGTCGCTGGCGGCGGAGTTCATCGTCCTGGGCCTGGCGTACAAGGCCGGCTCGCCAGCACCTGCCGGGCACCTGGTCCGGGTCTGGTACTGCCCAGCTCCATCGTGCCTGGCCGCCACACTTGTGCTGCCGCACTGGTGCCGCACTTTGCAGTACCCGGGCGTGACGCGGTACCCCGCGGTACACCGCAGTACCCCGGACTGTGAAGCAGACGCCGGACACAGACGCCGGAGCGTGGCCTGCCGCGCTACCGAGTCCTCGGGCGACTGGCGTGAACGGAGCACCGGCGGACTCGCCTGCACCGGCATCTAGTCCACGAGCGGAAAACCAGAAGTAGGACGGTTTTGTGTTGGGACATATCCTATTAGGATAAGCTAGGCTGTATGCATGTCTGTTGCCAGTTACGTTAATTGGTCAAGAAAAGAAAAGCGTCCGTGTGTCTGTGAACCTGCTCTGCTATCTGCCCAGAGCTCCTGAACGGACCTGGGCCCATATATAACATCACAACAACAACCTCTCTGTAGACACAACACACACCGGTCAAATCTTCATTCCATTTATTGTAGTTTAGAGAAACCTCCCGTACGATCTGATACTCAATAGATCCAGAGATAACTTGATAGGCGCGATCACCCTTAGCAAAACAAAAAGAGAAACGATAACCACAATAAAATGCTCTAAATGCCTTTTCACAGCTATTGCGCTTGTGAAGACAGTATCCCGCGGATAGACGCAATGTCTAAAGACGTTTTCGCATCGGACGGGTCTCGCTGGCGCGAACCGTGTCACTGCGTCTTTTCTGACCACAATAGTTCAATTCTGCTACTCAGGCGCTAGCGGACCGCGAGAGACTACGCCCATAATCTTTCGTTTCAGCGCAATCATCTGAGGAGAGATACCTGCACTTTCATCACTGCATTTTAATGTTTTATCGCAAGAGGACCTACTATCGGAAAGAAAAGACAAAAACAATTCTTCAAGAGGGACGACTCTGCTGAACTGCCACAATAGGTAAACGAAAGGGAAAGGCCTGGCCCTTTCTTTATAGGCGCATTATCGAACCGCAGTGCCATACACTGCCAATGTTGGGCTTCGGCGATCGGTAGTTCGTGATAACCTTTCTTACTCGCGCTTGTATTGCCCGCAAGGCCGCAATGCGTGACACGTGTCCTTCCGCAGTCTCACTCGCACGTGGAAGGACCTTGGCTCGGAGTGAGGGGCGCCTTATCCTGCGCTTTTAGGCGATTATTGCAAGTGAATACGGCGCTCGCGGATCGTGACACTTGCGCGGTAATATTTCGCGATGAACGCCGCTCCGGCAGTGAGCAGACAAAGGAATATCTGCGGCAGCGGAGAAGCGGATACCTCACCGGTTACGCACGAGGAGCCCAGGTGAGAAGCTGTGCGACATGAACGTTTCCTTCAGTGTAATTCTTTTAAATATTAGCTCACTCCTACAGTCTTTTCTTTTTCTTGCTGCTGCTGCGGCTTCTTTCTTAGGCGATTTCTTAGAGAAAATCGCCGATTATCAGGTATTAACTCAATTCAGCAACATGTAAAAGTAGCGTTATACAGTTTATTTTGTAGCTGAACCAGGGCACAGGTAGAGAGAAAACAATTGAGGCTTCAGGGGAAAAATAACAACACTGGATGAGATATCATTTAGAAGAGATAGTTTCATATAGTGCAATGTATTTTTCGATATTTATGTTTTTAAGGACGCTCATTGCAAATTACAACAGTACGCTGGGGAAGGCGTGGCGAAACATCCGTTCTAAATTAAACCTTGCAACCTGAAACAACCCGTCATATTGCATATCGCTTGATTTCACCTTAGTTCTTTTTTTATCACTCAAATTTAATTGCCTTTCCGAACAAATTTAAGGCAATAGTTATAGGCTGGCTTTGCTTTAAAGAAAGCTAGTAAAGCTGGAAGTCGAGTCCTGTGTTACAATATGCATGTATTTGGCGGATAGTTCGGATGCGTAGATATCGTTCGATCGCGGCCAGAATTTTGGTGAAACTAAAGAAGGTAGGGAAGGGTGCATGCTCATGTTTTTCGGCCGGAGCATCCTTGATTTGCATACAGCTTTCTTTACACTGATAACTGAAAGAAGGGACTGTACCGCCTTTTCTCTACAGTAGCGACCCCAAGACATGACCTATTTTAAAGCACATTACATGATAGGGATCGAACCCACGATCCTTTGATTCCGAATCGGACCCAAAGGCGCGCTCGTATGGCTTGGTTACAACGAGAATGTTAATCGTCAGATGTTTTTCCACATAATGGGGTATGCATTTATGGCAATCAGCTTATACGTGGTCCCTTAGACATGAGTTGGCAGGGCACATTATGTTTTATATAATGAGCCGAAAGCCTTTATAGGCTCATGAGTGTCCGTCCGCGCCTGCGTGCGTTCACGAGAAGTGCATTACTTCTTAGCGAGAATCCGTGGGGTATCACTGGATTATAAAGTCCTCGGCCATGAACGTACGTCACGTCATGACCGAATTTGACGCCATCATGTCGTCACGTGCGGTCATGTATATAAACCGGAACTGGCGTCATTAGGATGTCACAACCGTTCTTGACGTCGTGCCTGGCCACGACCGCTGAAATCCCCAGGCGATTCAGGCATATATCAATCTGACCCCGCCGGGTATCTGATCCAGGTGTCTGTGCTGAGCCTTATGTTTGGCCCGGCGCTTCCTCGAAAGCTGCACCATACATCATACAGTGTGAGCAGACGCAGTACAGCCGGAATCAGAGCTTTTGAAATAAAGGCTATCTCCTCATCGCACTTCAGTGGTGCAAAGTGTCCTCTAGATTTTTTTTCGTCGGGTGGCCCTATTCAAAGCATGTGGGCTAATTTGTGAAGTGTCGCGACTCTGGGACTAAGTCGACCCGGCCTTCACTTGGTAGCGTGCAGAGACTCCGGGTTGATGAAGGATTGAATCTTCGAAGTTGGTAAAATATATACAAGCAGGTTTAATGACACTTTGAGATAACTTATTTACATGAAAAAAAAAGGGTGTATCAGCAAAATGGCAAGCGTTAAGAGTTCATAGCGAAAAGCGTCTGGATGAGCCGTTTACCAAGGGCTCAGAGCCTCATTTCGTGCTCTGCAACGTCCTTAAATGCCCCTATGTCCAGCCCCTCTCTGAAGATGCTGACTAATCAGTTCCAGGGCACACCCCTCAGATATCGGCAACCAATCGATCACATCACTGCACTGATGGTCTGATGCACTGACTGGTCCAGTATTGTTTCGTCGGGTGGGGTCACTTGTTGGCGGGTAGAGCTTGGGAACGGCGAGGATGTAAATTTCGATTCTTCTGCAAAGATTCGCTATGTTGGTTCCGGCAAGTGGATTTCCTTCTCAGAAACCCAAGTGTACGTGCGCGCCACGAATACTGCTCCCAGCATTGTCTCTTTACGGCAATTGCAACTCTTTCATGCATTCACGGGAAATCATCTAATGGCCATAATCCTCATGCTCATTTCTTCTTCTGTACGTCAGCGGACGTGTCACTCTGATCGTCTCCTTTGGACAATAGGAATGCCTCACTTGACAATAAATAGCGCCTCTCGACGGGAAGGGTAAACAGTTGAAAAAAAGTACTTCTGGCTATTTCTCCCAGGGCGACGTTTTTTTTGTATTTTTCTTGACGTTCCCTTAACAGGGCCAATTTGGCAGTTGCAGGGTCACGACAAAGCAAAGCATGCTCACACAAAAATATTCATAAAAACAGGCTCACTTAGAGCCCTTGCACCAACAGCACATATCAATACCATGCCTACAGGCGCACAATAAGTGCGCGAAAGCGCGGACCATACACGGTCACAACAGCCTCCTCCCCCGCCAGAAGAGTCACGGAGAGCAGCAGTCGCAGCTGCTGGATGAAGAGACGACTTAATGGCCTGCTCATGAACGTTTGAAGCTCGCTGTCGCTTGTTGCGTTGTCTTGATTGACGTAGGCCAAATTGCTTGAGCTGTCTCTGAAACTCAACCGTATGTCTAAGCAAGCACTCGGCCCCCGTCTGAAGAGACCAGGTCAAAAGAAAACTGCCATTTGTCCGAGAAAAGCCCACACTCAAGACGCTCAGGACCCAAGTATGCCTAGAGAACCAAACGTCCTGCTTTACATAGTCACACATATACAAGCGCACGAAAAAAAAACTGAGTATCAATTTGGATACATGGTGAGGAGCACCTCGGACCGCTTAGAAACAGCGGCTAAGCGCGTCCGCATTCCTATTTAACTTCCCCTTTTTTGTATCTTATCTCAAAATTGTACTGCTGTAAAATCAAGCTCCACCTCAGCAGGCGACTGTTCTTCGATGTCGCAGTTTGCAGCCAAGCCAGGGGACAATGGTCCGTCTCTACGGTGAATTTGGCCCCTCCAAGATAGCGCTGCGATTTTTGAATTACCCATACAATGCAAGCGCACTCTTTCTCTGACGCGCAATAAGCCCTCTCTGCTCCGTCTTTTTGAGAAGCTCCTGAGCGCTGCTTTCTTCTCCGCTGAGGCAAATCAAGTTGTCACCCATCTCCTCGGGAAGGTTTAACGTTAGATTTACCACGGCTCCCCTCTGCACATAAGGCTTAAAAGATTGCAATGATAAATGCGCACTTCTTTACGCCTACCGGAGATTTTCACTGCGTATTTAGTGTTCGAAAGCTTTGCAACGACTTCAGCAGGTCCTTCCACTGTACTTCGAGCTTATTCTGCCTTGAACCTCTCAGCAACATCACCTGGTCCACGATACGAAACGTCCTTTGACGGGCTGACTTATCATAGTACACTTTGGAACGAGCCTGGGCTGACTTCATGCTGGCCTAAACAAGTTCCTTAGTGTTATGTAAGCGATTCAGGAGGTTCGGAATGAATTCTACTACTGTTGGGTCTTCTCCGCGCCCCTCCCAGGCTTCGTCCACCATTCGCAAAGGTGAGCGCAGTGACCTTCAATACACCAACTCGGCTGGGCTAAATCCAGTGGATTCGTGCGGCACTAACCGCAAAGCGAAAAGTGCCGCAGGCAGGCAGGTATCCCATTCGCGCTTGTTTTCATAGCACAGTCCCCTCAGGACGCGTTTGAGAACAGAATGCTATCTTTCTACGCTGTTGCTCTGCGGATGGTGGATCGAGCTGTGCACTACCTTAATGCCGCATCACTCGAGAAATGAGGTGGTGAGGACACTTGTAAAAACGCTACCCTGATCACTTTGGACCTCGGAAGGGAATCCCACTCGTGCAAACACTGACAGCAGCGGATCCACTACACTCTCGGACGTCACCTCGCGCAGCGGAACAGCCTCTGGAAACTTTGTGGCTGGACATACTAACATAGTGAGGATATAACGGTACCCTGACTGTGTCACAAGAAGTGGCCCAACTACATCTATTACTAACCGGCAAAACGGCTCGGTAATGATTGGTACTAACACCATCGGAGCTTTCCACTTATCTTGCACCTTTCCAACCCGCTGGCACGTGTCGCATGACCGTACAAAATTTTCCGTGTCCTTAAAACATCCAGGCCAATAGTATTTTTGCAACAGCCTCTGCTTTGTTTTCCTTATTCCAAGGTGACATGACCACGAGCTGCCATGGGAAAGTCGCAGTAAGTCTTCGCGGTACTTTTGGGAAACGACTATTTGGTCCCCGGAAAACTTCAACGCTAAAGAAAGTGGGATACTCCATCGGCTTCCACTAATCAAGCTGAATCTGCTGATAACATATTTTCATCTGTAAGTCGAGATTTCCCCATCTTCTGGCCGTTCGCAGATCCGAAGCGGAGAACGCCGCGCTAAGCCTAGCAGCTTCGGGCCGTCGGCCCAACGAAACGCTGCTCAAGCTCACGCGGGAGCCTCCAAGGATGGCTGCTGACAACGCAGCGGCATCGACCGAAGCCACGACACCGACTCAAGAGACAAAACATGAAGAGAACGCTACCAACGACTCACAGAAGACACTCGACAGCGGAGGATGGTTCGTCGCAAAATACTACAAATCGAGGCTGACTGCCGTTCCGGAGACCGGGACCGAAGCGGCAGGCAAACCACCACCGAACCAGCCCAAACAAAAGGAAACTCTTATTCGCAAAGGCAAACTACCTCCACTGCCGAAAGCAGACTTCAAAATCATTATTAGACCAAAGAATGGGCTCGACATCAGCCAGCTGAGCACGCATCAGATGGCCCGGGCTATAACTAAAGCATGTGGACACCCAGACATCTGCAACGAAGGCAGCCTACTTACACGGCTGCACAACGGATCTAACATCGCCATAATCAGCACGCCAAGCAAGGAGACTGCCAAAGTTGTACAGAACATTCCGAGATTACGCTTCGGTGCAAAAGACTACGCTGTGACGGCTTACGTTGCCGCGCCGGACAATTCATGCAAAGGAGTGATCCACGGACTGGATGTCGGTACAACACCTACCGAATTGCTGTCCCATCTTAGGGTACGCACCCAAGGAGTGAAAATCCTTTATGCACGAATGCTTGGAAAATCTCAAAGCGCCGTCATAACATTCGAAGGCAAGATCGTTCCCCGCTACGTTTATTACTACGGCGGTGAGACGCATTGCTACCTCTACCGATCATCGCGCCAAGTTTGCTATATATGCTTCAAGCCTGGGCATAGGGCGGACGTATGCCCGACACCTGATACCGTTGTGTGCTCGAACTGCGGTGAACCAGTCATCGAGGACGGTCATTCGTGTGAGCCCAGGTGTGCGCTGTGCAAGGAAGCGCATCCCACAGGGGCAAAGGAGTGCAAGCAACGCCTAAGAAAACCGAGGAGTCCACGGACCAGAACGAAAGAGGAAACCGACAGCGCAGCAAAGGGCGATGGCGGCACGGGCGGACGCGGCCGGGCTCGGAAACGCTGGTTCAGCTCAGCTGCTACTTCGCCATCCAGGTCCAGGTCGGCGTCGCGCTCGAGATCAAGGACCAGGGAGCCACCAGAAACAAAAAAGGGGCAGCAGCAGAAGAAGATAAAAAAGGAGGAACAGAGTAAGTTGAGCTGGGCAGCGCAGCTTTTCTCTACTTCTCCCACTGTTCCAAAGAACACGAACGCGCAGGCACAATTCAGTAAAAACACTAGTTGTCAACTTAACGAAGCACAAGAACTAAGACAAACCATTCAGACACTCAGGGCGGAAAATGCTGAACTGAGACAAACTTAACGACATTATAGAAGAGCTCAAAGCCCAGAGAACAGGGCAGACCAACACGAACGCGCGAACAGATAAAACTCAGCCAGCCACCATAGGGCGGCAAGAATTCGCAACTGCCATGGCAGCCATGAACAACTCACTAGCTAATCTTAGTAGTCTCATTTCTAACATCAAAGCAGAGGCGCAAAAAGATAGAGAACGCCTAGTACAATTCACGAGCATGAAATCCAGAGGCAAACCCTATAATAGGAGGTTATTGGCAGAGCATGGCGAAGAACCGTAAGAGCTCGGTCAAGTTGGAAACCCTTGAAATATGGCAATGGAACTGCCGCGGGATCAGCAAAAAGCGGGGTCTTCTTAAACAACATATCACAAATTTTACAGTACCGCCAGACATAATCGCCCTACAGGAAACCGGCTGCTCACCCACTCTCCCGGGTTACTCAGCATATGAGGGGCAAAGGGAAAGCAAGGTCGCCACGCTGGTTGCCAAAACTATCACACTATCACCGCAATCAGACACGACATCGACGGAACGGACATTGACCACGTTCTTATCGAAGTCATTCCCAAAAGAGAAGCCAAGAAAGCATCTTCCTGCTTAACGTATACAGCCCGCCCAGCCAAAAGAACGCTAGCTTCAGCTACCTGCTGGGCAAGGCAGAACAAGCAGCAGGCAAGAGGGGTCTTCTCATCCTTGGGGACTTTAATGCCTGGCATAAAAGCTGGGCCTATGTCAGAGAAACTCCGAAAGGCAAGGATCTAGCCGGAGAAGCTGATCGCAGAAGCCTCAGCCTAATCACAGATCACACCCAGCCAACGCGAGTGGGAAATAGCATCAACCGCGATTCGGGCCCAGACTTAGCGTTCGTCAAAGGAATAAGGCAGGCAAGATGGGAAAACGACGGGGAGACGCTAGGCAGTGGCCACTGCATCTTGCGCATCCAGATAGAAACTCTTCCGATCAGGAAAAATTATGGCCAAGCTAGAGTCACACAGTGGGAAGCCTATAGAAAGACCAGGGCGGAGTCCGAGGATACAGAGATCAAGGACATTAAGGATTGGGTAGAGGGTATCAAATCCGACTGGGAAAAAGTCACTAAGAAGGTCACTCTCACCAACAAAACGCCCAACGTGGATAAACATCTCTTACACCTCTGGGATGCTAGACGGGGGTTGCTAAAAAGATGGAAAAGGCAGAAGCACAACAGAAAGCTCGAGCTAAAGATCGCCGAGGTCACAAAACAAGCCGAAGAATATGCGATGCAGCTCTCAAAATGGGACTGGGACCAGAAATGCAACGATATACAGGGGATTCTAGGTTTGGCCAAGACGTGGGCATTGCTAAGGGCTCTCATAGACCCAACTAAGACCAAATGTGAAAACCATAAGACAATCCAAAGGATCGCGCACCAATTCCAAGGTACAGACCGGGAACTGCTAGAGAACATCAAGCAGCGATACATCGGTGACGAAACGGGCGCCGACTACAGCTCGCCATACACGGGAGAAGCAAATCCCACTCTTGACGAACCCATCACTATAGAAGAAGTCAGACACGCTGTTATGTCTGCCACAAAAAAACACCACCCCAGGCAAGGATGGCATTACCAACGCCATGATTAGGAACTTGGACGAGAATTCAATCCACAGATTTACTCAATTCATCAACATACACTGGGAGCAGGGGACCATCCCGAAAGACTGGTCTCATGCGAAAATAGTCATGATTCCTAAATCCGGAAAAACTCCCAGCCTGGAAATTCTACGACCCATTTCATTGACGTCATGTTTGGGAAAGGTATACGAAAGAATTGTGCTTCAGAGGTTGCAGACCCACCTGGAGGACAATGACCTCATGCCGCACACTATGTTCGGATTCCGAAAACATCTATCAACACAGGAAACATCTATCAACACAGGACATCCTCCTGCAGATCAAGGAGGATGTGCTTAACACGGTCCCGAAATACGGAGAAAACATCTTGCTCGCGCTCGACCTCAAAGCGGCATTCGACAATGTCAGTCACAGGGCAGTGCTAGACGGGCTCTGCAACTTAGATTGCGGGCAGGGAATACACAGCTACGTGAAAGCCTTCTTGAGTAACAGAACCGCCACCATTGGAATAGGCGGCATCAGGACAGACACCTTCCCGACCCCCAAAAAGGGAACACCGCAAGGCTCAGTGATATCCCCTATGCTCTTTAACATTGTTATGATCGGCTTAGCAAAAAAAAAAAAAAAAAAAAAAAACTCGAAGAAATTGAAGGAGCCAGACATGCTATCTATGCTGATGACATCACGATCTGGGTGACCAGGGGATCCTTAGGAGAAAAGCAAGACTGTCTGCAGAGAGCAGCAAACGCTGTCAATGCATACGCTCGACATTGCGGCCTCGAATGTTCTCCGGAGAAATCTGAGGTGCTCAGAGTCCACAGAAGAGTGTACGACCTGCACAACTCCATAGACATCTACATAGGGGAAAAGAAGATCCCGGAAGTGTCGCAAATAAAAATCCTAGGCATGCGGATACAAAGCAACTGCCGTTTAGCTCAAACAATCAGGCAGCTAGCAAGTACTACCGCGCCGATCACGCGAATGATAGCTCCAACAGAAGACGAGGCATGTCCGAGGAGGACACATGTAGGCTAGTACAGGCCCTCGTTGTAAGCCGAATTGTATATGGCGTCCCCTACCAAATTCGTTCGAACAGGAAAAAGTACAACTGGAGGCAATCCTGAGGAAAGCCTACAAATGCGCTCTTGGACTACCGGTCAACACCTCGACCGAAAAATTCAATAAACTGGGCATAAACAACACAGGGCAAGAGCACATCGAGGCCCACCTTCTCGCGCAGAAAATAAGACTCATGCAGACGCAAACGGGAAGGAACACGCTAAATATACTGGGCATGAGAGATTCTTGCAGAGAAATAAACAGCACGGGCAGCATCCCGAAAGAAATAAGAGAGATCATTAAGGTCAACCCGATTCCGAAAAACATGCATCCGAAAATACACAAGGCCAGAAGAGAGGCAAGATCCGAGGCACACGAAAGAAGCTTCGCAGGGAAAAGAACATATTGTACGTCGACGCGACCACATACAAAGAACAACGCGGAGCGGTAGACAGCGTGGTTGATCACCAGCTTAAAGAAGTCAACTGCGCCTCGATCAAGAGCAACAACATTCTCGAGGCTGAGGAAGCGGCAGTCGCTCTCGCTATCACCCACCAGGGTGAGGAGGCTACCACAAAAATAATTACGGACTCGCAAGAAGCATGTAGAAGGTATAGCAGCGGACGCATATCCACTGTGGCCATCCGCATACTCAAGGCAAGAAAAATCAGCTTTTCGAGATGCTTCATAACGTGGACATTAAACCATGAGACTGTCAAAGGTAACCAACGTGCCGACGCCAATGCCCGAGCATACGCCAACCGGGGGGCGCACAACGACGGGGAACCGGACGCAGTCACTAGACGCTATGGAGCCATCCCTGAACATCAAAGAGCCTTAAGGAGGATCTATCCACCTCCCCACGAAGACCTCAATAGAGAGCAGTCGGTTGCCTGGAGACAGCTACAGACTAACACATACCCCAATCTGAGTCTACTCAGTAAAATCCACCCCACTAGATATGAAAATAAATGCCCACTATGCGCAGAACCCGCTACACTCTACCAGGTTACATGGGCCTGTCAAGAAACACAGGTAGCACCAATAAACACCACACCAACACCGGAGCAGGGGAGGCTGCGCTGTCCTGCTCGACGCCTGACGACCAGCTCAAGCTGATTGACAGAGCGCGCAAGACGGCAAAGGCCACTGGGGCCCTGGACTGAGGGCCCCACCAACGCCGGGAGAATTCCCTTTGTGTAAATAAAGTTTTTCATTCATTCATTCATTGGTCCCGCTCTACTCAGCGCTTATCCTTGAATAAGCGATACAGCACTCCCTTTCTCATCTCGAAAGAAATATTCTTTGCTGTCGTAGTGGCGCGGTGGCACTCCCTTATCTCCTGTATCTTGGGATCATTGGCTTGCTCCATAGCTAAGTCCTCTCGGGTTCCCCTTAGAAGTCTCGTGAGATTACTAGATACTGGCGGCAGGAGGTTACTCTCAAGAACGTCCTCATTCTGCGTCTCATCAAGCTCACTTTCAAGTTGACTTATCGGAGATGCCTCGCTCTCAAAGTTTTGCTGACCCGCTATCTTTCGCATCGACCACTGTTTTAACAGCCGTTTCCTCCGCTGTGGAATTTTCTGGAATGAGCAGTGTAGCTAGTTCTCGCGCCTTTGAACGTTTTAAGGCTTGCACAACTCTGTCTCCGAAAAAAATGCCCCTCTTTCGCAGCAGCATGTCCGATTTGTTGGAAAACAAATACGGATAGCACTTAGGAAGCTTTCCTGAAACGGCAGCCTCGGTTGTTAACTCGCCGAAAGGGCCCTCGATGACCACGTTGGCGACTGGCAAGCACACACTCTGTTCCGCCACTACCTGGCGGATCCATGCACACTGTCCTGTATAGTCGGAAGGCGACACATACGCCGGGGTGACAACATCCATCGTTGCGGCCGAATCGCGCATTACCTTGCAAGGCTTCCCGTTGACCACTAGGTCATGCATATAGGGTTCCAAAAGCTTCATGTTTTCATCGCAGTCACTGACATACGAGAAAGCAATCTTTTCTTTCCGGCAGTTGACGGTAATGTGACCTTGCTCATTACACCTAAAGCATGTGAGCGGCTTCCTAGCTTCAAGCTTGTTCTTTGTGTTCTGCGCGTTGGTCACTTCCCCACTTTTCTCACTGCCGTCCTTTTTAGGGAGTTTGCCCGAAGAAGCCTTCCTTTCTTCGTTTGCAACTCTAGTAAAGTGCCTTTCCTGACGTTTATTCACACTCAACTTGGGATTGCGGGGCCTATCCACTGCTGGGTTGCTGAATTGTCGGCGCGAAGCGTACTCCTCAATGAGTTCGGCAGCTTCAGTTGCCGACTTAATGTCGTCTCGGTCCTGCAACCAATTTCTTTTCCTGGGAGGCAGTTATAAAACTACTCCAAAAGAATTCGCTCGATTACAGCGTCCCTATCACTGTAGAAATCAGTGCTCTTTAGCCACTCGCCCAAATTGACTCTTAAATTGTACAGGAATTCAGGGTAACTCTCGTCCCTGGACTTAGTAGCGTTCCGAAAACGTCTGAACGCCTCGGCGCTAAGCCTATACTTTCTCAGAAGGCAAGCCTTGACCTTCTCGTAGTTGTCTGCGTCCTCCTTGCTTAGTCGCGCGACAACCTCCGCTGCCTCGCAGGGCAGAACCGTCAATAATCTCCGAGACCAAGCGTCTCGCTGGAAGGACAGTTTTTCGCAGGTTCGCTCAAAGTTAGCCAGATACAGACCGATATCCCCTGATATCACATACGGCTGCATGTACTTTGACATCTTGAAATCTGCCTCCTTGTTGAGAAGAGGTACCGCTAGCTGGGGACAATTGCCCGACTTCTTGCTCAACTCTATATTTCTAATTTCAGGAGCTCAATTTCTTGCTCCAGCCTTTTTGCTTCTCTCTCAATTTCATGCTCACGCCTCTTTTCCTCTTTTTCCCGCTCTTTCTTTTTATGCCCGATGAGGTTCCATGCTTCACTGAGCTCCTCATCACCGGTTCCCAAATCAGTGATTGCCTTTAAAATCAAGTGCTTTCGTGCCAAACCACTTGTATCAATTCCCAATTGCTCCCACAATAGCAACAGTTCCGGTTTCTGCAGCTTTTGTAGGTCCATGATCTCTCCGAGTGTCGGCTACTTCCAAAACAACTGTGCAAACTACCAAACCTAAAGGCGTTTCAACACTCTTTACCAGTTCTAAAATCTAACCCTGTTCTAGAACCTGCTCCACATCAGAAGAAAAGCCAAGGACTCACCCACACATGCGATCGATGTTCCGAGCTGCTCTCTTGGGTGCCGATTGTTGCTCTTGCTTGTTGCTGGAGATGCCACCTCCGATCACCAAATGTTGTGGCTTGTAGCATCAGATGCCACCTCCGATCACCAGATGTTGTGGCTTGTAGATTCAGATCCACCTCCAATCACCAGATGTTGTGGCTTGTAGATTCAGATCCACCTCCAAGGCACCAGATGTTGTGGCTTGTAGATTCAGATTCCAGCGCTGGTCACCAGTTGTCGTGACGCTGCGACTAAGTTGACCCGGTCTTCACTTGGTAGCGTGCAGAGACTCCGGGTTGATGAAGGATTGAATCTTCGAAGTTGGTAAAATATATACAAGCAGGTTTAATGGCACTTTGAGATAACTTATTTACATGAAAAAAAGGGGTGTATCAGCAAAATGGCAAGCGTTAAGAGTTCATAGGGAGAAGCATCTGGATGAGCCGTTTACCCAAGGCTCAGAGCCTCATTTCGTGTTCTGCAACGTCCTTAAATCCCCCTATGTCCAGCCCCTCTCTGAAGATGCTGACTAATCAGTTCCAGGGCACACCCCTCAGATATCGGCAACCAATCGATCACATCACTGCACTGATGGTCTGATGCACTGACTGGTCCAGTATTGTTTCGTCGGGTGTGGTCACTTGTTGGCGGGTAGAGCTTGGGAACGGCGAGGATGTAAATTTCGATTCTTCTGCAAAGATTCGCTATGTTGGTTCCGGCAAGTGGATTTCCTTCTCAGAAACCCAAGTGTACGTGCGCGCCACGAATACTGCTCCCAGCATTGTCTCTTTACGGCAATTGCAACTCTTTCATGCATTCACGGGAAATCCTCTAATGGCCGTAATTCTCATGCTCATTTCTTCTCCTGTACGTCAGCGGACGTGTCACTCTGATCGTCTCCTTTGGACAATAGGCATTCCTCACTTGACAATAGCGCCTCTCGACAGGAAGGGTGAACAGTTGAACAAAAGCACTCCCGGCTATTTCTCCCAGGGCGACGTTTCTTTGTATTTTTCTTGACGTTCCCTTGACAGGGCCAACTTGGCAGTTGCAGGGTCACGACAAAGCAAAGCATGCTCACACAAAAGGTTCATGGAAACAGGCTCACTTACAGCCCTTGCATCAAGAGCACATATCAATACCATGCTTACAGGCGCACAATAGTGCGCGCAAGCGCGGACCATGTACGGTCACAACAGAAGGCAGAGACAAATTCAGAGGATTATTCAGTGAGCGAGTAACAAATTGCGTGTACGTGAAGAGGTTCGGAAGGGGAGCCGTATAAACGGAATCCATTAGCGCTGTGCGTGATACCTTTTAATGTGGAGCTTAGGTACCTCCCGATATTTTTTCTCTTTGTTGCTTTTCGCTCACGTGCATAAAATCATACCAGTCGAATCTAATTTTATTTAAAATATTGATCAGCAGCACTCTGATCAGTGCACTGCTCAGTATTGGCAAACGATTGACATGGTAATGTACGCGTTCACAATACAAAACCTGTAACATTACTTACTTCACGCAGCGACGAAGACGAGCGCCGGCCTCTCCGAGTCATCCTTGTGACCGGATCAAGCGGGCTGCTCGGACATCATGTGGTACGCGAGCTTCAGGATCATCCAGATGTGCAGGAGATCCGCCTCTTCGACATCAAGCCCTTCGAGAATGCATTGGGTGAGCTGCTAAACTTGTACTAAAGAAAATATATGCATGAGCGCTGGTAAACCGGAGGATAGATATAGCTTTATTTGTCAACATTAAGCTAGTTGCTCAGGTAGAAAAGCGCTTGCTTCAAAATAGCCATTTTATTATATCAGCAGCTAGAGGGTCTTCAGGAATTGCAAAAAGGGACGGGACGAGTAAGGGAAGTCTGAGAAGATATGGTTGTTAGGCATATGTAGAGGTAACGCTCAAGATTCACTTGGAATGCAGGGCATTAACTTTGAGCTTAGGTTCCTCGGGAGTGGTCCATGGAGCTATTGGGATGCGTGTGGGATGTTTTATGAAGTTCGTGAAGTGTCACAGATAATGATTTGGTTTGGTTTGTGCGGTTTAACGTCCCAAAGCAACTCAGGCTATGAGAGACGCCGTAGTGGAGGACACCGAAAATTTCGACCACCTGGGGTTCTTTAACGTGCACTGACATCGCACAGCACACGTTCGCCTTGATTTTCGCCTCCATCGAAAAGCTGCCGCCAAAGCCAGGATTCGATCTTGTTTCCTTAGGAACAGTAGCCGAGCGCCGTAACCACTGCGCCACCCCGGTGGGGCACACAGAAAGCTATCGGCCTTCTGAGAAAGTCAGGAACCAGTTTTTCTTTGTCTCCTGAGCAGTCAGTATCCAGCCCATGGCGCTTGAAGATTAGATATGATCAAGAATTGTGTGAAGCTGTTTAGTGTGCCTTCAGTCTGCAGTGTACACAAAAGCCTGCTGCTTTTTGCTTCCATGCTTTAGATGTTTGTCCGCAGACGGAAGAGAGCAACTCAGACAATGGTCGCACAACGTATCGGTCGCACCTCAAATGGTTCTTCTGTTCCCGATGTCGACAGACGTATTATTGATAACAGTGATACGATGCGATAGTACGACTCACTTTGTGTCACCTTGATCACATTGCATTGTACTTTATTTATTTATGCTTCGGCACATTCGTTTCATTTTTGCTGTTACGCAATGCACCCAAACTGAACCTCATGGAGGAAACCTTGTTCTGCCATTCTTCTTGCTGTTGCTGTTAAATGTAGTGCAGGTACGCTGCCGTGCTCGAGATCACCCTAACTAAAACACGCAGGGCACCTGATGCTCAAGAAGACCAGACAAGTTGTGGCCAGCGTATGCGACGCTAAAGCTCTGAAAGAGGCCGTTCGGGGTGCTAACGCAGTGATTCACTGTGCGGCACTGGTACCAACGACTGTGATGGAAGACGAAGACGCATTCGAGAGGATCAACGTAAAAGGTATCGGCGTTCGCCCACCCGCAGCCCTTACTGAAACTGGTTCATCAATTGTATTTCTTATCGCCTTGCGCAAGTAAACTTGCGCATCTTCCCTGCACTCACCTATGGGGCTGAAACGTGGAGCGTAAGGTAAAGAGTTTTAGTTAAGCCAATCGAGGACAACGCAGAACGCTATGGAAAGAAAAATGGTAGTTCAACGTTAAAACACACGAAGCGTTCAGAGTGGGTAAGAAAAATAACTCGGATTAATCACATTCTAGTGGAAATCAAGAAGTAATGGGCGTGGGCAGGGCACGTAGTGCATAGATAGGACGAATGATGGAAGATGTTCGCTTAGGTTAACAAATTAGATTCCAAGGGAAGGAAAGCGTAGCAGTGGCCGGCGGAAAGTTAGGTGGGCGGATGAGGTTAAGAAGCTCGCTGGGGTCAGGTGGTTGCAGCTAGCACAGGACCGGGTTAAGTGGAGAAATATGGGAGAGGCCTACGCCCTGCAGTTGGTATAATGCGGCTGCTGATTACGACAACGATAACAGCTTGAGGGACATTTCTTTCCGAGGACGACAACGATGATGATGACAATTAAGATGATGAAAACATGTGACAAAGCA
This sequence comes from Amblyomma maculatum, assembly GCF_055883805.1. Lineage (NCBI taxonomy): Eukaryota > Metazoa > Arthropoda > Arachnida > Ixodida > Ixodidae > Amblyomma > Amblyomma maculatum. The sequence goes on along the minus strand of NC_139346.1, from coordinate 94,712,767 downwards.
TTTTCTTGATTTTAAATGGAACGGCGTCCATCTACGAGTATCTGAAATTGCTTTCTCGATAGTTTACAAAAAGGGCGTCTTTTCTTTTCAACCTCCTGGGCTTTGATTTCTAGCTAGCTTTACACCAGTCCGTCCACGAAACAGTGTTCCAGGTGTTCAGAGCCGGATTTGGCCTAGATTTATCTGTGATGTCATCTAGCAAAAACACAATACGAGCAAAAATACAAATGGTTGAACATTTGGTGCGCTTAGACTTCTCCATTTCTCTCGCATGTATCCTCATTCATGCTTCGGCGGCTCTTAGAACACACACATAGAATATATTGCCACGTAGTCGTTTAGGCCCGTAACCAGAAGGTTGGTTTTAATAGGGGTTGACCTAGTAGGCACAGAAGAGCAGGGTATAAAAAGCACCGAGTGACAGCCGCCGACTTCAGCCTCTTCTCGAACGCCACGGGGCCACTTCTTCGAGTCCGCGCACGAGACTCTCAATGAGCAGCCGCCTAGCGGCTGCTGTTGCACACGCTACAATATTGGGTTGGAGACACCTTATTTCAACCTGATAGAATAATATTACTCTTATTTTTGAGCATCGTGTATTGTGTCGACGATGAAACGGTAAAACATACAATTGATCGCAGTTGCCTTCGACAAATTGCAGAAAGTGCAGAAAAAAAGCCTGAGAGACAGTTATCTGAATGTTTGTGTTTGTTTCACTATACAGTGTAACAGTTCAGGTGCCAGGCGGCCATGAAAAACTACAAAGGACTCGCGACCATGCTATTCAAGTCACTTTTCAAATAATAACGAAATTTTTAAGAATCTCGAATTGTATATAATTCAAAGGGAACAGGAATGCAGAGCTCATCCATGATTCCCTATGGGGAGATTGTAGTGGTCTCTTGAGAAATTTTATTTCATTTAGCTCATGAACAGGTGCTGGGCAGTTATTTTATTTTTTTATATGACTTCACTCCTATCATGGACAAAGGGTTATTAAAGTGTCTCAACCATAAACAGAACATTAAAAGACTTCCGCTAATTTCTGCTGCAGCACTCGATTGAGTGAAATCAAATCCATGCAGCTGTTTCTACTGACGAATGCGCTGCAGGTTTGTGGCCTGTATCGTTATCGTAGTGGTCAGTAGTGAGAAGTGATGTGTTGTCCGGTAACGTGATCCAAGTTTCTGTTGTGTAGAAGGAGGGGACGAAGATCTGTACACTGTTTGAGAGAGGCAAGTAAGAATTTAGGGGAAGGCTCAGCACGCAGCAAGATGACTTGTCCGAGTCCCCTTCTCGAAACGTTGACTTGGGACCTAAGGTTGCCCATAAACCCTTTTTGTTTTTCGCTCGTTCCGCGTTTCTTTACCTAATGTTGTCTTGAAGTCGGGCCATCGGCTAAAAAAAAAGGGGGGGGGGGGGAGGAGGCGGTTATGTTAATCTCTGGGACTCCTGGTGGGATGGGTGTGAGTATTCTTGGTTCTTCGTATTTTCCCGTTACTGTCTTTTGCGTGGACCAGACTTGTATTGCAAGCTGGTTCGAGCAATGAGCTCACCGTCCCTTCTGCTTCAAGGTATCTACAGTGGTCTCTATGTGCAATTTCAAACAACAGGAACACAGAACGTGGTAGATGCCTGCCTGGAGGAGAACGTGCAGTACCTTGTTTGCACCGGAAGTGCGGGAGTCATCAAGGATGAAGAATCTCAGGATGGCAAGTTTCATCATGAGGGCCCCTATTCTGAAAGCAAGGCCAAAGTGGAAAGGATCATTTGCGAGGCCAGCGGGTGCGTTCTCAGGGACGGTAAGCGTTGCGAGAGGGCAGTTCTGCCCCAAAATTATTTCTGTTGTTTGGTGACATCCCCATCGGGGTGGTGCAGTGGTCAGACGCCTGACTACTATGCCGGAGTACCCGAGTTCGATCCCGACCGCGTCGGCTGCGTTTCGTTGGAGGCAAAACCGAAGAGGCGTCCGTGTGCTGTGCGATGCAAGCGCACGTTGAAGATCCCCATGTGGTCGAAATTACTCCGTAGCCCTCCACTACGGCTCTACTTTCTCTCTTTTTACTTTCATTCCCACCTTCCTCCCTTCCTTGACTAAGGTGTCCACAGAGATAAATGGGGCCAATAATGTGAAATTATTATTATTATTATTATTTGGCGACACGTTTTTTTTTTTAATTGGTTCACAGCAAGGGAAAGGCGAAATATCTGTCACACTTGCTCCGTGGACACCTGTACCGCGCCGTATGGGAAGGGATGAGGGTGGCAGTGAAAGTGGAAAGAGAGAAAGGGGAGCCGTAGCAGAGGGCTGCAGAGTAATTTCGACCACCTGGGGATATTTAACGTGCGCTGACATCGCACAGCACAAGGACGCCACTTCGTTTCGCCTCCATCAAAACGCAGTCGCCGTGGTCGGGTTCGAGCCCGGGAACTCCGGACAGTAGTCTGATGTCTTACCAGTGCACCACCCCGGCGGGGGCACGTGTTTCAGACAGGATGCCTTTTAGCGTCCAAGCTAACTGTCCTCTGAAAGAAGAACAGCGCTGTTGTTGTGGCTGTTGGAAGAAGGCAAAGAAAATGCGCGGGCCTGCTACCGGCTCTGTATCTGGGCCACCTCCGCTGCCTCGTGCGGACAGAAGAGAAAATAAAGAAAAAGAAGAGGGAGAGATAGACGCGCGCTGCTACAGCCGTTGTCCACCACCTAAACGGTGGCGGGTGCAGTGACGGCCTACAACAGAAAAATTCAGTGGCAGACAAGTCCCCGATGCAAGCGGCGATGGTGTCCGGCTGCAGCGCTCCCATTCAGACGCCCAGACAAATACGACGAAATTCCTGTGCAGCTTCTGAATATTTAACCGTGAACAGTGCAACACCTGCATAAAATACCAGGGCTTATTGATAAAGAACAAGTTGCAAATTGCCTTGTAAAAATAGGTAGATAGGTAGGTAGGTAGGTAGGTAGGTAGGTAGGTAGGTAGGTAGGTAGGTAGGTAGGTAGATAGATAGATAGATAGATAGATAGATAGATAGATAGATAGATAGATAGATAGATAGATAGATAGATAGATAGATAGATAGATAGATAGATAGATAGATAGATAGATAGATAGATAGATAGATTAGATAGATAGATAGATAGATAGATAGATAGATAGATAGATAGATAGATAGATAGATAGATAGATAGATAGATAGATAGATAGATAGATAGATAGATAGATAGATAGATAGATAGATAGATAGATAGATAGATAGATAGATAGATAGATAGATAGACAGATAGATAGATAGATAGACAGATAGATAGATAGACAGATAGATAGATAGATAGATAGATAGATAGATAGATAGATAGATAGATAGATAGATAGATAGATAGATAGATAGATAGATAGATAGATAGGATAGGTAGGTAGGTAGGTAGGTAGGTAGGTAGGTAGGTAGGTAGGTAGGTAGGTAGGTAGGTAGGTAGGTAGGTAGGTAGGTAGGTAGGTAGGTAGGTAGGTAGGTAGGTAGGTAGGTAGGTAGGTAGGTAGGTAGGTAGGTAGGTAGGTAGGTAGGTAGGTAGGTAGGTAGGTAGGTAGGTAGGTAGGTAGGTAGGTAGGTAGGTAGGTAGGTAGGTAGGTAGGTAGGTAGGTAGGTAGGTAGGTAGGTAGGTAGGTAGGTAGGTAGGTAGGTAGGTAGGTAGGTAGGTAGGTAGGTAGGTAGGTAGGTAGGTAGGTAGGTAGGTAGGTAGGTAGGTAGGTAGGTAGGTAGGTAGGTAGGTAGGTAGGTAGGTAGGTAGGTAGGTAGGTAGGTAGGTAGGTAGGTAGGTAGGTAGGTAGGTAGGTAGGTAGGTAGGTAGGTAGGTAGGTAGGTAGGTAGGTAGGTAGGTAGGTAGGTAGGTAGGTAGGTAGGTAGGTAGGTAGGTAGGTAGGTAGGTAGGTAGGTAGGTAGGTAGGTAGGTAGGTAGGTAGGTAGGTAGGTAGGTAGGTAGGTAGGTAGGTAGGTAGGTAGGTAGGTAGGTAGGTAGGTAGGTAGGTAGGTAGGTAGGTAGGTAGGTAGGTAGGTAGGTAGGTAGGTAGGTAGGTAGGTAGGTAGGTAGGTAGGTAGGTAGGTAGGTAGGTAGGTAGGTAGGTAGGTAGGTAGGTAGGTAGGTAGGTAGGTAGGTAGGTAGGTAGGTAGGTAGGTAGGTAGGTAGGTAGGTAGGTAGGTAGGTAGGTAGGTAGGTAGGTAGGTAGGTAGGTAGGTAGGTAGGTAGGTAGGTAGGTAGGTAGGTAGGTAGGTAGGTAGGTAGGTAGGTAGGTAGGTAGGTAGGTAGGTAGGTAGGTAGGTAGGTAGGTAGGTAGGTAGGTAGGTAGGTAGGTAGGTAGGTAGGTAGGTAGGTAGGTAGGTAGGTAGGTAGGTAGGTAGGTAGGTAGGTAGGTAGGTAGGTAGGTAGGTAGGTAGGTAGGTAGGTAGGTAGGTAGGTAGGTAGGTAGGTAGGTAGGTAGGTAGGTAGGTAGGTAGGTAGGTAGGTAGGTAGGTAGGTAGGTAGGTAGGTAGGTAGGTAGGTAGGTAGGTAGGTAGGTAGGTAGGTAGGTAGGTAGGTAGGTAGGTAGGTAGGTAGGTAGGTAGGTAGGTAGGTAGGTAGGTAGGTAGGTAGGTAGGTAGGTAGGTAGGTAGGTAGGTAGGTAGGTAGGTAGGTAGGTAGGTAGGTAGGTAGGTAGGTAGGTAGGTAGGTAGGTAGGTAGGTAGGTAGGTAGGTAGGTAGGTAGGTAGGTAGGTAGGTAGGTAGGTAGGTAGGTAGGTAGGTAGGTAGGTAGGTAGGTAGGTAGGTAGGTAGGTAGGTAGGTAGGTAGGTAGGTAGGTAGGTAGGTAGGTAGGTAGGTAGGTAGGTAGGTAGGTAGGTAGGTAGGTAGGTAGGTAGGTAGGTAGGTAGGTAGGTAGGTAGGTAGGTAGGTAGGTAGGTAGGTAGGTAGGTAGGTAGGTAGGTAGGTAGGTAGGTAGGTAGGTAGGTAGGTAGGTAGGTAGGTAGGTAGGTAGGTAGGTAGGTAGGTAGGTAGGTAGGTAGGTAGGTAGGTAGGTAGGTAGGTAGGTAGGTAGGTAGGTAGGTAGGTAGGTAGGTAGGTAGGTAGGTAGGTAGGTAGGTAGGTAGGTAGGTAGGTAGGTAGGTAGGTAGGTAGGTAGGTAGGTAGGTAGGTAGGTAGGTAGGTAGGTAGGTAGGTAGGTAGGTAGGTAGGTAGGTAGGTAGGTAGGTAGGTAGGTAGGTAGGTAGGTAGGTAGGTAGGTAGGTAGGTAGGTAGGTAGGTAGGTAGGTAGGTAGGTAGGTAGGTAGGTAGGTAGGTAGGTAGGTAGGTAGGTAGGTAGGTAGGTAGGTAGGTAGGTAGGTAGGTAGGTAGGTAGGTAGGTAGGTAGGTAGGTAGGTAGGTAGGTAGGTAGGTAGGTAGGTAGGTAGGTAGGTAGGTAGGTAGGTAGGTAGGTAGGTAGGTAGGTAGGTAGGTAGGTAGGTAGGTAGGTAGGTAGGTAGGTAGGTAGGTAGGTAGGTAGGTAGGTAGGTAGGTAGGTAGGTAGGTAGGTAGGTAGGTAGGTAGGTAGGTAGGTAGGTAGGTAGGTAGGTAGGTAGGTAGGTAGGTAGGTAGGTAGGTAGGTAGGTAGGTAGGTAGGTAGGTAGGTAGGTAGGTAGGTAGGTAGGTAGGTAGGTAGGTAGGTAGGTAGGTAGGTAGGTAGGTAGGTAGGTAGGTAGGTAGGTAGGTAGGTAGGTAGGTAGGTAGGTAGGTAGGTAGGTAGGTAGGTAGGTAGGTAGGTAGGTAGGTAGGTAGGTAGGTAGGTAGGTAGGTAGGTAGGTAGGTAGGTAGGTAGGTAGGTAGGTAGGTAGGTAGGTAGGTAGGTAGGTAGGTAGGTAGGTAGGTAGGTAGGTAGGTAGGTAGGTAGGTAGGTAGGTAGGTAGGTAGGTAGGTAGGTAGGTAGGTAGGTAGGTAGGTAGGTAGGTAGGTAGGTAGGTAGGTAGGTAGGTAGGTAGGTAGGTAGGTAGGTAGGTAGGTAGGTAGGTAGGTAGGTAGGTAGGTAGGTAGGTAGGTAGGTAGGTAGGTAGGTAGGTAGGTAGGTAGGTAGGTAGGTAGGTAGGTAGGTAGGTAGGTAGGTAGGTAGGTAGGTAGGTAGGTAGGTAGGTAGGTAGGTAGGTAGGTAGGTAGGTAGGTAGGTAGGTAGGTAGGTAGGTAGGTAGGTAGGTAGGTAGGTAGGTAGGTAGGTAGGTAGGTAGGTAGGTAGGTAGGTAGGTAGGTAGGTAGGTAGGTAGGTAGGTAGGTAGGTAGGTAGGTAGGTAGGTAGGTAGGTAGGTAGGTAGGTAGGTAGGTAGGTAGGTAGGTAGGTAGGTAGGTAGGTAGGTAGGTAGGTAGGTAGGTAGGTAGGTAGGTAGGTAGGTAGGTAGGTAGGTAGGTAGGTAGGTAGGTAGGTAGGTAGGTAGGTAGGTAGGTAGGTAGGTAGGTAGGTAGGTAGGTAGGTAGGTAGGTAGGTAGGTAGGTAGGTAGGTAGGTAGGTAGGTAGGTAGGTAGGTAGGTAGGTAGGTAGGTAGGTAGGTAGGTAGGTAGGTAGGTAGGTAGGTAGGTAGGTAGGTAGGTAGGTAGGTAGGTAGGTAGGTAGGTAGGTAGGTAGGTAGGTAGGTAGGTAGGTAGGTAGGTAGGTAGGTAGGTAGGTAGGTAGGTAGGTAGGTAGGTAGGTAGGTAGGTAGGTAGGTAGGTAGGTAGGTAGGTAGGTAGGTAGGTAGGTAGGTAGGTAGGTAGGTAGGTAGGTAGGTAGGTAGGTAGGTAGGTAGGTAGGTAGGTAGGTAGGTAGGTAGGTAGGTAGGTAGGTAGGTAGGTAGGTAGGTAGGTAGGTAGGTAGGTAGGTAGGTAGGTAGGTAGGTAGGTAGGTAGGTAGGTAGGTAGGTAGGTAGGTAGGTAGGTAGGTAGGTAGGTAGGTAGGTAGGTAGGTAGGTAGGTAGGTAGGTAGGTAGGTAGGTAGGTAGGTAGGTAGGTAGGTAGGTAGGTAGGTAGGTAGGTAGGTAGGTAGGTAGGTAGGTAGGTAGGTAGGTAGGTAGGTAGGTAGGTAGGTAGGTAGGTAGGTAGGTAGGTAGGTAGGTAGGTAGGTAGGTAGGTAGGTAGGTAGGTAGGTAGGTAGGTAGGTAGGTAGGTAGGTAGGTAGGTAGGTAGGTAGGTAGGTAGGTAGGTAGGTAGGTAGGTAGGTAGGTAGGTAGGTAGGTAGGTAGGTAGGTAGGTAGGTAGGTAGGTAGGTAGGTAGGTAGGTAGGTAGGTAGGTAGGTAGGTAGGTAGGTAGGTAGGTAGGTAGGTAGGTA